>NC_140488.1:4884671-5314671 GCF_964271855.1 Acomys minous
AAACACAGGCAGAACCCAAACACTTTAAACATAATAACATACTTCAAGCAATTGAGAAGCCAACACTGTGTGTGTGTGTGTGTGTGTGTGTGTGTGTGTGTGTGTGTGTTTGCAACAGACATGAAGTACATAACAACATTAGAGGGATAAAGTTTCATAGTTCTACACAACGGTGGTCAGTGTACATACTTCTGAGTCTGAATTAGGATGTTCCATATTCGCAGCTTCAGCCTGGCAAATTCTTTGCAATTCATTCTTCTGGCGTCGTTTTTCAAGCCTCAATAAAGCCATAAAGAAAGAATTATCAAAATGTGTATTGTGTACTGGCCAGGAAACTTGCTCTTTGTTGGATAGCTTTCATTGCACTAGACAGGGTTATATAAGCTGATGGAGGGAGAAAAAAAGTCAGTGACAGTTTTGCCAGCTGTGAACACTGTCATCAACAATAATGACTGGCATGGCACAATATGCCCACGTTTACAACAGTTGCATCAATGCTACGTGGCAACCGAGCAATTTCTGAATGGATTGATGGCCATACCACGGGAGGAAACATATGTCTGGTATTATAAATCTGATCAAGAACACAATGCTGGGGAGTTCACCAGCCCCAAGAGTGAATCTACTTGCCATTACCTTGCTAAATGGGCATAGCGTCAATGTGCTCTCTAAATTAATGTCTTTATGCAATTCGTCTTTATGCCCATGGATTAGTGCAGTTCTCAGATCTCATCAGAGAAGTTCATTTACGCAGTATTCAGTGGTTAAAATTGAAACTCACAACTAGTCAAGCTATAGAGAATTAAGTGTTATTGGCATGTTTAGATATACATGGTACATCTGTAAGAGCCCCTTCCACACAAGGCTTAGGGAGTATTGCAGAAGGTAGGGCAGGAAGGCTGTAGGAATCAGAGATCAGGGAGATAACAGTGTCATGTGGACCATGACGGGAACACTGCACTCAGGAGCTCATAATAGTGGCGTGGCCACATGAGACCCACAGAAGCCCTACCTCCTGTAATACTGCTCCAAAGAGTGTTTGTTCTAATTGACCTCTTTAGAACAATATAGAAATATGATCCAATGAGAAGCCACTGTTAGAACCCAATCTCTGCTCTGAACACAGTAAAGACATTCATAAATAGAAAGAACTCTAGCTCAAGGACGGGAACTAGCCACTCAGATGTTTGTTTTGATAAATCTCTGGGTATTGTGTTTATTTCATACTCCATTAATTTTCCATTTTTAATATATTATATCTATTTTTCTCTTTATGGATTAAGCTTAACATCCAAATGGTATAACGAGAACACTTTTTTTACACAATGAGAAAGACCAAGGACAACCTATTTTAAGTAAAGCAAATGGTTTCAGAAGGCCTACTCAGGTTACATATGCTCATGGTAAGGTTTTGTCAACTAGTTCATATTTTATTTGCTTTCTCAGTGTCTCTACTTGTAAAGACAGAGTTGACAGAGGATAACTGTGAACTATTGATTATCCTTACTCCATATCTCAAATGCTATCACGTGTGCTTTCAATACTCCTGTTTTTAAAAATGTGTATTTCTTTATTCAGTGTGTGTATGTGTGTGTGTGTGTTCATGTATGTCACTTGTGTGGAGGACAAAGGAAAACATTCAGGAATCAATCCTCTCTTTCTACTACGTGGGTTCTAAGAGTTAGGCTCACAATCTCAGATGTACTGTGTATATTTTTTTCTTGTTCCATTATTGGACCAATCTAGAAAATAATGCAACAGACACCAGTTACATAGTTCCTCACATACATGAAAATACACAGATTTGGAAACCAGCAAATTGGTCATCTTAGATTCATTTGAAATCCTTAGTTGATCATGTTTTGTATGCAATTTCTTTAGTAAAAAAATGTGTTTCAGCTCTGCGTTACTTACAGCCATGATACCTCTTACCTGGGGCACTTCACAGGAATGTCATCATCCGAGTCAATAACTATAACATTGGATTGAATTTCAGTGGGGTGTTCCTGCAGAAAGATTAGCATATCCATTTCTGTTGTTGCCATCATCATGTTGGCATCTTTGAGAGTCAAACCCACAGTCAAGCCCCAGCCTAATTTCCACTCAAATGTATCTGCATACTAAAATATGCTTGACATATATAGCATCCATTACATATTCTAGTTACAACTGATCCACAGGTCAGTGTGAGGAAGATACCAGGTTTATAGGTATAAAAACAAAGTATACACAAAATGATTTATCCCAAGCCTAGTAGATCCAGAAGAGGAATTTCATTTTCACTCAAGTTCACCGCTCACGATTTTATGCCATCATACTGTAAAGACTGTAAAGACTCTTCTGACTGCTGTCCTTCTGTTCTCATCTTTTATAAAATACCCACCAGTATAGGAACAGTGTCCTAGAGGCCTAGAGAGAAAAACTGGAGTAAATCACAAGTAGACGTCCTGGTGCCTTGATGAAGGCTAGCGGAATATGGATCGGCCAAGTAAGATTCATTTTCTCTTTCTCAGAAGAGGAAGCAGATCTTGGGACTGAGTCCTTACATCTTTGAAGTCTACATTCTCATGGCAGATGACGAACAACTTCCTTCAGTTTTCGCTTCTATACAACGTTCATTACTGTTTTCAATATGGAGAGGCGGTTTATTCTAAAACTGAATGTGGGAGTGATGGATCTGCTACACCACCACAAGAGGATCATGTACCACAGGCCAGAGGTCTTCATCTAGGCTGCTAACACTGCCCTGTCCATGGTGTTCTACTTATGCCCCCATTGGTGCCAAATCCTTGAGATTCCATCCACTGTAATCACTGTAATCAGTCCAGATTCCTGCCATTCACCTCCTAAACAAATATACAATTGCTCTTTCCTCACTGAATACTGAGTCTTTCTGCACTGATGTCCAGCTGCTGAAAGCAAAAATGATGTGCCCTTCAAAGTGAGGGAGACATAAAACATACTCACTGATTCGTGTGGCTTACGAAGGATGGAAATGGTTCCCACGAGATAGTACTGTTGCTCCCCTAACAGCCTTGGAGCTGATGACCGAATGTTTCTGCTGTTAGGAACATATTTCTTCCAAACCATAAATGACTCTAAAGATGACACAATGTCAATTAATTTAAAAAGTATACTGGATAAATAAGGTGGCAGCTAAATAATACATCACAATGCTGTTTGCCACCCCAATGGCATTTTTCAAGATTTTGAGCCATGGTATTTTTCTTGTCTTCTTTCATTGACAGCCAAGCTCTGCAGATTCCCCAGATGGTCATCACCAAAATATGAAAACCAAATGTAAACTTGTGCTGAGGTCAGTCGTTTGCTGTTGCTCAATTGATTGTTGTGGAAGTCTCTAAAAAAACTGTGTGTTTGTTTGTGTCTGTGTGTGTGTGTGTGTATGTGTGTGTGTGTGTGTGCATGCATTTTTTCCATATGTTTTAAAGATATTTCACCTTTAATTCCTAAGAAACATGAAAAATATTTTAATTAGCATTTGGTTACCTGAAGCACAAACTATACCTCACCTCTGATTGTCTTGTATATTTTATGGCTCTGAAGCAATTAACTTTTTATATGTCAATTTCTCTGCTTGCACATCCTTAAACCTTAAAAATTAAACATCAGGCCCCATAGCATACATGCCATAAATGTGGAAATAGCATAGATTTGTCTAGTGAAAATGTTAGAGAGATGACTTCTTTCCCCAGGTTAGTGTGCAGAACTTTAGTGTTTATATTTTATATATTGGTCCTTGAGAGGATGCTAGAATTCTAGACCCCCAACCCAACCAGTAATTCAATCTGTGGTATGATTTACAAGCTACACAATCCATTTGTAACTTTAGGTGTTCATAGAGTTGCCTTTAAGCTTGGCAGTGCATTAACCTTTTCTTTTTTTATTAAGTTTTAAAAATATTTTGTTTTCTAAGGTGAGACAGCCATCATTTACCAATGTCATCTACCATATTTCTATATGGGACCACTTTATAAAAGTCACTACTATTTTTTTAATGCCTAATAGGCATAGCCATAAATTGTGAGTCTATTGATGTTAGATGTTTTGTAAAGGCCAATAACACAAGAACATGTATGCTAGCAATCAGGGAATACATCACACCTGATCATCATGTATATATCATGGGATGGATTGCTTACCATCATAATAATTCTGCAGGTACAAGATGAATTTCACATAGGCATACATTTTGTTTTTTTCATATTTGCCTCTCTCAGCATCTCTTTGCTGGGCATTCTGATACGCATTTCCTTTTCTTACCCAACAGCAAAATTCAACAAGACTTCCAACTAAGGAGAGCAAGAGGCAAAGTTATGTAGTCTGCGGGATTATTTCACACAATGAAAGTCTTCCTTAGTTAAAAGAACATTTTAAAGAACACAACTTTCTTCCCATGAACACTGATACTCACTGAGCTATCATTGTTGTATCTGTAGACTAGTATACTGGTATTTATATAGCACTACTAAAATCAGAGAATTACTTCTGTAATTACGGCTTAGGATAAAGAACAAGACAGAGTGGAGGATGATTATTCCATAAAATAATTTTCTTGATTCTTTGATAATTTCATATACGCATGTGATATATTTTGGTCAAGTTTATGTCCCATGCCTCCCAAACTCTCCCAGATCCAGTTTCACATCTACTCATAACCCTTTGGGGGACAAATGACCTTTCCACGGAGTCACTTAAGACCATTGAAAAACACAGATATTTACACTAGGATTCACAGCAGTAGAAAAATTAGTTATGAAGTACTGGTGAAAATAACGTTATGGTCAGAGGTCAGCACTGCATGAGGAACTGTATTAAAGGGTCACAGCATTAGGAAAATTTAGAACCACTGGGACAGAGCATTCTCAGCCAGCCAGGGACCACGTCATTGAAGAAAACCCACTCACCTTCCCCCAGTATCCACGAAATGTCACTAGCTCCTTGGCTGAGAGTCAGGGCCCATGAACTACTACTCCCTATTCCTCCAGAGGAGATAGTTTTTTAATGTAAGAAATGTTGTGAATGAAATTATAGGCTATAAACTTAAATGAATATATGATCATCAGCTATATTACCTGATTTTTTTGACAAAAATTGCTAAGGGGTAAGAGAGAAAGAAATTATTCAACTGAGTGTTACTGGTCACTCAAAAATCCAAAATTAAATTGAAACAAAACAAAGCCATGTATACATACCTGCATTTGCCAAAGGAAGATGGAGAATGATCTTCTGAGATATTTCATCCTTTTGTTCATCAAGAATAATATCTAATAAAGTCTTTCCCACAATATCTTCCTGGAGAGAGTGAGAGAGAACAGCCTTTGCTTCCTATACTAATACTATTAGTCTGCCCTGTGAACCTAGCTCTGCCCTTGCCCACCTATAGGTATAGGTAGGTGCTGAGCTTCAACCCAATTGCATTGCCCTCCAGTAACTGCTCCATGCTACAGCCCATTCTGGCCATGGTTTTCCTGTGTATTATCTACCTCAAACAGTTGAAGCCTTTCTTATCCATCTCGGAGACCACCAACGCTGTAACCACCACCATGTACTGTTTCCAGAATTTGTTTTTATTGACTTGACATGAAAACCAGTGGAGAAGATGATGAAATATGGGCATAGTTAGATACCAATGGGTTATATGAGGCTAAAAGTAAATCACCCATAAACAGGAAACCATAATGACCCGCTTCTCCAGAATCTGGAAGAACTTACTGGACGGTGGCCAAGAAGAGGTAACACATTCTGTGATATAAAAACGACTTTTCCATCTATGTTCATGATAGTTGAAATGTTTTCCAATGGCTAATAAAGACATAATAATAATATAATTCAATAGTGGAACAATAATAAAATGATAGCTTTATTTCTAAGTGCATAAATAATTATAATAGAACACTGAAAATGTTTTCCATTTCTTACATATCGTTAAGGTAGGACCATACCTAATTAAATTCTTCCTCCTACACAACAGAATCTACTTAACCTTAGGCATGAGATACTTATCAAATGATGTGTCACTTAAACAAATGTCAGTGTGCACCCAATTAACACTAAACATGGGAATTTTTAGACATGAAAAGTGCACTTAACATACGAACATAGATAACATGGGTTTTTTGAAGTTTGATGTGATCTGAGAAGTGAAATGTAAGCAAAAGGTCTCCAAAGAAAATTATCATAGAAATATCAATTTGGGGGCTGAGGCTATAGCTCAGTGGTAGGACATTTCCCTAGTGTTTGTGAGGACCTGGGTTCCATCTTTAGCATAAAAGGAAAAGAAGACATCAACTTATAAGTTAAAATACATGGTAAAACACAGCCAGAGAGTTTTGTATGTGTTTATGTTGGTAGAGTACTTACCAGGTGCAAAAGGACCTGGTTTATAATCCCAGTAACAGAAAAAAACAAATAAACAATGACAACAACAACAAAACAACCACCCAAATCAACAACTACAACAACAACAACAACAACAACAACAACAACAAAACTAAAGTAAGCCTAAAGCCAGGACCTGATAGGACTCTGACTGCAAGTTTTAGGAAGATTTTCAGGGAATGTCACTGAAAGGTTAAAATGAAGAAACTATATGACCAGTCCTCAACATATTAGAGGATACCATAGACGCTAATGGTTCTTCTTCTAGATATACATGAGGAAAAAAGCAGCGCCTCAAAGAACTGTGTTTGTCCACATTCTTGGCAGCATTATTCACAATAGCAAAAAGGTGGAGGCAATCTACTATGGTTTGGATATGGCCAGTCCTGCAAGCACTCATGCCTTGAAAGCTTGGCCCCCATTGCACACTGTGAGAGGTGGTAGGGTCTGTAAGAGGAGAAGCAGAGTGCTAGGTCACTAGGGATACTGCTTACCACTCTTTGGCTTTCTGTCTTACAGTATGGTTGTTCTCTCACTTGCTACCTCCACTGTAAATCCAGCTCCACCATGAAGCCATCTCACAAGCGATACAACCAAGCGGCCATCCACGACGGACGCAGAATTTTGAACTTGCACTAAATAAACCTCATTTCTTAGAAGGCAGCTACGCTCACCACTATACCACCAATGCCACATCAAGCTTTTTGTCTTTATAGAGTAACCAAACTTAGCAGTTTTATTTACCGCAGAGAAAGCTTAACATATACTCCAAGCAACTGACAGATAAAAGGCTCTGAAAAATGTAGCATAACAAGTAGGTAAATCTTATTTAGCCTTTACAGGGAATTCTGCCACCAAATATTTTAGTGAGTGAAATAAGCCATTCCAGAAAAGAAGCATGTTTCATTTTATGACATCTGTAAAATAATTAAATTGTAAGGAGAAAGAAAGAAGTGAAAAGCAAACCATAAAAATAATAAAAACTTTTAAAAAGAAAATGAAAATCAGCTCTTTGAAAAGAGAAATCCTGGTGATAAGCCCCTGATAAAGTGAATTGCATAATGAAAACCACAATCTTCAAAAAACAAGTTTATTTTATGTGTATGAGTGGGTTTTTTTCCCTGCATACATGTCTGTCCAACCCTCTGGGACTGGAGTTACAGAGAATTGTGAGCTGTTGCATGAGTGCTGGGAATTAAACTCAGATCCTCTGCAAGAGCATCAGTGCTCCTTTTTGGGGGGGGGGGGAGACAGGGTCTCTTCATGTAGCCTTGGCTGTCCTGGACTCACTTTGTAGACCATGCCGGCCTCGAACTCACAGTGATCCATCTGCCTCTGCTTCCCTAGTGCTGGGTTTAAAGGCGTGTGCCACCACGCCCAGCTAGCAGCCAGTGCTCTTAACTGATGATCAACAATTTTAAGAACAAAAGGTAGACATCATTACAGAACCTTCAGCCATAATAAATATGACTCGAGAACGTTATCATCAATTTTATGCCAGGAAAATTGAAATTGATTGGATAAATAAGTTCTTAGGAAGTAGTTTACCAAAGATAACTCATGAAAGTAGAAAATTTGGATCATACCTTGATCACTATAGGATGGAACCATTACTTTCACATATCCACTTATTACCTGCTGTGGTTTCAAACTGGTTTGAGTGTATCCTCACCCAAAGGGTCACACACATGGAGATATTTGTAGCACAGAAATAGCAACTGACCAGCTCCTGGATTCATTATGTGTTAATCCAAAAGATTATGCTGCTTTTATTGCTGTCAGTGTATTGACACTGCTAGGTAAGTGCTGCGACTGAGCTATAACCCCAGCCTCAGTTGAAATTAAAAACAAAAGACGAAAGAAAAAAACTCCACCTTCTTTTCATGGCTCAAAATAATAGCCCAAGCTACACCTTGTTCCAGAGGCCTTAATTTTTTAAACATTTTTTCTGCTTAAAGACAGCTGTGCTCATACTTACAGAATGTTTGTGGCACGAAAAGCTTCTCTAAGAAAAGGTTTTCCAGGGAAGTTACTCACACATGACAGAAGCTAAAAGGTGGCAGAGGAGGCATTTCCCCCTGCACTTGTGCCGATAAACATCCCTGTGGTTTATAGTCACCTTCTATAGTAGTTCAAATATGCATTAGGTTTTATACAACTTATTGAAAGACTTCAAATGATAATTTTGAGGCCTCTACACAACACAAATTTCATTATATGATACTTACCAGTCCTTTTTTTTTTATAATGAACTGCATAAAAGGAAGAAAGAAGTCCATACGTGGCTTAGGTTTTTATTTAAGAATGTGCACTGTTGTAATACTTGTTGTATTATTGAAGGCCTTTAGTCTTCCAGCTATGCTTTGAGATGTGCTGTAGTGCATCTTGTATTATACACAATCTACACATAGAGTACGCAACAAAAGCACCCTTACCATAACCGCCGTCTGATGGTACTCTTTATGGGTAGTGAAGACAGGAGCTTCATTTTTTTCAAAATTGGCCCTTACGTCTGACATTCCTTCTCAAAAAAGAAATGCGAGATGTTATATTAAGATAATGAGCAGTTGATATTAGAGTTCTCAAAGTTACGAATTAGAAAAAAAGTATTAGTTTTTGAATGGAGGTGGGATTTGTGTATACCATAGCTTATAGTGGAAGTCAGAAGAGAACTTTGGGAAGTTAGTTCTCTACTTTCACTTTTATGTGGGTTCTGAGGAGTGAACTGAGGTCATCAGGCTTACATGGCATGTGCATTTAACCACTGAGCTACCTTACCAAGGCAAAGTTATAATTAGTATCATAGAGAAGACTTAATCTGTGGAATACAATTCGGATTAAAAATGATGGCATTGAAAATTCACCCAACAACGTGCAATTTTCCATTTGGTTCTGTGAAAACTCAGGATCCACAATATGCCAGACAAGGTTAACAACTCTGCATGGATCCATACCACCAGTCCCTAACTAAAAGCTGGAATTCTACTCTTCATTTCTGGACAAAGGCCTTACACTGGGGGGATCTTCAGGCCATTCCCAGGTCTGCTCAGTGAACACCACACCTCATCTTGTCCTCTGTTCCCCTTCACAGCCATACCACCTCTCCTCCTTGACCTGAGTCAGTAAAGACATCAGTAACACAGCCTCCCACCTCAATGTTTTATGTCAATAAGAATTAGCTCCTCTACTCACAAGAGAAAGAAATAGTCGGGGTGTACAACGTTTGTGCTGGGGGATTCTGACTCTAGGTCAAGAGTCTCACAGCATGCCCTCAGAGTGCACTCAAGTGCCTTCACTAACGAGGCAATGAGAATAGGGTGTGTAGCATTGGTGCCGTAGGATGAAGAGTGTAGCAGCTATGGCCTGGCTGATGATGACTGAAGAAGAAATGCAATGTGATGGAGTGGACACAGGGCCTAGAAAATATTTTAGGATGTTTAGCCACAAAGAAGGCATAGAAATAGGGAAAGCCATAGAGGAATAATGTAGTCAAGAAAATAGTTGCTTCAGTGTATTCCATGAGATTGTTAACTGTGGTATAAATAGTATTGCTCAAGAAGAGGACAGACATTTTATAAGCACCAAGTTAGACAACTAAGCTTACATAAGGTATATACTTAACTACATAACTTTAGACTAGACTAAAAACTTATATAACTGAAATGTGAAATTATGAAATCCACAGTTTACAGTTGGTGAGTTCCCCATCCCTATATCAATGATTGGTACAAGATTAGACAAAAAAATAACTCAGTATTTTGCCATTACAACGGAGCTCCGAGTCAACCTTACCTTATCACCCACTTGAAGTAAAGTGGTCTTATGTCTACTGTATCCAGGCAACTCTAGAATGCACACTGATTAGGAGATTGGCTGAGAACATAAAAGCCACTGACTATGATTGGTCCTAAGAGGCAGGGCTGTGATTGGTCAAAACACAAGTTTAAGTGACTGTGGTTACTGTTAAGAGCAAGGCTGTGATTGGCCTAAAACACAAACTTCAATGACTATGATTTGTTCTCAGAGTCAGTGTTGTCATTTGTTCAAACATAATCCTTAATGAATGTGATTGGTGGTTAGTGGTGAGGCTGTGATAGGTCTAAAATGTAAGCCCCAATGACAGTGGCTGGTTCTACAAGGCATAGCAGTTGGGCTCAATGAGTCTATAGGGAGACATTCAGCAGTTGCTGCTTTCCTGATTTGATCTTTTAAACATATGTCTCTATATGTAATATTTTGATTACTTTTATTTTATTAAATGTTTCCCCTGAATGTATGTATACCATGTGTATGTCTGACACCTATAGAGATCAGAAGAATGTATTATCTCATTGAACTTGAGTTACAAATAGTTGTAAGCCACTATAATGGGTACTGCGAACCAAACTCAGGTCCTGTGCTGGGGCAAAAAATGTTCACAACCACAGAACCATTTCTCTCTCCTCCTCGAGTTATATTCTGTTGCCTCTCTGCATAGTACCACACAGAAAAGACCACTGTCCCGGGACACCAGAAAAGGTCCATAGAGCAGACAAGTCTTTAGGCTAGAAATGTTCCCAGTCTTTGGCTAAGAGCTCTAAAGCTAGCTTGTATTACTGGCTAAGAAATGCCCCCAATTCTTATGCCTATGCAATATCTATAACACTAGCTGCTGCCAAAGGATGAGACAATTCAATATCTGAGCCTGCCTTGGATTACAAGTCTAACTACAAAGCAGGAGTGGACATTCTCTACTTCCTAGGATCAGACAATAACTGGAAGGCTCAGTAGGCAAAGAGTCTCAATACCAGAGGCCTGCACAAGAGCTGCCATACTGTAGGGTGTCACCTCCTGTTGCTCAGATTACTCTGGACATTTTTCATTTTGGTTTTATTTGCTTTAACATGGGAAACAGTGTAACCTAGCTGCCCCCTCAACTCACTTTAGGTCCTTAAACTACTGATCCTCCTGCCTCCAGTCCACAAGGACTAGGATTAGATACCTCTGCCACCATGTAAGATTCTTCATGGCTTAGATGGAACACACATCATCCATATCACCATCCCAGTATTTTGTGATAAATTTGTGAAGTATTTTCCCCATTAATCTAGCTGTGGAAAATAAAAAGCCCCAAATCCTGCACAGTAATTTATGAGTAAGAATAAAATACAGAATGGGCCTTTACTTACTGGATATCAAGAATTATTATAAAGCTTCAGTACTCGAGATTGTTGACAACACTGAAGACATGTAAAATATAAGGAAACAAATGTGAAAGACACATAGCACCAATAAGATCCTTGCCAGGCCTTCCACCCGCTGCCACACTGACCTTTTTGTTCTCAGCATTATCTACAGGGCCTAGAGGCATGGGAGCTCTGTTTATGGCAAAGGAGGGGAAGGACAAGTGGAACCTCAAGAACAAGGCCTTGCTCCACCTCTTGGCAGGACCACATATTACTCTCTGATCTTCAGCAAGTGAATTGGCATCTCTGTGCCTCAGTTTGTTTATCTGCCAAATAGGAATGAGGCTAAAAGTACCTGCTTCAAAGAGTTGCTCAGAGAGTCAGTGAAGTGATCAGTTAAAGCTGGCCTGGTATTTACCAGTGAGCTTAAGACACAGTGAGTCTGACTTGCATTCTGTACATTGGGTGCCTCCTCTTTCTTGGAACTAGGGACCATGTATCTTTCGACATCACTGGAATCTGGCACCGGGGCTTGTGGGGTGCTACTGGAGAGGTCAAACTCTGGCATATCAGGATATCCAACTGAGTTCAGTCCATTACACTGGACTCCCTTTCTCAGTGGGGCTCTCCCTTCCCCTGATCTGAGACCTACAGATCCTCTCAGGAGTATCATGTAGCCCTCAGGGAGATTACAACCCCAACCGTTTCCTGGTAAGAAGCTGTTCAGCAAGCACCTCCAGCCTCTAGCAAATGACCTTTATTATTACCTGGAAGTTCTTCCTCCATCCGTAGGATAATTATGAACTGTGTTTTCCTTCTTGTGAAAGGACCGCATGCTACTGCATGTTAATGATATACTGTATCACTGCATGTAAATCAAGTGTCCTGGCACATAGTGTATCAGACACCCTCAAACCTCTCCCCACTGCCCAAGGTTTACAAATAAAAGTCAGCTGGCTGACTGACTGGCTGGCTGGCTGGCTCTCTTGTGCTCACACCATCCTTCTACCATGACCTTCTGAGACTCCATTTATTCTGGGGAAGAATCACTGTTGAATGCCTGGGGCTTGAGTGTTGATCAAGGCAGGCACAGTGATGGCAGAGCTGCTACATTGCTGATAGCTAGGTGCTGACAACTGCTGAAGCAACACCAGCCTGTGTCTCACCTGACCTGTCTGCCAGCCAGTTTCAAACATCTACCTGCTTCTTCTGCCATGCTTGGCACAGCAGCTAGACAAAGGGCTATAACATGTTTGGTATCATCATGGCCATGTAGAACTCCAAATTCTCCACTGCCTTCTGAAATCAGAGCTAAACTGTAACACTCCATGGAAAACGCAATTTCCTCCTCCCCTGGTAAGACCAGGAAAGTCACGTAGGACATGGGCCTCACCCTAAAGCACTTTAGCATGTCCTGAGAAAACCAGGACCTTTGACCTCAAGGTCCATTCCTTTTCATTCAGGAGCAAGAGGCATCTGGACAGAGCCATTGTCTTATCCACAACAGGTATTTGCTAAATCTTTTTAGATCAAAAGTTGGATCTGCTACCTCCCTCAGCAAACCTTGACCACCCTGTCCTCCCTTGTCCCTCAACTTCACCAGTCCTATCTCCTCCTCTTCCTGTTTTTTCTCTCCCTTATGCCTTCTTGCATTTCTGCCTATACCTATTTGCAGCCACATTAATTATTTTCCTGACATGCGTTCATCAAAATCGAACCTCTCTGTGAGTCTTCCTTTCCAAGCCTCACTTCACCTTCAAGTCCTGACCTTTACTCTACAAAAGACTCATGTTTTCTCTGCAAATTCTTCAACCTCTACACACTAGTCACTGGTTAGATTGTAGTCTCAGTTGTGCTCCTTCAGTCCTTTCCATGGTGGCCCTCACCTCACTGCTCCAGACTGTGACTGCATTTGGAGAAAAGGTCTTTAATGAGGGAACTGAGGTAGAATGTGTGGGCACTGGTGCAGTGTAACTGCGGTCCCTATTACAGGGGGCAGATAAGACACAGTCATATACAGAGTGTGATCCTGTGAGTGCACTCACTGTAGACCGCCATCTACAAGCCAGGGAGAAAGATCTCAAGAAAGAACCAACCCTGGCAACATCTGGACCTTCAACTTCCATCTTTAAAAACTGAAAAAGCAATATATTTTTCTGTTCAAATCACTGTACTTCAAGGCTTTCCTCTGATATCCCAAAGTCACATATCCTGTATTGTTCAGTGATGTCATATGTCAGGTACACTTCTAGGTCCTACAAATAGAGATGACAATGAGCCAAGCACGAGCCACTACCTCATGGACATTAGGCCAGCCTCTCTCCAGGAAGTCAAATATGCAGGAGAGTGAATGAAGACTGGCTCTATGGAGAAAAGTGGAGCAGAGTAAGGTAGCCATTGAGGGCTCTACTGAGAGGATGCGCTTTTTGCTGAAACCTGAAGGACATGAACTATCTTGTTTTGGATACACAGACATACAGAAGTAAGCACCACCAAAGCACAGCTTCCTCTAGTATGTTTTAAGGTAGGGGTGGGAATCATGCAAGGCCTCCCAGGCCATCACAGGAGACTTTGACCATCAGTTTAAATGGCATGGAAAGAAACTGAAGGCTATGAATCAGGGAGCACCATAATCTTTTCTATCTTCAAGTAACCCATCAGACTTATTTCCTAATGAAAATGAGATGTCACACGTAGAAGTTAGGACACTTTTGGGAGGCTGCTGGAACAATCCAGGAGAAGCGTGACCCTGACTTGTATCAAACAGAGGGAAGGAAATAAAATTCTAGATGGAGTTTGATGGAAGAAATGTGAATATTAGATGACAGCATGAAATTTAATGAATACTTACAAACTGGAGTCAAGGAGGGTGCTCAGAGTATTAGTCAAAGAAACATGAATGATGGAGGTGGTTTAACTGAGATGAAGAAGACAGGGTAGAGCTGGTTACATAGAAAGGTCTAGAGTCCTGAGTCAATATCAAGGCTGGAAATGGGAATGGGCAATTATCATTTAATTACTACTAAGCCACAGGACAGGCTCTTGGCAAGATTCTGTATGTGGTACAAGAGAAGCACCTTCAGAACTAGGCCCTGAACAATCCTACATTTTAAGGCAGAATAGAGGACAAGGAGGAAATGCAAAAGGTGAAAAAGGAGGATGGGCTGGCAAGAAGTGAAACCACCAGGCTATGGGGGAAACCAACAAATGGCAGCATGAAGAGTGGGGAAAGGGGGGGGGCAACTGTAATCCCAATCCCTCCCTTGAGAGATTTATACAGGTGGTTGAGTTTAAGAATACCCTGGGCTTGGTAGGAGTGCCAACCCAGGCAGATATTCAGCAGGGATGAGTATAGTCTAGTGATATGAGGGGAGAAAACTTGCAGTAGTCTCCTGGGAGACAGAAGGGTGGATGCTCTCTGGAACTTTGGCGTGATTGCAGGGCTGCATCAAGAACCCATCTGAGGATTAATGGCCCTTACTTTAATAAGAGAGTATTTACTCAGGGTGTCTGTGTGGGTTTCTGCAGCCACATTCAATTGCACTGGTGCAGGCTCAGAGTTGTGGTGTTTCCAGATGAATATAAGTAAATGACACAGGACTGCCAAAAAAAAGTTTGTGGATTCAAGGAAAATATTCACACAACTAATTGTCGACTTCTGGCTGCACAAGGAAGGCTAGAAGGAAGGAAGGAGGGAAGGAAGGAAGGAGGGAAGGAAGGAAGGAAGAAAAGAAGGAAGGAAGAAAGAAAGGAAGGAAGGAAGGACCAAGCCATAATTTGGTAAGAGCCAGGATTTGGTGAACCAGACCCAGAATCTGTACCTGGCTGTTGGGGAGCTGAATGCAAAATAGGAAGAACAGAGAAGAAAGCAGCTGTGGTAGTGAGGAGAGAAGTATGCTGCCAAGTAGGACCACAAAGCATGTGTCAACACAAAATCACCAAGAATGTGTACATCCCATGCCTTGGATTCACTGCGAAGCTGAGAGATGCCACGCCCATGACTGTCCCCTTACCCCACAGCCTCACTGCTCCCTTAGGCTCCCTTGCCCTGTCCATCACCCCAACACTGAGCTCCTCCCTCAGCTGCACTTCTCATCCCTTCCTCACCCATGTCCTTGAGCCTTTTCTCCTTTTTAAAATAAATAAATAAATCGCAGCACTCCTGTACTCCACTTGATTTATAAGTTGAACTTTCTGAGAGGGGTGCCTACATAGAAGGGGTTAAAAGGTCCAGGTTGCTTAGCCCTCATTTGGTAACTAAAAATACCAAATACTACACAATCAAAAACCATTGGAAAACCAACACAGTTGAGTGAAAAAGTCCACCCTTGAAAACTTTGTTCCAGATACACAAGTCATTTCAGGCTATGTGATAAGGTTTATTTTAAACAAAATTGATTTGCATTTCTCTGATGACTAACAAGGCTGAGCATTTCTTTTAAGTGTTTCTCAGCCATTTGACATTCCTCTGTTGAGAATTCTCTGTTTAGTTCTGAACCTCATTTCTCAATTGGCTTATTTGGTTTGGTGGTGTTTAATTTCTTGAGTTCTTTATATATTTTGGATATTAGACCTTTGTCAGATGAAGGATTGGTGAAGATCTTTTCCCAGTTTGTAAGCTGTCGCTTTGTTCTACTGACAGTGTCTCCTTCCTTACAGAAGCTTCTCAGCCTCATGAGGTCCCATTTATTAATTGTTGACCTTAAGGCCTGGGCTGTTGGTGATCTGTTCAGGAAGTTGTCTCCTGTAGCTAGTCCCATGAAAGACTTTACTTACCAGGAAAGTGGGTCAGAGGGGAGGACATCCTATAGGGACTTTAGGTGAGAGAAGCATGGGAGAAAGGGGAAATAGAAGGATCCAGAGGGTCCTAGAAACCTACAAGAAGAACATTATGACAGGTGGATCTGGATCCTGGGGTCCTGTTCAAACTATAGCACCAGCCAAGGACAAAACATGCAGTAAACTTCCAACCCTACCCAGACCTAGCCAATGGACAGGACATTCTCCACTGTTGAGTGGAGAGGGAGGTCTGACTTTCAAACAAACTCTGGTGCCCCATTTTTGACCACATCCCCTGCATGGGGAGGCCTGGTGGCACTCAGAGGAAGGATAGAGGCTACCAAGAAGAGACTTGATACCCTATGAGCATATACAGGGGGAGGAGGTCCCCCTCAGTCACAGATATAGGGGAGGGGAGTAGGGGGGAAGCAGGAGGGAGGGAGGAATGGGAGGATACAAGAGATGGGCTACCAATTTAGATGTAATACGAATAAAGTAATAAAATATTTTAAAAAATAAAAATAAACAAAATTGAGTCTATGTTTGGACTACAGTCTCATTCCTATGACATTTGATTATATACATGTATATTCCAAACACCAAAATCTGTATCTCTTCTTGCCTCAGGCATATGAAAGAAAGTAGACTGTTTGGCACTCTCCACTGCTTCTGGGATCCACTGGGGACATTGAGTGTTAGGCCCCAAGAGTAAGGGGAGAAAAGTGTATTTGGACACAGGGAAGGTTCTTCGCTGTTGCTAAGATCCACGTGGCTCCTTCTGCAAATGTCACAGCTACTGGATAGAAGCTCAAGACAGGGTACCGAACTGGATGTCTTTGGAGTAAAATATGTATTAGAAGAGTTAGTAACACTCTGGAGAGACAGCAAGGATGAGGGTGCTCAAGCCCCTCTGTGGATTTGGAGTCCCTTTTTATACATTTTATACATTTCAGAGGAAGGGAAGCAGCCCCATGCCGGGCAACTTATGAGCAGTCCATGCTACACACTATGATCAGGCTGTCTGTAATTCCTAGGTGGCAGGGATGAATGTGTGACCTTTAGGGTGTTGGGGAAAGGGGAGGAGAGAACCATTTAGTTAATGTGTTTCCATCATACCTGTGTTTGCAACACTAACTACTGATAGCTTGGAGTGTGCTGATCTTGGGCCTGTATGGAAAGTCAACTATCATGGCAGCTTTAAAAAAAATAAAGTATCACTTCAGAAAGATCTTTGAAGGAGAGTCTTGCATTAAAAGATCCATGATGGGTAGAGTCCTCATCCCCAGTGAGTGATCTCGCAGCTCTTCTGTCGCTGGTCCATACCTGCCACACCAGAGCGTGATGGTGTGTATGGATCAGAAGGACTTCTACGTGGGCGATGAGGCCCAGAGCAAGAGAGGCATCCTGACCCTGAACCCCACTGAACACGACATCGTCACCAACCGGGACAATATGGAGAAAATCTGGCACCACACCTTCTATAACAAGCTGTGTGAGGCCCCCGATGAGCACCCTATGCTACATTCCGAGGCCCCCCTGAACCCCAAGGCTAACCGTGAAAAGATGACTGAGATCATGTTTGAGACCTTTAACACCCCAGCCATGTACGCAGCCATCCAGGCTGTGCTGTCCCTGTATGCATCTGGTCGTACCACTGGCATTGTAATGGACTCTGGAGACGGGGTCCCCCACACTGTGCCCATCTATGAGGGCCACAGTCTTCCTCATGCCATCCTGCATCTGGACCTGACTGGCCGGGACCTGACCTCGTGAAGATCCTGACCAAGTGTGGCTACAGCTTCACAAGGAGAGCTGAAAGGGAAATCGTGCATGACATCAAAGAGAAGCTGTGGTATGTTCCCCTGGACTTCTAACAAGAGATGGCCACTGCTGCATCCTCTTCCTCCCTGGAGAAGAGCTATGAGCTTCCTGATGGCCAGGTCATCACAACTGGCAAGGAGCAGTTCCGCTGCCCTGAGGCTCTTCTCCAGCCTTCCTTTCTGAGTATGGAATCCTGTGGTATCCATGAAACTACATCCAATTCCATCATGAAGTGTGACCTTGATATCTGCGAAGACCTCTGTGCCAACACAGTGCTGTCGGGTGGCACCACCATGTACCCAAGCATTGCTGACCAGATGCAGAAGGAGATCACTGCTCTGGCTCTTCGCACCATGAAGATCAAGGTCATTGCTCCTCATGAGCACAAGTACTCAGTATGGATCGGTGGCTCCATCTTAGCCTCACTGTCCACCTTCCAGCAGATGTGGATCAGCAAGCAGGAGGTCAATGAGTCCAGGTCCTCCATCGTCCACCACAAATGCTTATAGATGGACTGTTACTAAGCTGCGTTTTAACACCCATTCTTTTGACAAAACCTAACGTGCCCAGGGAGGAAAAAACAAAAAACCATGAGACAACATTGGAATGGCTTTATTTGTTTTTGTTTTATTTTTAATTTTTTCTAAAGTTTTTTTGTTTGTTTTGGCACTATTGACTCAGGATTTAAAAACTGGAATGGTGAAGGCAACAGCAGTCTGTTGGAGCAAGCATCCCCCAAAGTTCTACAATGTGGCTGAGGACCTTGATTGTACATTTTTGGTTTTGTTTTTTGTTTCGTTTTAGTCATTCCAAGTATCCATGGGATATGGCTACAGGAAGTCCCTCATTCTCCCAAAAGCTACCTTTAGTCCCTAGAGGAGGATGGCCAAGTCCACTCCCTGAGTTCACACTGGCGAGGTGACAGCATTGCTTCTGTATAAATTATGTACTGCAAAAATTTTTTTAAACCTTCTGCCTTAATAGTACTTTACATTTGTTTTTTAATTTTTGAATGGTCAGTCAGCCATCCGTGCTCCCCATTTGTTTTTTGGTCCCCTCAACTTGATGTATGAAGGATTTGGTCTCCCTGGGGGTGGGCTGAGGTGTTGAGGTAGCCAGGCCTTGCCTGTACACTGACTTGAGACAATTTAATAAAAGTGCACACCTTACCAAAAAAAAAAAAAGATCCATGAGGAACGTGGGAGGCCCACAGTTCTTGACCATTCATTCTATACGAGGAGAAACACTGCTGCTTCAGACTAAATAGGGCACAGAGATTATTATATGAAAAAAGGCTGTCTGAGCACCAAACACCCACATGCAGAAGTCTTCCAAAGGCTGATGAAATAATATCCTGGAACTATGCAGTGCCTTATATGGGTGACAGAAGGGTGACTAGGGTGGGAGTGTGGACCCTGAGTGCGTAGCTGCTGCTGGTCAACAGAAAGGGTGAAGCCACCAGCCTCGTTCTTTCTAGGTCTTGAAAACTAACAGGATTTGGTTTCCTTGCATTTAAAATTTGTTTGCAAAAATGGTGGCTTGATTTCATTGTACTCTCCCTTTGTGAATAGGAGTGCATATCACCAGTATTCCAGATCATCATCAAAGTTTGGGAGCCACTGAAAGTCTCTTGACGTTCAGAGCTGTGCTAGCTAGAAAGGCATCGTACCCTAAAAGGGACTATACCCAGAACCGAACCCACACTTAATTTATTTTTAAAAATATATTTTATTAATTTTTTCATATTACATCTCAATGGTTATCCCATCCCTTGTATCCTCCCATTCCTCCCTCCCTTCCATTTTTCCCTTACTCCCCTCCCCTATGACTGTGAATGAGGGGGACTTCCTCCCCCTGTATATGCTCACAGGGTATCAAGTCTCTTCTTGGTAGCCTGCTATCCTTCCTCTGAGTGCCACCAGGCCTCCCCATCCAGGGGATGTGGTCAAATATGGGGCACTAGAGTTCATGTGAAAGTCAGACCCCACTCTCCAGTCAACTGTGAAGAATGTCCTGTCCATTGATTGATCTGGGTAGGGGTTCCAAGTTTACTGCACGTATTGTCCTTGGCTGGTGCCATAGTTTGAGCAGGACTCTTGGGCCCAGATTCACTTATCATAATCAATTAATTTTCTTGTAGGTTTCTAGGACCCTTTGGATCCTTCTATTTCCACATTCTCCCATGCTTCTCTCACCTAGGGACACAACAGGATGTCCTCCCCTCTGTCCCACTTTCCTGGTAAGTGAAGACTTTCATGGGACATGCCCCATGACTCTTTCTGCTTCTGGGTTAACTCACTCATTATGATCATTTCTAGTTCCATCCATTTGTCCACAAATTTCTGCAATTCCTTGTTTTTAATAGCTGAGTTTAAATGATGAAATTTGAGATTTTGGAACTGATAAATTTCAGATAATAGTGATTCTTTTTAGATGCTGCTATAATAAATGGATGAAATATTTGGGAGCTATAGATGGGATGAACACAATTGTACATGAGAGAAACCTATAAGAACATGCTATAGATAGCCCAGTTACAGTCTCTCCAGAGTATCCACCTTCTTGTCTCCATATCCAATGAATATGTTACAAGTCCAGTGAAAAAATAAAGCTGCAAATGTTATTACATGCAATGATTATCAAATCATAAAATATGGACATGAGACGCTCTCTGGGTTGGTCCACTATGGTCCTTAGCATACTGCAAAGGAAAAGGATGACAAAAAGAGAAATGAGCCAGAAAAATGTCATGTGAGAGGGCTGTACCTCCCGTTGCTAGATCTGAACATGGTGGAAGGATCAAGGAGATCACAAACCAAGGCATGCAGAAGGTTTCAAAAGCAAAGGTTGGAATGGACAACCACCTTGCTGACACCATGGTTACATCCCAAAGAGACCTATGTTGGGTACCTACTATGCAGAATTGCAATATAATTAACTTGTGCTGTTTCAAGGCACTAGGTTTATGGTTAGTTGTTACAGCAGGAATACAGAAATACACATGAGAATAGAAACATTCTACTAGCGATTCTAAGCAATGCTTTATTCTTTTTCTTAATTGATTTTTTTTTTACCTTACATCCAGATCGCAGCCCCCTCCCTCCTCTCCTCTAGGTCCCGCTCTCCTACCCTCTTCTGCCTTTACTGCTGCCCTTTTCCTCACCCACTTCCTACCAATCCACCATGGCACATCAAGTTGCTTCAGGACGAAGCACATCCCCTTCCACTGAGGCCAGCTAGTGGAAAGTGATCCACAAGCAGGCAACAAAGTCCGTGTCAGGGACAGCCCCTGCTCTGCATTCAAGGGGACGCACATGAAGACCAAGCTGCCCATCAGCTACATATGAGTCAAGAGCCTAGGTCCAGCCCATGCATGCTCTTCGGTTGGTGATTCAGTCTCTGTAAGCCCCCATGGGCCTAGGTTAGTTGACACTCTTGGTCTTCCTACAAATTTCTTGTCTCCTCTAGGTCCGGCTATCCATCCCTCCACTCTTCCACAGACTTTCTGAGCTCCACCTAATGTATGCCTGTGGGTTTCAATATCTGTTTCCATCCGCTGCTAGGTGGAGTTTCTCAGAGGACAGTTATGCTAGGCTCCTGTCTGCAAGCATAGCAGAGAATCATACATGGTGTCAGAGGCTGCTTCTCTCCCAGGGGTGGATTTCACATTGGACCAGTCATTGGTTGGACATTCCCTCAATCTCTGCTCCATTTTTATTCCTGCACATCTTGTAGGCACAATAAATTTTGGGTCAAAGGTTTTCTGGATTGGTTGGTGTCCCCTTCCCTCCACCGGAAGCCCTGACTGGCTAGGAGGTGGCCTCTTCAGTCTCGATGTCCCCTGATGCCAGGAGTCTCAGCTAGAGTCACCCTCATATACCCCCAGGAGCCTACCCTGTCGTGACTCTTCAGCTCGTCTCAGAGATGGCCTCTGCCCACAGTTTCTTTTCTCTCTGAAAGCCCTCTGTCCTCCTGGCCCTGCTCTCCCCACATCTGATTCCTGCCCTAGCTTCCCTCAGCACCCTCTCTTTTATCCTGTACCCTCTCTTCAACCACTTCTGCTCTCCATTCTACTTCCTCTTCTGAATGAGATTCAAGCATCCTCCTTTGGGCCCTCTTTCTAATTTAGCATCTTTGGGTCTGTAGATTGTAGTATGTTTATCCTTTACTATATGGCTAATATCCACTTATAAGTGAGTACATACCATGTGTGTCTTTCTGAGTCTGGGTTGCCTCACGCAGGATGATCTTTTCTAGTTCCATCCATCTGACAATTTCATAATTACCTTGTTTTTAGTTGCCTAGTAATATCGCACTGTGTAAATAAACCACAATTTCTTTATCCATTCTTCAGTTGAGGGACATCAAGAATGTGTCCAGATTCTGGCTATTATGAGTAAAACTGCTATGAACACAGTTGAGCAAATGTCGTTGTGTATGGTGGAATATGTTTTGGGTATATGCGCAGGAGTGGTAAAGCTGGGTCTTGAGGTAGAGATATTTCCAATTTTCTGTGAAAATGCCATATTGATTTGCAAAGTGGTTGTACAAATTTGCGTTCCCACCAGAAATAGAGGAGTGTTCCCCTTTCTCCACATCCTCACCAGCATGTTATACATTCTGGTAGGTGTAAGATGAAATCTCAGAGTCATTTTGATTTGGGTTTCTTTGATAACTAAGGACATTGAGTACTTCTCTAGGTGTTTCTTGGACATTCGCTATACCTTTGTTGAGAATTCTGTTTTGCTCTATACCCCATTTTTAAAATTGTGGTGTGTGTTTTGTTGGTTTTTAATTTCTTAAGTTCTTTATATATTTTGAATATTAGCCCCTTGCTGCATGTAGGATTGGCAAAGATCTTTTCTCAGTCTATAGGCTGCCAGTTTGTTCTGTTGACAGTGCCCTATGCATTACAGGAGCTTTTCAATTTCACAAGGTCCCCTTTATTAATTGTTGATCTTAGAGCCTGAGCTGTTGGTGTTCTGTTCAGGAAGTTGTCTCCTGTGCCAATTAGCTCAAGGCTGTTCCTCACTTTCTCTTCTAATATATTTCGTGTTTCTGGTGTTATGTTGAGTTCTTTGATCCACTTTGACGTGAGTTTTGTGTAGAGCGATAAATGTGGCTCTATTTGCATTTTTCTATATACAATCATCCAGTTAGACCAGCATCATTTGTCGAAGATGCTCTCTTTTTTCCATTGTATGGCCTTGGCTTTTTTGTCAAAATCAAATGCCCATAGATGTGTGGGTTTACTTCTGGGTCTTTGATTTGATTCCATGGATCAACCAGTCTGTTTCTATGCCAGTATCATGCTGTTTTTATTACTGTTGCTCTATTGTACAGCTTGAGATCAGGCATGGAGATACCACCAGAAGTTCTTTTATTGTATAGGATTGTTTTAGCTATTCTGAGCTTTTTGTTTATCCAGTTGAAGTTGAGAATTGTACTTTCATGGTCTGTAAAGAATTGTTGGTAGTTTTATGGGAATTGAAAATAGACCTCTTGAAACTGAAAAGCTTCTGTAAGGCAAAGGACACTGTTAATAGAACAAAACAGCCGTCCAAAGATTTGGAAAAGATCTTCAAGAATCCTACATCAGATAAAGGGCTAATATCCAAACTATAGAACTAACTCAAGAAATTAAACATCAACAAAATAACCCAATTTTTAAAATGGGGTGCTGCTTAAGCAGGGAATTCTCAACAGAGATCTCAAGTAGCCTAGAAACACTTTTTAAAATGTTCAACATCCTTAGTCATCAGGGATATACAAATCAAAACGACTCTGAGAGTCTGTCTTACATTAGTCAGAATGGCTAAGAAAAAAGAACTCAAGTAAAAGTAAGCTACCTGATATTCAACTCCCTCAGAGACTTGAGAAGAAATAAACTTGATTATCTGAATGTGCCAGGAGTGCAGGTTAGTAACTCTCCAAATGAAAATATATCAGAGACAGTTTTCTACCTGACTAGTCTCCCAAAACTCTCTATAACATTGAGAATCTTCTTCGGCCTTCTGGCCCAATATCTCTGACAGAAACTTAGTTTTACAATGAAGCTTAGTTGTTTAGGGGTTAAGATGTATTCAGGTCTAGATAGGTGTTCTAAGTTGATAATGACAGTATGTGATGGAGACCGATTTACATTCAGAAATGTAGATGCACCAAGATAGGAAAGATGTCTTCTTCAAGGCTGTCAAATACAAATAGCTAAAACACTAAGAATGTAACATTTATATAATTCCTGATTATGTCATGGTTCTTCTTGCTATAGATAATCTATTGTGTATGTGTGTGTGTATATATATATTAAAATAATTTTTTTAAGATCCTAACGTATGGCTTATATTTTAGCCCTTTGAGGTCACATAGTGTCTTTTCTTGGGAAGTTTAACTTTGCTTTCTATCTTTGTCTTAGTGTCAGATGGTCTCCTGACCCAGGACAGGTACGTAGGAGGAAAATTTAAAACAAGCATGCTTGGGTTGGGAGACAGGGTGTCTAATCCAACTCCAGAGCCAGCTCTTTAATAGAGTAGTACAGCATGAAGCAATAGAATTTCCACCAAAATTAATGAAAAGAGATGGGGAAGAATATGCCATTCTCACCAAAGGAAAAGCCTACCAACAGGGCATTCCAATTCAGAACATCTTTGACCAATATCCAAGGGCAACAAGAATTATTTTAAAAAATATTTAAAAAATCCAAAACAAACGTGTTATTAAAGGTAAAAGCACAGAACGATGCAGATACCTCAATTGTGGGAGAATTCAGTGCCCCATTCTATCCAACGGACAGATCACTGAGGCAGAAACATAATAGAGAAACAATGAATCCAATGGATCCAATGGTTATCTACAGAATTTTTCACCCAACACAAAAGAGTACTCTCTCTTCTTTGTGCCGCATGGAACCTTCTCGAAAATTGGCAGTATATAGTCGCACACAAAGCAAACCGTATACAAAAATTGAAATTACTCATTCTGCTTTCCCACATCACCATGGATTAAGATGGATCTGAACAACAGAAATAACAAAAACCCTACACAATCATGGAAAATGAGCAACTCCCTACTCAGTGACAACTGGGCCAGGGAAGAAATTTAAAAAAAAATTAAAGACTGTCTAAAATTCAATGAAAATGAAGGCGCAACATACCCTAGCTTATGGGACACAATGAAAGCAGTACTAAGAGGAAAGTTCATAGTACTAAGCGCCTTCATACAGAAATTGGGGACATTCCATACTAGTCAATTAACAGCTTCTCTGGAAGCTTCCACAACAAAAGAGGCTGACACACCCAAGAGGAATAGATGGCTGCAAATAATCAAACTCAAGCTGAAGTCAACAAACTAGAAACAGAGAACAAGACTAAGAGTGAACAGAAGCAAGAAGCAGTTCTTTAAGAGGAAGTATGAAGGGAATCAAGGGGCAGTCCTTTCAGAAAGTCAACAAGATAGACAAAAGACACACACTTAGCCAAACTAACTAAAAGGCAGAGAGAAAATATCTAAATCAACAAAATCAGAAAGGAAAAACAAAACAGAACAACATCTCCATAACCCCTAAGGAAAAGAAGCAGTCATTGTATGTCTCCCAACAAGGGGGGGGGGAAGCCTCAGGGCCAGATAATTTTAGCTCAGAATTCTACCAGACTTTCAAAGAAGAGCTAATACCAATACCCTTCAAAATATTGCACAAAATAGAAACAGAAGGAACATTGCCAAACTCACTCTATGGGGCCACAGTCATTCTGTTACCTAAAACAGACAAAGACCCATCAAAGAAAAAAAATTCAGGCCAATTTCCCTTATGAACACTGATGAAAAAAATACTCACAAACTGAATCCAAGGACTCATCAAAGATATCACTGGCCACGACCAAGTAGGCTCCATCCCAGGAATACAGAAGTGGTTCAACATATAAAAGCCCATCAACGTAATCTGTCATATAAACCATGGAAGGAAAAATGAAACATGATCACCTCATTAGATGCTAAAAATCATGTGGCAAAATTCAACACCACTTCATGATAAAGGCCTTGGAGAGATCAGGGATAAAAGTTCTGATAAGATGGAACACTGACTACTTACTAATTACTCCCAAGCACAAGATTTTAATTTCCCTTTGGTGGTATACTGAATATAGACCTGAGGGTGCCTCTCATCATGCTAGAAACAAGTCTGCCCAATCTGTATACCAATTATTCTGAGTGAGAAAAGAATGTCCACGCTTTTACTGGGTCTCAAAGGCATAAGCCTACCCCAGATGTCTTATAGACACAACTTTAACTTTTGTCCCTAGTCTGTATGTGCCTCAACAAGTTTTTACCTGGCTAACAGACTCCATCCAGAGCTGCTGAGAGCTGGACCTACGGGAAGTTGATATAAACCAATCTCAAAGATGGGACTACTCTCTGTCTCTTCAGCTGGATCAGCTAAACAGATGCTTTTGGTAAGTGCCCCATTACCTAGCCTTTGACTACCTTTTCAGCCTTTCTAGGCCCCAATAACAGCGCCCCTAATATTACTAGGGAAAAAAAGTGACAGAAGAGAATGACATTGCCCATTGTCCCACTTTATAGGCTGAAATGCTGAGTCAAGGCCAACTCTCTGGCAGGAGGGACAAATGGCCACAAGGAAAAAAGCTCTTAGTTCTGTTTAAACCAGTCATCCTTGCCACTGCATTTTGACTCGGCGCTTGGGTGGTCTGGTCAGAGAGTCTCTCAAAATTTGGGTAGAGCATTCATTGTTAATAACTCCAAATATGCCTACTTAAGATAACCAGAGCTGAACACTTAATATTCCTTCCAAAAAGGAAATAGGAAAGAGGATTGGCCCTTCCTGGGAATATCCAGTCCAAATGCAGCCCACCTAGGAAAGCACTCACAGCCCCACCCACAAGAGTTGCTTCAGCCCACACAAACAGGTTCCCTCTTCTCCACTGCATTCAGTAGTTTTGCCAACACTTTACACTTCACTCAGCCCTCATCTTGTCCATCAACTGGCCAGACAGGAGGCAGACCTGTCACTGCTCAAGTCTCCTACCTTGGCTTGCAAGCTCTGCCCACTATGCCTACATCATCAGCCTCAGCTGCACCTAAGCATCAAGCCCCGCCTTCCACTACTACCTAAGTCATCACAGCCCCATTAAAAACAACTCCAGCAAAAGCTAAGGCAGCAGAGAAAGCTTCTGTTCTCCCACCTGCACCTACAGCTCTTTAACTCAGCACTCACAGCTTCTCCCTGTGAATGTACAATGCTTCACTGCCCCCTACAGACAGGGTTCTCATCCCATGGGGCTCAACCCCCACAACAGCTATGTATGTTGAGGTTCCATTTGTAACAGTGTCAAAATTCCAGTAATGAAATAGCAACAAAACACATGAGGGGCTGTGTTAGAGTCACAGCATTAGGAAGGTTGAAACCCGCTGCCCTTCCTTGACCTTTGCAACCACAGCCCCCACCCACTACTCTATCTCAGCAGGTCACAGTGCCCCACTGCTACAGGTATTCTCTACCAAATGAAGGTCAAGTGAGGATTCAGCCTTCTGCCCCCTCCTCAGAAAGTGACCACTCACATCATAACCTTGGCCTGGTCCTCTGCATTCCCTGCTCACTTATCTCACCACTCACAAAGCCCAGCCCACAACAACTGCCACAGCAGAAACAGCCCTTGGACACTCTTCTCCTTCGGCAGGTCCAGACAACACTCAGTAGGTATCAAAAGTTATACTGACACAATCCAGCACTGAGCTAAAGGCCAGAGGACCTCAATCAAGCCCTGCATCAGCAAGAGAGCTCAGTCCACCACTCTTCAGTCAGCTCTCACAACCCCACACTAGTGTACACCTACACAGCCCCATCCTGCTCTTAGGGTGACCCTGCCCCCTCTCAGGTCAAGATCCAGAGCCCAGCCCAATTTTGTAAGAGATCACCTAGCCTCCCACCCTGGCTGCCCCTTACCTCCACACAGCAGGATCCATAGCCACGCCCCCAACACCTCACCACTTCCTGCTTCCCTAGTAATTTACTGGGCCCAACACACCCAGGTTGGCCCTAACACCTCTGCCTCAGTATGTCTACCTTTCTGGCTCAGGTCTATGCACTCCAGAACACCGCCCATCCCCCTCCCCTGCCAGTACCTGTTCCCAAGGGATTCTACAGTGCACAAAGTTTCCTTCTCTAACACTTACTAGGTCCAGATCCACCCACCCTTCCACCCTAGCATACAAGCCCCGCCCACCACTATGACAGTCACAGCCCCACCCACAAGAGCAGCACCAGTGCTCCTGCTGCAGGGCACCCTATCCTTACTTCCATGTTTTCTCAAGAATCCTTCTCCATTCAGCCCTGGCCCATCCCCTGACACTCCTTTTTGACTTCTTTCTGGGCCTGCTGTTATGGACACTTGCCCCTGCCCTCTTTAGAGGTCCTCAGGATGTGCCTGATCCAATAGTGTCCCTAATGGTTAGAGCAGCCTGCTCCAGTGATCTCACAGTGGTCTGCAGAAGACCAAACCTCAAATTTCAACACTCAGGAAGCAGAGGGAGGCTGAGAACTGAGTTCAAGGCCAGCCTGGTCTACAAAGTGAGTTCAGCATAGCCAAGGATACACAGAGAGACCCTGTCTCTGGGGGAAAAAAAGAAAAAGAAAAGAAAGAAGAAAGAAAAAAAAAGAATAGATGTGTCAGGGGCTGGACAAAGGCACCTGAGTGGATATCTGTAAACTTCCCTCAACAGTTTTACAGGAGCAGCTTGGGCAGGTCTAACCAATGGTATTCTGTGGTGCTGTGCATCCCCTCACCTGGGGTGGGGATCTTTCGACTTGAACCTGGATTCATGGCCAGGACACTGTGAGCTGGAGGCCTGTGCTACCTGGTGACCACAAGGCTGAGCCCAGAATGGGTCCTTAAGACTGAAAGCCTAGGAAACCCCTCGAAGGGAAGGAAACTCTGGAGCAGAGTTTGTGCCCTTTGCCCTCCTGTGGCTGTGATCTCCCTCCTGGAGGGTCTCAAGCATTCTCTGTGTACTTTAAACAACTTACTTGAGATTTTATAGGTTATGAGAAAGCTTCTTGCGTTTTTGTTTTTGTTTTTGTTTTTTGTTTTTTTTGCAAATACCTATCCATCTCAATCTTTATATACAAACCCTTATATATCAAAATATGTTTATTTTAGCTGCATCACATTTCTATCTATTAATACCATGAGATTGAATTGTACTATAGAGAAAGCCGATCCCACTTTAATATAAAATTTCCTGAGAAGGCCTGCTTGGAACAACTAACTACTCTTTTTTCTTTTCTTTTCTTTTTTTTAAAAGATTTATTAAGTACACAATGTTCTGCCTGCATGTAAGCCATCAGGCCAGAAGAGGGCACCAGATCTTGTTATAGATGGTTGTGAGCCACCATGTGGTTACTGGGAATGGAAGTCAGGACCTTTGGAAGAACAGCCAGTGCTCTTAACCTCTGAGCCATCTCTCCAACCCAACTAACTACTCTTTAGGGAATTGAGACACAACCGAGGCTACCTTCCTTTAGCAGCTCGTTACCCCTTACAACTTTAAGTATTTTGTTGTTGTTGTTGATGAAATTTGTCAGTGGCAAACTGTTAGTTTTTGGAAGTACTACGTTACTGTTATGTATTGTGTAAAACTCTATAAAAAGTAAACTAAACATAACATCAAAGTCACAACATAAAGTTCATGTGTCCATGAAGTTGACCTCATAGGTAGTTGATAGGGTGGGTGGAGAAGAGAGGAAGGATGGATACATTGTAACTCTCCCACAGACAGGGTTCTCAACCCATGGGTTGCACCCCTCAAACCAGCTATGTATGTTGTGGTTCCATTTGTAACAGTGGCAAAATTCCAGTTGTGAAATAGCAACGAAACACATGAGGGTCTGTGTTAAAGAGTCACAGCATTCGGAAGATTGAAACCCACTGCCCTTCCCTGACCTTTGCAAGCACAGCCCCCACCCACTACTCTATCTCAGCAGGTCACAGTGCCCCACTGCTACAGGTGTTCTCTGCCAAATAAAGGTCAAGTGAGGATTCAGACTTCTGCCCCCTCCTCAGAAAGTGACCACTCACATCATAGCCTTGGCCTGGTGCTCTGCATTCCCTGTTCACTTATCTCACCACTCACACAGCCCAACCCACAACAACTGCCACAGCAGAAACAGCCCTGGGCCCCCTTCTCCTTCAGCGGTTCTGGGCAACATTAAGTAGGGACCAAAAGTTACACTGACACAATCCAGCAATCAGTGAAAGGCCAGACTATCTCAATCAAGTCCTGCATCAGCAAGAGAGCTCAGCGAACCACTCTTCAGTCAGCTCTCACAACCCCACACTAGTATACACCTACACAGCCCTGTCATCCTCTTAGGGTGACCCTGCCTCCTCTCAGGTCAACATCCAGAGCCCAGCCTAATTTTGTAACTGATCACCTAGCCTCCCAGACAGGCAGCCCCTTACCTCCACACTGCAGGATCCATAGCCACGCCCCCAACACCTCAACACTTCCTACTTCCCTAATAATCAGGTGGGCCCCTCACACCATGGTTGGCCCTCACACCCCTGCCTGAGTCTGTCTACCTCCCTGCCTCAGCTCTAAGCACTCCTGAACACCGCCCCTCCCCCACCTCTGCCCTCATCTGTTCCCAAGGGATTCCACATTGTACAAAGTTGCCTTCTTTAACTCTTACTAGGTCCAGATCCACCCACCCTTCCACCCTAGCATACAAGCCCCGCCCACCACCATTGACCTCAGTAGTCACAGCCCCACCCACAAGACCAGCACCAGTCCTCCTGCTGCAGGGCACCCTATCCTTACTTCCAAGTTTTCTCATACACTCCTTCTCCATTCAGCCCTGGCCCATCCCATGACACTCCTTTTTGACTTCTTTCTGGGCCAGCTGTTTTGGACCCTTGCCCCTGCCCTCTTTTGAGGTCCTCAGGATGAACCTGATCCAATAGTGTTCTTAATAGTTAGTGCATCATGCTGCACTGATCTCACAGACTGCATGTCTGAAGAAGACCAAGCCTGTAATCCCACCACTTGGGAGGCAGAGGCAGGTGGAGAACTGTGAGTTCCAGGCCAGCCTGGCCTACAAAGCAAGTCAAGGACAGCACAGGGTACACAGAGAAACCCTGTCTAGAAAAAAAAAAGAAAAGAAAGAAAAAGAAAAAAGAGAAAGAAAAGAAAAAATGTGTCAGGGGCTGGACAAAGGCACCTGAGTGGATGGTTGTAAACTTCCCTCAACAGTTTTACATGAGTAGCTGGGGCAGGCGTGACCAATGGTAATCTGTGGTGCTGTGCACCCCCTCACCTGGGATGGGGGTCTTTAGGCCTGAACCAGGATGCATGGCCAGGACACTGTGAGCTGGAGGCCTGTGCTGCCTGGTGACCACAAGGCTGAGCCCACCCAGCGACCCTAAGACTGAAAGTCCTGGAATCTACTGGAAGGGAAGGACACTCTCGATTAGAGTTCATGCCCTTTGCCCTCCTGTGGCTGTGACCTCCCTCCTGGAGGGTCTCAAGCAGTGCTGGGTCTGCCCCACCTCCTGCCACCCACTCTTTGTCCTTCCTCCTGAGTGTGGAGGCAGGCAGGTGGCAAGCTCTGTGCTGCTCCTCCTGAGCCCTCTCCTTCTTGCCATTAGGCTGTGAGCTCAGTGAGGAGGCCCAGGTCACATGACCTGTGTGCCCTGAAACTCCACTGACACTGATGCTCTGCTGCTTCTCAACAACATGCCCAGATGTGGGGTTTTGCTTAAGGACAGGCCATGCAAACCTGGGGTTTGGAGCTCTTGTGCCTGTCTGTGCAGTTTGAGAGTCTGGGGTCAGGGAGGGGAAGTGGCACTCACTGGATAGGATGGAGGCTTCTAGAGAAAGGCTCCACAAGGTCCTGCCAACAGAAGTGGCCATGCCTGAGGGAACACAGAGGAGGGAGGGTTTCCTTGCCCTATTCAGGTGTCACAACTGTGTGAGTTGACATCAGCATAGAGACAGTCAGTCCCCTGATTGTCCTGCCTGCTGACTCACTCTGAGGTCACTGCCTCCAGTACCAACCCTAACTTCAGCTGAGAAGCACTTACAGAAGAGACCATGCTGCCCCTTTTGGTCAACAAATTCTGGACTGTTAGGTCCAAAGACATCTAGTTCCCCTTCACCAAAAGGAACCACTTCCCTTCTGACAGGCAAAATGGGCAGATAGCTGTGTCTGATGCCTATGAGCACAACAAAACTCATGCTGGCTTTCTGGCTACTTCAGTATAACAAATGTCTGCTTAAAAATAAGTAAGTTAAAAAAAACACACGGGAAGGATTACTAAGCATGGTTGCTGGGATCTCACTGAATGACTTACTTTGTGATCATCATATTTTACCTGGGTAAAGCAATCTTTATTTTGTTTTATAGATAGGATTTCTTTCTTCTCTCTCTCAGGAAGTTGTCTCCTGTGCCAGTATGTTCCAGGCTCTTCCCCACTTTTTCATCTAAGTGACTTAGTGTCTCTGGTTTTATGTTGAGGTCTTTAATCCACTTTGATTTGAGTTTTGTGCAAGGTGACAAATATGGGTCCAGGTGCATTTTTTTACACATAGACATCCAGTTAGACCAGCACCATTTGTTGAAGATGCTATCCTTTTTCCATTAAATGGATTTGGCTTCTTTGTCGAAAATCAAGTGTGACCATATGTGTGTGGATTCATATCTGGGTCTTCGATTTGATTCCACTGATCAACCAGCCTGTTGCTGTGCCAGTACCATGCTGTTTTAATTACTATTGCTTTACAGTACAGTTTGAGATCAGGTATGGAGATTCCTCCAGAGCACCTTTTATTGGACAAGATTGTTTTAGCTATTCTGGGTTTTTTGTTTTTCCATATGAAGTTCAGAATTGACCTTTCAATGTCTTTAAAAAATTGTGTAGGTATTTTGATAGGGACTGCATTGAATTTGTAGATTGCTTTTGGTAGGATGGCCAGTTTTACTATGTTAATTCTCCTGATCCATGAGCAAGGAAGATCATTCCATCTTCTCAGGTCATCTTCAATCTCTTTCTTCAGAGTTTTGAAATTTTTTTCAAACAAGTCCTTCACTTGCTTAGTTAGAGTAACTCCTAAATATTTTATATTGCTTTTGGCCTATGTGAAGGGTATGGCTTTCCTAACTTCTTCCTCTGCAAGCTTGTCATTTGTGTATAGGAAGGCTATAGACTTTTTTGAGTTAATTTTGTATCCAGACAATTTGCTGAAGGTGTTTATCAACTGTAGGAGTTCTCTGGTGGAATTTTGAGGGTCACTTATGTACACTATCATATCATCTGCAAATAGGGATAATTTGACTTCCTCCTTTCCCATTTGGATACCCTTGATCTCCTTCTGTCGTCCTATTGTTCTGGCTAGAACTTCGAGTACTATATTGAAGAGATATGGAGAGAGTGGGCATCAATAGAAGAATGGATAAAGAAACTGTGGTACATATACACTATGGAATACTATGTAGCTATTAAAAACAAGGAATTCCCGAAATTTGTGGATAAATGGATTGAGCTAGAAATGATCATAGCAAGTGAGTTGTCCCGGAAGCAAAAAGTCTCAAATGGTATATACTCACTTATATCTGCATATTAGCCCAAGGGGCATGTCCCAGGAAAGCCTTCACTTACCAGGAAACTGGGAGAGAGGAGAGGACATCCTATTGGGAATCTAGATGAGAGAAGCATGGGAGAATGGCAAAGTGAAAGGTTCCAGAGGGTCCTAGAAACCAACAAGTAGAACATTATGATAGGCAGATTTGGGCCCAGGGGTCCCACTCAAACTAAGGAACCAGCCAAGGACAATACAGGCCATAAACTTTAAACCCCTACCCAAATCTAGCCAATGGACAGGACATTCTCTACAGTAGAGTGGAGAGTGGGATATGACTCTCTCACATACTCTGGTGCCTCATATTTGACCATGTCCCCTGGAGGGGAAGACCTGGTGGCACTCAGAGGAAGGACAGCAGGTTACCAAGAAGAGACTTGATACCCTATGAGCATATACAGGGGGAGGTAATCCCTCTCAGGAACAGTCATAGGGTAGGCGAATAAGGGGAAAACGGGAGGGAGGGAAGAAAGGGAGGATACAAGCGATGGGATAACAATTGAGATGCAACAAGAATAAATTAATTAAAAAATCCCTAAAGAAAACTGAAACAACCTGATGTTAGCATTTCTGAGTTCCTGTAGATGTTGGCTTTTTATAGTTTCCTGTTTAATGCCATCTAGGATACGGATAACTATATTATTCTACAACTGAATGGATTACCTGACAAATACTGAATAAGCTTTTCAGGGTATCTGCCTGCATCTGCAGACACACACAAACGGGTTAAAATGTAAAATAAAATTCTCAGTCTAAACTATCTTGTTTGTAAGGACTAAACAAACTCCCTTTGGAAAAAGAGACTCCATTTTGCAAAGGACACTCCATTTTGTCTTCAATCTAGGCAAGGGCTGAACCCAGATTCCAGACTAAGCACACACTAGCCTAAACAGAAACAATGTTCACTGGCCACTCAATCAGCTCACCTTGGGAAAGTCCAAATACACTCTCTGCTGGTCAAGCTGAGCAGCAGGGGGTCTGGCACATAGCAACAACCAATTAGGAGAGGCCAGGTCAAGGTTCCTAGTGCCCCCATGACTGCCTCAGCCAATATTTTCTATAGGCCAACTTGCCCCTACATCTATTACCCAACCATGAAACTCTAAGTCTTGTAGCTCTCTGCTTGCAGCTTTTCTGCCCAGATGTCATCCAATCATATACTGTAGAACCCAATTCTTTGTCTAAAACCTATAACAAACCCCTCTCCATTGAGAATCCAGGCCACTTCCCTGCACCTGCTGCATCAGGGCATTAGAGGTGTGTCCTGGGTTCCAACCTGCAATATAAACACAACGTTGTCACTGCATTTGGACTTGGCTCTTGGGTGGTCTGTTCAGAGAGTCTCTCAAAATTTGGACATAACATTGTTAGTAACTCCAAACATGCCTACTTAAGATAACCAGAGCTGGATTTGTGAACACTTAATATGCAATCCAAAAAGGTGATAGGTAAGATGATTGGTCCTTCCTGGGAATATCCAATTCAAATGCAGCCCACCTAGGAAAGCACTCACAGCCCCACCCACAAGAGTTGCTGCAGCTCATACAAACAGGCTCCCTCTTCTCCACTGCATTCAGTAGTTTTGCTAATGCTTTACACTTCACCCAGCCCTCAACATGTCTATCAGCTGTCAAGACAGAAGGCCGACCTGTCACTGCTCAAAGCTCCTACCTTGGCTTGCAAGCTCTGCCCACTATGCCTACATCATCAGCCTCAGCTGCAACTAAGCATCAAGCCCTGCCTACCACTACTACCTAAGTCATCTCTGCCCCACTCACAACACCTCCAGCACAAGCTACCCCAGCAGAGACAGCTTCTGTTCTCCTACCCGCACCTACAGCTCTTTAACTCAGCACTCAAAGCTTCGCCCTGAGAATGTACAATACTTCACCCCCCCCTACAGACATGGTTCTAATCCCGTGGGTCGCGACCCCAACACCAGCTATGTATGTTGAGGTTCCATTTGTAACAGTGGCAAATTTCCAGTAATGAAATAGCAACCAAACACATGAGGGACTGTATTAAAGAGTCACAGCATTAGGAAGGTTGAAACCCACTGCCCTTCCCTGACCTTTGCAACCACAGCCCCCACCCACTACTCTATCTCAGCAGGTCACAATGCCCGACTGCTACAGGTGTTCTCTGCCAAATGAAGGTCAAGTGAGGATTCAGCCTTCTGCCCCCTCCTCAGAAAATGACCACTCATATCATAGCCTTGGCCTGGTGCTCTGCATTCCCTGCTCACTTATCTCACCACTCACACAGCCCAGCCCACAACAACTTCCACAGCAGAAACAGCCCTGGGCCCCCTTCTCCTTCAGCGGTTCTGGGCAACATTAAGTAGGGACCAAAAGTTAGACTGACAGAATCCAGCACTCAGAGAAGGACCAGACCTCAGTGAAGCCCTGGATCAGCAAGAGAGCTCAGCCCACCACTCTTCAGTCAGCTCTCACAACCACACACTAGTATACACCTACACAACCCCATCCTGCGCTTAGGGTGACCCTGCCTCCTCTCAGGTCAACATCCAGAGCCCAGCCTAATTTATAAATGATCACCTTGCCTCCCACCCTGGCAGGCCCTTATGTCTCTGCTGCAGGATCCACAGCCACGCCCCTAACACCTAACCACTTCCTGCTTCCCCAGTGATCAGATGGGCTCCACCCCATGCAGATGCAGGTTGGTCCTCATACCCCTGCCTCAGTCTGTCTACCTTCCTCTCTCAGCTGTTAGCACTACAGAACACCGCCCCTCCCCCACACATGGTCCCCCTTCTAGTGCCTGTTACCAAGGGCACAAAGTTTCCTTCTCTAGCTCTTACTAGGTCCAGATCCTCCCACCCTTCCACCCTAGCATACAAGCCCCGCCCACCACTATTGACCTCAGCAGTCACAGCCCCACCCACAAGACCAGCACCAGTCTTCCTGCTGCAGGGCACCCTAACCTTACTTCCAAGTTTTCTCATAGACTCCTTCTCCATTCAGCCCTGACACTCCTTTTTGACTTCTTTCTGGTCCAGCTGTTATGGACCCTTGCCTGTGCCCTCCTTAGAGGTCCTCAGGATGAGCCTGATCCAATGGTGTCCCTAATAGTTAGAGCAGCCTGCTGTGCTGATCTCACAAACTGCCTGTTTGCAGAAGGCCAAGCCTTTAATCTCACCACTTGGGAGGCAGAGGCAGGCTGAGAACTGTGAGTTCCAGGGAGCCTGTTCAACAAAGCAAGTCCAGGACAGCCAAGGCTACACAGAGAAACCCTGTCTCAGAAAAAAGGGAAAGAAACAAGGAAAAGAATGAAGGAAAAAAAAAAAAAGAAAAGAAAGTATGTGTCCGGGGCTGGGCAAAGGCAGCTGAGTGGATGTTTGTAAACTTCCCTCAACAGTTTTACAGGAGCAATTGGCTCAGGCCTGACCAATGGTACTCTGTGGTGCTGAGCACCCCCTCACCTGGGGGCGGGGTATTTCGTGGTCATAAGCCCCCTCAAACCTCTGCATCCCCATCTACATCCATGGGGACATCTGAAACCAGGACCTGGGGCATCAGGAGTGATTTTACAAGATTCCTGAAGGGAAGGAGCCTGGTGGTTTATGCAGCCTTCCTGGGACTTGGGATGGGGCTCAGAGCCATTTTGTGACACAAGTATTCCAGCACCTGGGGATTTGAAGGAGCAGCATTTTAGTGCCATGCCCAACAGAGAGATGGTGAGGGAAATAGGCAGGTAGGTTTTTTTGGCATCCAGGGACTTGGGGTAAGGTCTCAGAAAACTTTTGTAATGCAAGATTTCGAGCATCCGGGGACTTGAAAGAGGAGACTTTTGTGCCATGCCCTACTATGTTGCTGCCCTTTCTGAGTCACAGTGGGCAGTTTATAGCCATGAAAGGCCCTTTTCAGGATAGAGACATTTTAAGATAAAGCAGTGTTGACACTAGTTAGTGTGTCTCCAAAGGCCTCATAAGAGTTGGCATGAAAGCCTCGCCTGGGGCCAACCTCAGAGGTCCCAAAGGCAGCATGGGAGTGGGAGTAGGAGGCAGGGAGGCCAAGCACCTGAGAGAAGGGCCCACAATGTTTCAGCTCTTCCCCTGTGTGACCACTGCAACAAACAGAGTCCCATTAGCCAGAATCAGCCTTTAACCCAGCCACTCCCTGTGGACACAATGCTAAAGGGCTGACTTTTGGAGGTGGAGTTACTCCCTACAGTGTCTTAGTGGTCATTGTGTGTGGGACCCAAGAGGACAGCAGAAGCCGCACTCCACCTCGCAGGAACCTCTGGACTAGGGAGACAAGGTTCACACCATACTCTCACCTGGTTCTCAGGCATGGGGCCAGTTTTGGGTTTCAGAAGCAGGCAGGGCTCCAAGCCAGAGCCCAGACAGATAGGTGTACAGGGAAATTGAAGCTACATTGTTTTCTTTTGAGGCTCTAAGAAACCAGCCTAGTCTCACTTGAGGTTATTTTCCCTGCTCTGCCTTCCATGTCTGTGTCTTAGGACTTGAGAGTGTGAAAGCTCTGTTTTTAGGTTTCTGCTGCTTAGAGGTTGCCTGAGGGCCAGCTGACAGGGAAGATCTCCTTCTCTGCCATTTCCCATGCAAAAGAATTTCCTGGAGGGCAAGGCAGGCTCTCAGAGGCAAGGTGACAGCACAAGCTGAACTATAGAGTTTTCACACACACACACACACACACACACACACACACACACACACACACACACACACACACACCAGACAGCCGGCACTCTCTGTAACACAGAAGAGACAGACACATATAGGGAGAGATACACACAACAAAATCACAAGACAGCTTTCAGGTAGGCACATGTTCAGACTCATCCAATCAAGAGACCGGGGACCTTAGACACAGGGAGCATGAACTAATGGATTAAAATCTGGGCTCATTCTTGGAGTTGGAGCTCAGTAAGAACAAGGAGGGGTGAGTTTATTTAGCAGTCAGTCTCAGAGGCTGAGAACGTCCTAGGCCTGGGTTAGAGTGTACAGATGTAAGGAGCTTCCAAGACCAGGCCTAGGCTAGCAGACAGAGGCACTAGTTTTTGAGACAACAGCTGAAACAGGCAAATAAAAGAGCCTTTCACAGGACTTCATTCAGAGCTTCTGGACCAGGTTCCCTCTATTTGCTTTTGCTGCTGTGTCTTAGGTGGACACCTTCTGCATGTCCACTTCCCATTGCAATTCTTCCTTAGTCAGGCAAGATTCCTATGAGCCAACTGCTGAGCCGATCATGCAGGCTTTATTAGCTGTAGCAGTGGCCATAAAACTATCACCATAGCTAGGGGATGAGCCATTGGAGGCCTCACAGAGGAAAATGCTCGTGCCTAGATTCCCCTGGCAGATACTGCACTACAACCCATCTCTTTTATTCTGTCAGTTTCTTTTAGGTCTCATGTGCCAGGTGACTCTCACCGAGGAGCTGGGCAGAAGGGATTGTCCACCCCAAATATAGAAGACACATAACAAAGAAGAATTCCATTTAGTTTGGCTTGTCGAACCAAGGAGTTTAGTGAGGTCACCACAGGACTGTGGATAACTCCAAAGCAGCGATTCCGTTGGGGGATTCTGTGCTCAACTGAAAAGCAGGCACACTATGGAAGCATTCCACTCAGCTTCATAAGACATTATAACACAGAGAGTCACCCAAAGCAGGGGACACGGTCACAAATGTGTACCACTGAGGGCTTCCTTCGGGCTATACAAAGGCACATATGCTCTTCCAAAGATTCTTACCCTTGGGAACTGTTTCATTAGGTGAAAAGAGGAGGAGTTTATCGACCAATGGCCCCTTGAGGATCCCATGACACCTGCCAATTCCAAGGGTTCTTTGAGGCCTAAAAGCTCCCCTTTTTCCTTCTGAGAAAACTGTAGTAGGCCCAATCTCCTCAAGGACTTGTACAGGTGCTTAAGGATGTACTAGTTAAACATCATGTGCAACCTTGGGCAAACAGCCCCAGCAGGCTGAGGGAAGCTAGCTTCCCATGGTGACCCTTCTGGAGTAGACTGAAGTAAGCTCTAAGTTCTGCTCAGGGTTTACAGTCCCAATCCCTTTGTCTATTCAGAGACATTCTTTTTTTTTTTTTTTTTTTTTTTTTGACAAGATTTCTCTGTGTAGCTTTGCCTGTCCTAGAACTCAATCTGTAAACCAGGCTGGCCTAAAAGGCACATAGATCTGTTTGCCTCTGCTGCCCGAGCTCTGGGATTAATGGCATGTGACATCACCAGCAGCTCAGACATTCCTTAAAATGGGACAGATTCTATAGCAGCTACAGTGGCTACATCAACACAAATGAATAAAGGCACTTCAAAAACGGCGACTTTCACAATCTCTTCCACACCAGTTCCTTCCCACTCAAGGACTCTGTCCCTCTACGTGAGTGGTCACCAGAGTTAATAGGCTCCTGCAGTAATGTGGATGTTGAGTATCCTCCAGTGGTCCATTGTGGCAGGGGTTTGCATTATTAAGGCATGCCTCTGACAGACTGTGGTCGCTCAGGGCAGAATGTCTCCCTCTTCTCTCCCCTGTTCTGTGCTTTCAGCACTTGGTCCTGTCACACTCGCCTGCCAGGATGTGTTATTGTCTCCTGAGCAGAAAAAGGCATGGGAAGAAACTGAGATTACTGTCCTTGCAAACTGCCCCAGGTGTTTCACTGTGGTAATATGAAGCTGGCTAAGGCAGCTTGTAAAGGCCCCCAAGAAAGTGCCAGCCTTGGTCTTAAGGACATGTGTAAGAAACGTGAAGTTTCTCTACGTGGGAAGGACACAGATTGCTGAACTGAAAAACCCTACAATTCAGAGGCATCCAAAGCCCTACACCCTATTTATTTACATGCAGGAGCTTACTGATGAAGCCCAGCAACACAGAGGAGTGTCGGGAGCCAACCCAAGGTCACTCAAGGGTAAAAGAATCTACTGGCTATGGAAAAATACTGATGGCCCATTCCAAAGCTAACTTCTTCCTTTCAGCCTTGTATAACTTCCTCCTTTCACCCCCTGCAGATGTTGTTCAGCAGGATAGCTAGGGACTTTCTGAGAGATAGAGAGATAGTGTTCTGAGATAAACCACAGGATGTTCCCCTGATGGCATCATCTGGAGGCATTCTTGGGCCCCCGCCCCTGCTGCTTAGCCCCTGCCTCCACCCCATATAAGCTTTTGTTTTTGATTCAATAAACAGACCTTGATAGGAGTTCTACTTGGTCTCACCTCCTTCTTTCTCGTCCCATCTTTTCAGGTATGGCTCCCCTCGTGACCCCGTAATTACTGGTCCTGCTGGACAAGACAGAGGAGGGCAGAGAAATCATGTAAAAAGCCTGAGGATAATGGAGGAAGCGTGCACCCAGGTATGGGACATGAGTAAAACTGGTGAGCCGCCTGGACAGAATCTTATTCAACTCCTCTTCCACTAAGCATGGGAGGCTTCGTCCTCTCTGCACTACCACTTTGAAACAGGGTGCTGGTCTTCAGAGAGGTCAGACTGGGCTACATACTGGGAGGCAGGGCACCACTCCTGTTCTATCTGATTGTGGTTTCCCACTGTAAATCTGTATCTCCCTCTGCAGACCGGTGCTAGAGGCAAATGAACACACCACAGCCTCTGCTGTCCCTCACTGAGGTGGAGCGCGGCTTCCTTCCACCGCACCTTCCACACCTAGACTCAGTCAATAAACACATGCACAGTGGAGCCTATTACTATGTTCAAAGTAGCACCCAACATGTCAGTGATGGTGCAAAGCTCTAAGCAGGAGGACTTTGACTGGGTGAACACAAGGATTGTTATTGGGTAAAGGGAGGCCAAAAGGCTGTTTTCTGCTTAGGGGCAGCCTCCCTTAAAGTAATAGTAACCTCTCTTAACCTGCCCCAAAGGACAAAATTCTTGGGCAAGGCCAGTAGTTCAGGGTCAATCCAAATGTCCTGTACCAGTTCAAAGAACCCACCCTACGGATCGTCGTAAATATAAATGTGCTTCCTTACCTACCATTTTGGTTCTGCTCTCTTCTACCCAAGAGAGAGAGAGAGAGACAGAGAGAGACAGAGAGAGACAGAGAGAGACAGAGAGAGAGAGAGGGGACAGAGAGAGAGAAGGTGGGAGGGCCTTTGCAGCTTAATCTCCAACAAGCCTTTCTACTGATGGCTAGTTAACTGTACTCTTACTTATACCTATTAGGTTTGGATGACTTCAGTCATGTCTAGCTAAGCAAGTAGAAATTCTCCTTAGGAATTAACTAAAACTATTTTATTTTATTTTTCCTCTTCCTCCTCCTCTTCCTCTTCCTCCTCCTCCTCATTCTCTCTCTCTCTCTCTCCCTCTCTCTTCCCCCTGTCCCTCCCTCCCTTCCTCCTTCCCTGTGTGGGTGTGGGTGGTTTGCTGTCAGGCAGGGTCCATATGAAAAAACTCAGTGAACAACTTGTGCGACTTGCTCTCTCCTGTGGAGGGCTGGGTTGTGCATCTGTGGCTTCCCTGAGGCCCTAATATATGTGGAGAAGAGGCTTAGCTCCTTCTTTAAACCAAGAATATGCTTGGAGGAGCCAGTAATGGTTTGGAGCCTGGGCCTTGAGGACTTTTCCCTGAGGCCCCAATGTAACCATGAATATACTTGGCAGAGCTGCTAACGGCCTGGGGCAAGCCTGGCTACATATTCTGAGAACCCCACTTTTCCCAACATTTGGGGCTATGGTTATTAGACCCAAGGCCACTGCTGTGTGCTTGGCTGTGTCTTGCTCTTGAGATGACCTGTCCTTTTGTGGCATTGCTTGATTAGCTTCTTGCTGATTTTATCACATTTTACCCCTGTAAATAATCTATAAGATGCTGTACCTTTCTTTTTCTTTCTTCAAGACCTGGTTTCACTTTGTAGCCCAGGATGTGCTGAAACTTGCTCTATAGAACAGGCTGGCCTTGAGCTCAGAGATCCACCTGCCTCTGCCTAGAAACATTGGGATTAAAAGTGTGCACCGCCATGTCCAGTGATGCTGTGCTGGTTAAGAAGCTTGTTTGGCATAAGAGATTGCTTTTATAAGACCTTCTGCCCACAGGTTTATCTTCCCTATTTCCAGTTTTTCTATCTTTCTCTTCTCCTGGCACCTCCCTCTCAGGATATTGTTACTGAAGAGTGACCAGCAGGTTCAGGCATATGGCCACCTGAAGGGGTGTACCTGAGTACAGGAGAGAGACTAGGCATTCCTGTGATACCTCTGTCCATATCTGTATACTGATTACGTATATATACATGAGAAGTCGTGCCCAGCAGAGAGGAATCAGCAGTAAATGTGGGACAGCCAAATTCTGACGACGACATTTGTCACTTTAGACACTTTGCTTGTGCACTCTAGTTCTTAAAATGAATTATTAAAGCACTTCAAAAGCTTCTTTATTTTCGTTCTAAAAGCCTGCCCTTGCTTCCCTGACAAAGTTTCTGTGAATTTAAAGGCATGAGAACATGCAGGTAAAACTCAAAGACAGAACACCACCTATTAGGGCCAACTAAGCTTCTACACCACCTACCCCCAGCAGGGGCGGAGCCTAGTGCAAGGGAGGAGCAAGCAATGGAGGGATAATTTGAACTAGGAAATTTGCTTTAAAATTGCTTAGATCCACAGGATGAAGTTAATTTAACTGTAATACCACACCTCAAATTTCTGGTTACTCCATAGTCCAAAGCAGACTGGAGGAGAAAACATTTTTTTAAAACTTTAAAAAGGTTTAGGAACAAAAAATGACATCAGTGCTTAAGTTACTTCATGATGACAGAAGGAACAAGGAAAATGGATTTTTTTGTGTGTTGGTGTTATGTTTTTGGTTCTGTTTTTGATGAAAATAGTTATAAAATCTCCAAAAATGGCTCCTACTGGTTCCTCTGAGCCAGTGCTCCTACCACAGCAGGGGTTTTACAGACCAATGGGCCAAAGACAAGAAAAGACACATGAAAATATTAAGAAAATTAGGAAGATCAGCTGCAGTGGCTGGGTGGCTCTGAAGGCCTCTGCACTAGTTCCAGGAGGTGACAGAACCTACAGCAGGGGAGGAAGCTTGCCTGTGTGGGGGCTGTTGTTTGGTTATTCACTCACTCACTCACTCACTCACTCACTCATTTGCTTTACATCCCTACAGTAGCCCACTCCCTCCTCTCCTCTGGGTCCCACCCTCCTACCCTCTTTTCTCTCTCAGCCCCCTCCCCTTCTCAGAAATGAGAGCCCCCACCCATCAACTCACCTCAGCACATCAAGGGTGTTTTAAAGGTGGCCTAGATGCTGGTGGCTGGGGGCACAAAGGGTGGGGTTACTGGCAGCCTGGCAGCCTGGCCTTAGGCCCCAGACCCTCCTCCACCCCAAGCCTCTCAGGAGAGCCACTTGCTAGTGAAGGTGAGCCAAAGCCATGGTTTGGCATGTGGCACAGATCAGGCAGGACAAATGTGCCTGAGAGGCCACAGGCAGGCGTTGACACTCACAGCTTCATAGTGACAATGCTAAAATATTTCTGACCTCAAGTCCTTTTTCTATTTTGTCATCTGCTCTGATTAATGTCTACACATCAGGTTTTACCACCTCAAACCTCCAATTGGAAACACTCTCATGGATGCAAGGAGGTCTAATGAGCTCCCATCAATCCAAGCAGAGCACCTGTTGCTCTCAAAATGACCTGTGGCATTTAAGCCTAAGGGCTGACTCTAGAATGTGGGATTTGACCCTCCCATTTCTGGTTCACAGGTATTTTTTCTTTCTCCATATGTCCTTTAACCCCGTCTCCTGGGTCAGTCTGTCAGAATAGCCTTCTCGCTCTGTGACAGGGACAAGGAGAACAGAGCAGCCTAAGAGAGAAAAACAAAAAGTCAAGGCTAAAACTGAGCTGGTAACATGTCCTTGAAGAGAGTTACAATGTATCCTTCCTCTCTTCTCCACCCACCCTATCAACTACTTATGAGATCAACTTCCCGGACACAAAGAGATGTTTATGTTATGATTTTGATGTTTTCATTAGTTTAATTTTGATACAATTTGACAGGATACCTAACATTAACATAGTACTTCCAAAAACTAACAGTTTATGGCTGACAAATTTCAACAACATCAACTACAACAAAATAAAGTTGCTAGGGGTAAAGAGCTGCTAAAGGTAGGTAGCCTCTGTTGGGTCTCAATTCCCTGAGGAGTACTTAGTTGTTCCAAGCAGGGGTCTCAGGAAATTTTTTATGAAGGTGGGATGGGGCTTACTCCTATAGTACTACTAAATCTCGTGGAATAAATAAATTAAAATCTGATGTGGCTAAAATAAAAATATCTTTATAAATAAGGGTTTGTCTATAAAGATTGAGATAGATATATATTTGCAAAAAAAAAAAAAGCCAAAGAGGGTTCCTCATAACCTATAAAATCCCATGTAAGTTATTTAAAGTACACAGAGGATGCATAAGCTATATAAGGTATATGAAGAACAAAAATTAAAGGCCATATTATGCTGTTGAAGTTTATAAGGTCCATGTTTAGCAATTAAAAACAGGCTGTAAAGTATATCATATTAAGTTTTTAAAATATCTGACTCTCATTACATAATAACTGAAAGTATCAGACTGATGTAACGGATCTTCTGGCTGATTTTCATGTGCTGCCTTGCACTGCTCTCTTGAATGATTCTGGGATATCATCAACTATCCCTATATGTTTGTCACTGGGAGGTCCCTATGTGTCCCTTTGGCTTAAGGCTTTGGGGTCCATGGAGACTGATATACAGTGCTTAAAATACTACTTCATTCATTAACTGAATTTTCCTGTTTCTAACAACCCACAAGTTGCCCAAGCAGATAGATAGTCCCCAGGTTGAAATAAAGAGCCAATGCTCTGCTCTCAAAGCACAATCCCCCTTTGGGTACTGTGTTCCATGGCTCTAACATGGTCCCTGGTTCTAAAGGACTCTGTGCCTCTGGATGGACAACAGGAGAGGCTGGTTCAATTGTCCTGGGCGGGGTCCACCTGCTCAGGGTTGATATCCTGAGATCCCCTCATTGAACCCCATCCTGTTTTAATGTCTACCAAAAGGAAAAAAATGATAAAAGACTCAACTAGACTTTTGGCTGTTAGCCACAGCTCTGGACCTCTTGAACATCTATGGGACTTTTAGAGAGGAAAAACAACTGTAACATGTTTGGAATCAGTGCTTATGTTAGCCCTCCACATATATTATTTACTCGGAAAGTACCTCTGCTCCAAAAAGTAGGGATTGTTTCCAGATTATTTGTATCAGCTGTTTCTCTCTAATTGTATAGATTTCCCATCCAAACTAGCCAAAGATACATTGTACTAGTTACAGGATTTAATCTGCTTTACAACCTTCCACCTCCATTCAATATTATGATTAGAATACGTGTATTGATAATTCCTTTCACAATGCTAGAAGGTATTAGTTGGTCAGAGAACATAAGTGTCTCTTGGAGATTCAGACACTGGTAAACTCTTCTGGCCTTTAAAATTAAATAATAATTAAAAAGGAGGGAACGTCTGAGGCCTGGACTGATCAACCAAGGCTTTCCCTGAGTCCCTGACCTATGGACAATGCAATATATCCTTCTTCTCAAAATTAGCATTGTGTTTGGCAGAGCTTATAATAGTCTGGGTCCAGTCCTCGGGAGCCTGATGCCCCCCAGAAGCACTGATGGAAGGGAAGGAAAGAATGTAGCTCATTCTCTGAAACCAGAATTCTGCATAATAGAGCTGGTAATGGACCGGGGACGCAGTCTTGGAGGAGCTATGGCTCCACATCCTGCAACCTCAAGTCTTCCATCACATGGAGCTGTGATTACCAGAACCAAGGCCATTATGTGCTCAGTTTATAATGCTCTGGAGGTGCCCTGTGTTTCCCCTGTGATTCCCCTGTGTAACTTTGCACAGCTTCCTGCTGACTGTGTCCCACTGTATGATAACATCTGCTGACTTTGTCCCATCTCTCCACTGGAATTGGTGTATAAGATGTAGTACTTCTTATAAACCTGCTTGGCCTATGACAAAGATGTAGCAAGATTTTTGGTGTCTTAAAAAACCCAGTTATGGTATGTAAACATATTTTGGTTTTAATCCCAGGCCTGGGCTATGTGGCTGCTTCAGATTGTCCACAGCAGCAGACTATTTGCCACCTGTGTGGTTGGCAGGGCTGCAGTTCTGCGAACTGGAGATAGTTTAATTCTGGGGACTCTAGACAGGGGATAAAAAGGCCAGAGCCTCAAGAGAGCAGGCCTGGCTTTTTGTCTTGCTGCTGCTTTGTCACATGGTCATGAGAAAAGAGGTGATAAGTAGATTTTGGAAGCCAGGTGCTGTGGTGCAGGCCTGTAATCCCAGCACGTGTGGGAGGCAGAGACAAGCAGATCTCTGTGAATTTGAGGGAGTCCAGGACAGCCAAGGCCACACAGAGAAATCCTGTCTTGAAAAACCAAGCGACTAAACAAAATAATATTAAGAAGAAGATGAAGGAAGATGAGGATGAGAATGAAGAGGAGGAGGAGGAGGAGGAGGAGGAGGAGGAGGAAGAAGAAGAAGAAGAAGAAGAAGAAGAAGAAGAAGAAGAAGAAGAAGAAGAGGAAGAGGAAGAGGAAGAGGAAGAAGAGGAAGAAGAGAGGGATGAGCAAGGCTCAGGATCCAGGGCTTCTCAGGTCTTCAGGGTTGAGATATCCCTTCCTAGCAGCAGCAGCAGCTGGAGAAGGAGCCCACGCAAGATTTTTGAGAAGGAAAGCTGGAAGACCTTTCTTTGCCAGCTCTGCTCTGGAGAAGACTGGAAAATCATGGTAATTTACAAAGCTTTTCCTTGTTTCCCACTTTTTGTGAAGAGAACCTCTTCCTATCTACACACCCCATTAACAATGTGCTTCAAGCTCCTCATTCAGCAGACAGTGTTGTTTACTAAAGGGTAAAAGACTTTGACAATGCACTCCAGTTTGTCCCTTTAGATGTCTGAAGACAGGCAGTCAGGTAGGCAGAGGATAAGCCAGTTTATGTCACATACATGTATTGTAAGGCCACTCTTTCAGCCAGCCTGGGAATATGACCCAGGCAAGCTTGGGAAAATGACCCCAAAAGAATTGAAGGTCTGCTCAGCTTCAGTTTCTGAGATCAAGGTGGCCAAACAAGATAAACACTTTCAAATAAGGAAATTCTCTGAAATCTCCCCATCACCCCTCTTTGCCAAGAACAGCTCCCGAGGCCAATGACCCCTGCAGTAGCCAATAATAATTAGACAAGCACCCCTAGCCAGAGTCAATCCTAACATAGGGCATGCAGCCCCTCCTAACCTTTGCGGTTTTAGCCTTTAAAAAGTCTGTAACAGTGACTCGGGGTGTGCCTCCCTCCCTCCCGCGTGAGTGCTTAGGCTCCCTGGCCAGCATAGGCAATAAACCTTGTGCTTTCGCATCAACACTGTGGTCCTCAAGTGGTCTCTCACGACGACCCCCTACTGCCCGAGTGGACTCTATTGTCCAACAGTATCACCACCTTACACATGAGTCATTTCTCTTTACTGGGGTCCTGCCACAGCACAGCACATCTTTTGCCTGCCACTTCTGTCATTCTCTGCATCACAAAAAAGACCAGTAGGATGTCATGTGGTCAGTACAGCTGTGTTTCAAATTGGCTAACCTAATCCATTTTGTTTTACATCTATGGCTACTTCAACTTCCAGAGGGACAAGCCAGAGCTCCTGGGGAATACTGTGGGGAACAAATTGACTAATGTGGCTGTGGTGAGCGAGGCACAATCTCCATTCACAATTGCGGGGCCACATCCACAAATGGATGAGGCTTTTACCTCCCAGACATTCCCCTCTGAAACATAAGGCCAAGAAAGATGGCATGAAGTCCCAACAGGGGTTTCCCAACACACAGACACCTGCAGGCAGCCTTTCCCCAGGGCCTTCTAGTACACTGAAAAAGAGCAACATCCCTGTAAGTGGCCCTGACAACTGCCCACCTCAGGACACAAGTGGCCTGAGCAGAGAGGGCACATCTGATCATGGGATGGTTCCTCCATCGGATACTCGTAAGATCGAAGGGGCAGTGCCTGCACCAGGTAGCTCCACAGCATACCTCTGGTACGTGATGTCCATACCTCTGGTACGTGATGTCTATGTAGATTTTCCATTCCATCATGAAAGCTGACCTCTCAACCATATCCCTAAGAGAGGCCACTGAGGAGGAAGAGGAGGAGTGAGAGGAAGTGGAGGAAGGGGAGGAAGAGGAGGAAGAGATGGACAAGGAGGAGCAATACACAGATAACACAAGTATAATCTGCGCACCGTTCAAAAACAAAACAAGCTCATGAAATCCCAGTGCACTAAAGACTGGGAAAAAGTCACCATTTTTTGAAAATAGGCCAGTTTCAGTTCTTACTACATGAAAACAAATCTCGTGGTGCTGAATAAACATCTTAAAGTTGAGCCAAGAGTCTGCCTCCTGTGCTATCTGACCCTTGGAACTAACCTGAAGGCCCAGGCTTCCACACCCTTGGGTCAGCCTTGCCCTTCCATGGACAGCAGCCACAGTTTTGTGCCCTCAGCGAACTGGATGCATGGGCTATAGCTACTGACCCTATGGTGTCACCTCACATTAGTCAGGTATCTGGAAGCAGGAGATTCCATTCTCCAGGGTCCCTCCCCTCTGCACCTGTTACCAGGAAATTTCTGAGTAGCAACCGAGGTTCAGAGCCAAGCATCTCTTAGCCCTGTATAAGCACACCTCAAACTACTGCCTGTCTGCTAAGAGATTGACACTACTGTACCCTGGCCAAGGAGATGCAGGCCTTTCCTCTCAGTGCCATGGGGTAGGAAATTGCCTGACACATGAGCAAGACAGACACTAGAAACTTTGTAAAGGAACCTGCAAAGGCTTGCTACAAAATATCCTCCACTTAACATTTTTTTTTTTGGCTTATTGAGATGGGGTTTCTCTTGGTAGCCTTGGCTGTCCTGGACTCACGTTGTAGACCAGATTGGCCTGGGACTCACAAAGATCTGCCTTTCTTTGTCTCCAAGGTGCTGGGATTGCAGCTGTGTGCCATCTCACCTGCCCCCCCCCCCCAATACATGTTCGTCATCCTCAAGGAATCAGAGCTATATTTAGGATTTGTAAGATAAGAAATAGCTGGATGGGAGCCAGCCTTCCTTGCTGGGGAAACCTCTCCACAGAGCTCTTGCACTGCATAGGACTAGTGGCTTTCCCTTTTCATCACACATTCGCCAGGGCATCAGTGTCGACTCAGTGCCTGGCCCTGGACTTGGCACCTGGTCTCCTGGATGTTGTTCATACACTACATGGATCTGGGCTGGAATAACAACATGAGGAAGCACACATGATGTGGGGGGCGGGGCACAGACACTAAGTGCTGTTTATCTGTGCAATCCACAGTGCAGCAGGAGATCTTTAGATCAGAGGGCATTTCCTTGCAGTTCTCCATTTCCCTAAATACTGAGATACTTGGGGCCATGTCAGGAAGGTTGGGTGCACCACAGGAGGGAGAGCCTCTTTACCATCCCCATCATGAGGGCATGACAGTCTGGATGGGTCTGGGAACAGCACAGAGTGGGCCATGTTCTGCAAGCCAATGGTGGCTCAATGTTGCCTTGCCTTTAGAGTCTGCACTGTGAGAATGAGCTGACAGGGCCTTTACTTAGCTGCCTTCTCAGCACCATTCCACCCCGGCTCCTCTGAGCCCACAGTAGTCACACTGTCCTACTCAAGTGAGGAGAAGTCCATTTTGGAATATATCCTGCTCCTCTCTCCTAGGTATGGGCTTCTAGCATGGGCTTTGGGGTCTGAAACTTGGTTCTGGTGGCTCAGCTGCAGCCTGGTGAGTACCGATTGAGCTTCCAGCTCCACACAACCTTGTAGGCTGCTGAGAGTTCTGAGCACAGCAAACACGGCCTGATGATGAGAAACTGCGGATCTAACGACAGAGACCTGCCCTCCTTGCACTTCTGGAAAGCTAAGAGGAGGCAGAATGAAGTTAAACACAGCATAACAATTAGATGGGGTGAAGCTGTACATTTCTGGCCAGACCCATTGTATCTAGCCTGAATCTGGAGTAACAGCAGTTAAGCTGTGAGTCGGCCTTTGGTCAGTGATCATTATCTCAGAGTCTTTGTGTCGTTGTGTTGAAAGTTTCTCAGAGCCTTTGCAAAAACCCAGTGCTCTGACCTGTCTGGCAACCCAGGAAGTCTCATATGCCTGAGGTGATGGCTCTTTCCAGATAGCCCCTAGATCAGATAGGAACTTTGGCTGTGTGGAAATTGACTCGAAAAAGATGCCTTTTCTTATTTTGAGACAGGGTTTCTCTGTTTTAGGCCTGATTTTCCTGGAACTCACTCTGTAGACCAGGCCGGCCTTGACCTCACAGAGTTCCACCTGCTTTGGCATCCCCTGAGTGAGTGCAGGGATTAAGTGCAGTGGTACCTCTTTTATGTAACAATAAAAGTGATTTTAGGGCCAGGTGTCATGGTGCATGCCTGTGATCTCAGAACTAAGGGAAGCAGAGGCAGGCAGATCTAAGTGAGTTTAAGGCCACCCAGTTCTAAAATGTGGATCTACAACAGACAAGGGTACACAGAGGAAGCTTATCTTCGGAAAAAAGAAAAAAAGGAAGGAAGAAGGAGAGAGAGACAGAGAGAGAGAGAGAGAGAGAGAGAGAGAGAGAGAGAGAGAAGAGAAAGAAAGAAACCTTATCTATACAAAGTAAGTCAATCAATGAGATCCCAGCAACCATGCTTAGTAATCCTTCCTGTGTGGTTTTTTTTTCCCAACTCACTGACTTTTAAACAGACATTTGTTATACTGAAGTAGCCAAGAAGCCGGCATGAGTTTTGTTGTGCTCATAGGCATCAGACACAGCTATCTACCCATTTTGCCTGATAGAAGGGAAGCGGTTCCTTTTGGTGAAGGGGAACTAGATGTCTTTGGACCTAACAGTCCAGAATTTGTTGACCAAAAGGGGCAGCATGGTGTCTTCTGTAAGTGCTTCTCAGCTGAAGTTAGGGTTGGTACTGGAGGCAGTGACCTCAGAGTGAGTCAGCAGGCAGGACAATCAGAGGACTGACTGCCTCTATGCTGATGTCCACTAACACAGTTGTGACAGCTGAATAGGGCAAGGGGACACTTCCTCCTCTGTGTTCCCTCAGGCAAGGCCACTTCTGTTGGCAGGACCTTGTGGAACCTTTCTCTAGAACCTCCATCCTATCCAGTGAGTGCCACTTCCCCTCCCCCACCCCAGACTCTCAAACTGCACAGACAGGCCCAAGAGCACCAAACCCCAGGTTTGCATGGCCTGTCCTTAAGGAAAACCCCACTGCCTGGCGTGCTGTTGAGAAGCAGCAGAGCATCAATGTCAGTGGAGTTTCAGGGCACACAGGGCATGTGACCTGGGCCTCCTCACTGAGCTCACAGCCTAATGGCAAGAAGGGGAGGGCCCAGGAGGAACAGCACAGAGCTTGCCAGCTGCCTGCCTCCACACTCAGGAGGAAGGAGGAAGAGTGGGTGGCAGGAGGTGGGGCAGACCCAGCACTGCTTGAGACTCTCCAGGAGGGAAATCACAGCCACAGGAGGGCAAAGGGCACAAACTCTGCTCCAGAGTTTCCTTGTTTCCTTCGCTTCAAGTGGATTCCTAGGCTTTAAGTCTTAGGGTCCCTGGATGGGCTGAGCCTTGTGGTCACCAGACAGCACAGTCCTCCAGCACACAGTGTCCTGGCCATGCATCCAGGTTCAAGCCGAAAGATCCCCACACCAGGTGAGGGGAAGCACAGCAGCACAGACTACCATTGGTCAGGCCAGAGCCAGCTGCTCCTGTAAAACTGTTGAGGGAAGTTTACAACCATCCACTCAGGTGCCTTTGTCCAAGCCCTGACACATCTATTCTTTTCTTTTTCTTTTTGCTTTCCCTCTTTTCTTTTTTCGTTTTCTTTTTTTTCCTAGACACAGGGTCTCTCTGTGTATCCTTGGCTATCCTGGACTCACTTTTAGACCAGGCTGGCCTTGAACTCAGTTCTCAGCCTGCCTCGGCCTCCTGAGTGCTGAGATTTGAGGTTTGGTCTTCTGCAGACATACAGTCTGTGAGATCACTGGAGCAGGCTGCTCTAACCATTAGGGACACCATTGGATCTGGCTCATCCTGAGGACCTCTAAAGAGGGCGGGGCCACGGGGCCACAACAGCTGGCCCAGAAGGAAGTCAAAAAGGAGTGTCAGTGTTGGGCCAGGACTGAATGGAGAAGGAGTCTATGAGGAAACTTGGAAGTAAGATTAGGGTGCACTGCAGCAGGAGGACTGGTGCTGGTCTTGTGGGTGGGGCTGTGACTGCTGAGGTCATAGTGGTGGGCGGGGCTTGTATGCTAGGGTGGAAGGGTGGGTGGATCTGGACCTAGTAAGTGTCAGAGAAGGACACTTTGTGCACTGTGGAATCCCTTGGGAACAGGTGCTGGCAGGGGAGGGGGAGGGGCGGTGTTCTGGAGTGCTTAGAGCTGAGGCAGGGAGGTAGACAGACTGAGGCAGAGGTGTGAGGGCCAACCTGGATGTGTTGGGCACACTAAATTACTAGGGAAGCAGGAAGTGGTGAGGTGTTGGGGGTGTGTCTACAGATCCTGCAGTGTGGAGGTAAGGGGCAGCCAGGGTGAGAGGCTAGGTGATCTCTTACAAAATAGGGCTGGGCTCTGGATGTTGACCAGAGAGGGGGCAGGGTTACCCTAAGAGGAGGACATGGCTGTGTAGGTGTATACTAATGTGGGGTTGTGAGAGCTGACTGAAGAGTGGTGGGCTGAGCTCTCTTGCTGATACAGGGCTTGGTTGAGGTAGTCTGGCCTTTAGCTCAGTGCTGGATTGTGACAGTTTAACTTTTGATACCTACTGAGTGTTGTCTGGACCTGCCGAAGGAGAAGAGTGTCCAAGGGCTGTTTCTGCTATGGCAGTTGTTGTGGGCTGGGCTGTGTGAGTGGTGAGATAAGTGAGCAGGGAATGCAGAGCACCAGGCCAAGGCTATGATGTGAGTGGTCACTTTCTGAGGAGGGGGCAGAAGGCTGAATCCTCACTTGACCTTCATTTGGCAGAGAACACCTGTAGCAGTGGGGCACTGTGACCTGCTGAGATAGAGTAGTGGGTGGGGGCTGTGCTTGCAAAGGTCAGGGAAGGGCAGTGGGTTTCAACCTTCCTAATGCTGTGATTCTTTAACACAGTCCCTCATGTGTTTTGTTGCTATTTACAACTGGAATTTTGCCACTGTTACAAATGGAACCTCAACATACATAGCTGTTGTGGGGGTCGCGACCCACGGGATGAGAACCCTGTCTGTAGGGGGTGGGTGAAGTATTGTACATTCACAGGGAGAAGCTGTGAGTGCTGAGTTAAAGAGCTGTAGTTGCAGGTGGGAGAACAGAAGCTGTCTCTGCTGGGGTCGCTTGTGCTGGAGGTGTTGTGAGTGGGGCAGTGATGACTTAGGTAGTATTCGAAGGCAGGGCTTGATGCTTAGTTGCAGCTGAGGCTGATGATGTAGGCATAGTGGGTAGAGGTTGCAAGCCAAGGTAGGAGCTTTGAGCAGTGACAGGTCGGCCTCCTGTCTTGTAAGCTGATGGACACGTTGAGGGCTGGGTGAAGTGTAAAGTGTTGGCAAAACTAATGAATGCAGTGGAGAAGAGGGAGCCTGTTTGTGTGGGCTGCAGCAACTCTTGTGGGTGGGGCTGTGAGTGCTTTCCTAGGTGGGCTGGATTTGGACTCGATAATCCAAGGAGGGGTCAATCATCTTACCTATCTCCTTTTTGGAAGGAATAGTAAGTGTTCAGCTCTGGTTATTTAAGTAGGCATATTTGGAGTTATTAACAATGAATGCTCTGCCCAAATTTTGAGAAACTCTCTGAACAGACCACCCAAGGGCCGAGTCCATATGCAGTGGCAAGGATCCCTTTATATTGCAGGGTCAAACCCAGGACACACCTCCAATGCGCTGACGCAGCAGGTGCAGGGAAGTAGCCTGGAGTCTCAGTTGAGAGGGTTTTAAAAAATAGTTTTTAGACAAATAAATAGCTTCTACAGTATATGATTGGATGACATCTGATCAGAAAAGCTGCATGCAGAAGAGTTACAAGACTTAGAGTTTCATGGTTGGGTAATAGATGTAGGGGCAGTTGGCCTATAGAAAAGATTGGCTGATGCAGTCATGGGGGCATTAGGAACTTTGGGCTGGCCTCTCCTAACTGGTTGTTGCTATGTGCCAGACCACCTGCTGCTCAACTTGACCAGCAGAGGGTGTATTTGGACTTTCCCAAGGTGAGTTGATTGTGTTGCCATGGAATATTTTTTCTGTTCAGACTATTTTGTCCTTAGTCTGGAATCTGGGTTCAGGCCTTCCCTAGGTTGAACACAAAATGGAGTTTCCTTTGCAAAATGCAGTTTCTTTTTCTAAAGGGAGTTTGTTTGGTCCTTACAAACAAGATAGTTTAGACTGACCGTTTTATTTTACATTTTAAACCGTTTGTGTGTGTCTGCAGATGTAGGCAGATACTCTGAAAAGCATAATCACTATTTGTCGTGGAAGCCATTCAATTGTAGAATAATATAATTACCTGAATCCTAGGTGGCATTAAACAGAAAAGCATAAAAACACAACATCTACTGGAACTCAGAAAATGCCAACACCAGGTTGTGTCAGTTTTCTTTAGGTATTTTTAATGATATTCAATAATACTACATGTGGTTTACAACCATCTATAGTGAGATCTGCGGCCCTCTTCTGGCGTGCAAGCACACATGCTGTGTAAATAATAAATATATCTTTAAATAGAATTTTTTTCTTTAAGATCCTAAGGTACAGCTTATATTTTAGTCCTTTGAATTCACATAGTGTCTTTTCTTGGGCTGTTTAGCTTTGTTTTCTATCTTTGACCTAGTGTCAGATGGTCTCCTGACCCAGGACAGGTATGTTGGGGGAAATTTTAAAACAAGCATGCTTGTGTTGTGAGACTGGGTGTCTAATCCAACTCCACAGCCAGCTCTTTAATCGAGTAGTACAACATGAAGCAATAGAATTTCAACCAAAATTAATGAAAAAAGATGGGGAACAATATGTCATTCTCACCAAAGGAAAAGCCTACCTAGAGGGCATTCCAATTCAGAACATCTTTGAACTATATACAAGGGCACAAAACTTTATTAAAAAACAGAACAAAACAAAAACAAAACCAGAACAAACTTGTTATTAAAGCACATGGCGATTCAATTGTGGGAGAATTCAGTGCCCCACTGTAACCAATGGACAGATCACTGATGGAGAAACAAAATAGAGAAATAATGAAACCAACAGATGGAATGAATCCAAAGGAACCAATGGTTATCTACAGAACTTTTCACTCAAACACAAAAGAATATTCTCTCTTCTTAGCCCCTCATGGAACCTTCTCGAAAATTCGTAGTATATAGTCGGTCTCAAAGCAAACTGTAACTTATACAAAAAAATTGAAATTACCCATTGTGCTTTCTCAGATCACCATGGATTAACATGGATCTCAACACCAGAAATAAGAAAAACCCTATACAATCATGGAAAATGACCAACTCTCTACTCAGTGACAACCGGGCCAGGGAAGAAATGAAAAAGAAATTAAAGACTGTCTAAAATTCAATGAAAATGAAGGCACATCATACCCAAGCCTATGGGACACAATGAAAGCAATAATAAGAGGAAAGTTCTTAGCACTAAGCGCCTTCATACAGAAATTGGGGAGATTCCATGTTAGCCACTTAATAGCTCCTCTGGGAGCTTTCACAACAAAAGAGGCTGACAAACCCTAGAGGAGTAGATGGCTGCAAATAATCAAACTCAAGCTGAAGTCAACAAACTAGAAACAGAGGACAATACCAAGAGTGAACAGAAGCAAGGGGCTGTTTGATAAGAAAGTCAACAAGATAGACAAAAGACACACACTTAGCCAAACTAACTAAAAGGCAGAGAGAAAATATCCAAATCAACAAAACCAGAAAGGAAAAACAGAACAGAACAACAGACACTGGGGGGGGGGGGAAACCAAAGAAACATTAGGTCTTACTTCAAAAAACCGTAGTCTACAAAATTGGAAAATCTAAAGGAAATGGACAATTTTCTTGGTAGATTCCATTTACCAAATCTAAATCAAGATCAGGAAAACAAGTTAAATACCTGTATAACAACTAAGGAAAAGAAGCAGTCATTGAATGTCTCCCAACCAGGGGGGGAGGACTGGAAAGCCTCAGGGCCAGATGATTTTAGCTCAGAATTCTACCAGACTTTCAAAGAAGAGCTAATACCAATACCCTTCAAAATATTGCACAAAATGGAAACAGAAGGAACATTGCCAAACTCACTCTATGGGACCAGAGCCATTCTGGTACTTAGAACACACAAAGACCCACCAAAGAAAAAGAATTTCAGGCCAATTTCCCTTATGAACACTGATGAAAAATATACTCACAAACAGAATCCAAGAACACATCAAAGATATCATTTGTCATTACCCAGTAGGCTCCATCCCCGGAATGCACAGTTGGTTCAACATATAAAAATCCATCAATGGAATCCATCATATAAAAAATGGAAGGAAAAACAAAACATGATCATCTCATTAGATGCTAAAAATCATGTGAAAAATGCAACACCACTTCATGATAAAGGCCTTGGAGAGATCAGGGATAAAAGTTCTGATAAGCTGGAGCATTGACTACTTACTAATCAGTCCCAAGCCCAAGATTTTAATTTCCCTTGGGTGGTATTCAGAATATAGACTTGAGGGTGCCTCTCATCATGCTAGAAACAAATCAGTCTAATCTGTATACCAAGTCATCTGGACTGAGAAAAGAATGTCCATGCTTTTACTGAGTCTCAAAGGCATGAGTCTACCCCAGATGTCTTATAGACAAAACTTTAACTTTTGTCCCTAGTCTGTATTTGTTTCAGCAGGTTTTTACCAGGCTAACAGACTCCATCCAGAGCTTCTGAGAGCTGGACCTGCTGGAAGTTGATGTAACCCAGTCTCGCAGATGTGACTACTCCCTGTCTCTTCAGCTGGATCAGCTAAACCAGAGGTTTTTGGTAAGTGCCCCGTTACCTAGCCTTTGACAAGCTTTTCAGCCTTTCTCGGCCCCAATAACAGTGTCCCAAATGTCACCAGGAAAAAAAGTTACAGAAGAGACTGGCTTTGCCCATTGTCCCTCTTTATAGCATGAAATACTGAGTCAAGGACAACTCTCTGGCAGGAGGGACAAATGGCCACAAGGAAAAAAGCTCTTAGTTCTGTTTAAACCAATCGTGCTTTGTGCCCTCCTCATATCAAGCAAAAAGTGGGTGCCATCCGGATAATGGTCATGAGAGCACAGTACCTGGCCCTACAATAGGCCATGTCAGAGGAATATCTGTCCCTGTAGCAGGCCAACTCCGTGAATAAGTTTCAAGGAGACCCGTGATTGGGCCTTCAGGGGACCTGTCAGAGGGGGGAATGAGAGACCAGAAGAACTAAAATTGGATTTCAGGGTCACCGGGACAAAGGATAAGAAATAGGCCCAAACAGGAGAGCAGGCATGATAAGGCATATCTGAGCAGCTGAGGTAGAAAGAACCAGTCTGGCTGCAGGAGGGCAGGGAGGGTCCTGGAATTCTGTGTTTGGACAGTGAAACTCTGTCAGTTCTCAGTTTGAATCTTGACACACCTGACCTTTCCTCAGATGAGCTGGGTCAAGTTGCTCAACTTCATCCAGGAAAGAGGGCCTGGGGCTCAGACTGAGAACCTTGCCCAAGGCTGTTTGTGTAATAGCAGTCCTGGGAAGGCTTTGTGAATCCTTGTCTGTGTGCTGGCCTGGAGTTTCCTTAAATAGTCCCTGGACTTCTCACCTGGATGTGTCCAGCCTGGGAACTCACAAGCCTCACAGATGTCTCCAGCTCAGGTCAAGTTCCTCCCCTCCATGAGATCCTAAACCCTCGCAGGAGAAATGAGCTGGTGCTGTAACCTGTGGACCACGGTGGGGACCGATCTTGCGTGACGTGTACATGACCCAGCTATGCCTATATAAAATAGGATTTCCTGAATTATACCTGATGTGCGTTCATCTTACCTGTTCCTCTTGATGTCTTCCCTTTCCATCAGAATGAGACTGGTTAAAGACTCACCCGCCCCACCTTTCCTCCTGAGGTACTTTAAGTAAGAAAGACCCTTCCTGCCTTGCGGGGTGGACACCGGGACATAGCTGAACTGTGCCACCTCATTTTTCTTAGCTTCAGATAGCCACAGTCCTTGGGGGAAGGTCCAAATTCATATCTGGGGACAGGTCCTCTCTTGGTTCCCAGTGGTTGAAGCACTTTTGTCAGGTTTCTGGACTGGAGAGTGTCAATCAGGTGTTTCTGATTTCAGGCCCTCAGGGGAAGTGTGTTTCTAAAGCTGGGTTTCAAGTATTCTTGAACTGGGTGGGAGGGGCCACTCAGAGCCATTTTCTGAGGCGCCTTAAGAATTGTTGCCATATTATGCTGTTTGCATACACGGCCTTGTAGCTTTGAAAACAGTAGTTAAACTCCTGGAAGAGTGACAGATAGACATCGCATTCTAAATTCCTGCAATGGTATTGAGGGTGAGCTCCTGGGAGTGGATAGTCTAGTCTTCAGAATATGCAGGAAAATGCAGGGGCCTGCTGTTTTGACTTTTTTATTTTCTCGTTTTTCAAGACACTGTCTCATTGTATAGCCTTGGCTGTCCTTGACTCACTTTGTGGACCAGAATGACCTTGAACTCAAAACAATCCACCAGCCTTTTCCTCTTGAATGCTGGGTCTAAAGGCAAGCGCCACCAATGCAGGCACCCTTTGGATCTTGAGTCACCCTTGCCAGGCATTTCCAGAGCTGCTTCATCTTGACTTCTGTCTCCTCTCTCAGAAAGATGAGCCTTTGGTGCATGGAGTACCGCTGGAGGCAAGAGGGAGCCAGGCGTGTTTGACAGAGGTGGTAGGTATTGGCAACCAGGTAAGCTGTCATGGGCATTAATGAATATGTGAGAAGGCCCCTTCCCCCAGAGAGAGGACTGCATAAAGCATGCATGGCTCTGTGCTGGGTCCTAGGGAACCCTGAGTGGGAACTGCCACTCCTGCCAAGGAAAACTGGTTTTCTAGGAACGGGAGCTAAGATGCACTTTGGATGGACTTTGGAAACTCGTAAGAGAGCAGAAAGGAGGCCAGGCAGGGTGGCCATCACTGCAGATTCCACCACAGGGCTTGATGGTCCCTGCCCCAGGCTCAGCCATCATGTCAGGGTAAAATATTGCCAGGTGTGGGAGTGTGCCACAGTGAGAATCCTTGCACTCAGAGGCGCATGCACGACCAGAGTCCTTTGGGCATTCAACTCATCCTTTCTCTCCCTCTGCAGGCCTGTGAGTCTTCATCCCTCTGAGCTGCAACAAGTCCATTCCTGTGTTCCCAAGGATATCAGCATGGATCCATCTGTCAGCAGACACACAAGCAACCTCCCAGACAGCTCTCAGTCCCAAAGCAGGGCAAGGGGCCTGGATCTTGGCCACGTCACAGGAGCTGAGGCAGGCGAGGGGGAGGCCGCCGCCACCCACTCAGGGCATCCATCTGTTGGCAATAACGCTGGGCTCTCCCCAGTGGCCTCAGAGCCTCCTCTCCTGACTATGCCAGGGGCCCTGTCAGTAGGGCATCATCTGTTGAGTCTTCTGGCAGACTAGTAACAAAACTGGCTGACCCACACTCTCCCTCACAAGGTGTCCTCAACAGAAAGATTATTGATGTAGTTCACTTCCTTCTCCTCAAGTACACTAGGAAGCAGCTGACATCTAAGGCTCAGATTCTGTACATAGTCCTCCGCGGTTACGAGGAATACTACCCTGTCATCTTTTCTAAGGCCTCTGATTGTTTGAGGCTGCTCTTTGGCCTGGAGATAGTGGAAAGAAACGCCTTGGACCACATCTACTCTGTTGCCCTTGCCCTTGGGATCACCTACCATGGCACTCAGCATGGTTTTCCAGGCGTACCCAAGACAGGCCTGCTACTAATCGTGCTGTGCATCATCTTCATAGAGGACAACTGTACTAGTGAGCAGGCCTTGTGGCGCGTACTGAACAACATGGGGCTGTGTGTGGGCAGTGAGCATTTCATGTACGGGGAGCCCAGACATCTCATCACAGAGCATTTTGTGCAGGAAGGGTACCTGGAATACAGGCAGGAGCCTGACAGCGATCCTCCTTCCTATGAGTTCCTGTGTGGCCCAAGGGCCCACGCCGAAACCACCAAGATGAAATTACTCAAGTTTTTTGCCAGCATCTTTAAGCAGGATCCCAGAGCCTACCCCTTTAGATATGCAGAGGCTTTGAGAGAGGAGATAGACAGGGTCTAGGACAGGAGGGCCGGGCAGATGGCCCTTCTGGCTCTGCCCTGCACACGTTCTACTTCCCACACTGGCAGTTCCCATCCAACCCCAGCACAGGCAGAGTCAGTCATCTAAGTACCACACCATCATGTGACACAGGGTGGGAGGAGCTGTGTGAACCACTGTCTTCTGTTCTTCCCTCTACTCTGTCCTGTCTGGGTGGCTTGAGGTTGTCTTGTTGTTATAGAATGTTGCTACCTTTACTACAAGGCTCATGAACCTGGGATGTCTTAAGTCTGCAAATGGATTTACCAATGCCCTTGCTGTTGTTCATCCACTTCAGGAGAAGGGTATTATTGTGTAAACAAACGAGAATGACTTCCTTCTATGTTGTGCTATTTCTCAAGCTACCATGGCATTCTAAGTGGACGTTCCCAGGCAATGGGGAATGCCTTGGCCTTTCCCTGACAAACAGAATAAAATGATCTCGATTGCTTCCTCAGTTTTTGTCTCCTGTTCTGGGCAACTGCAGTGAAGGCAAAGGGAAGGTGAAAGCAATTTTTCTGCATGCTCTCTCTGAGCACCAGCTGCTTTGTGAGTGGTCCTGGGTTAGCAGGCAGCCTTAAGGCTGGTCCACCCTCTTCTAGGAAATGGTGTCGCTCAAGTGCCCCAACCCTGTCAGGAGGACAGGTGAGAACTCCCTTCACAGCACAAGTACAGCAATGTTGCCGAGGGGTCACCTTCAGCTAGTAGCCCCAAGTTGGTGGAGTAAACCAAGGCCCTTATGGGTCTCAGAATTAACTAACCAGGAACAGGGCCTGGGGCGGTGTGAATGACTTAGGGCTGGGAGAAGGGAAAACTGCTCCAAGCTGCTGTGCTGCTGGACTTGGCATGGAGGACACGGGCTGGGGTTTCCTCGGTGACTGAACACTAGGATAACACATACAGTCAGAAAGGGTGTATCCCCATCACCCCCAAACAGGAAAGGAAAAGTGTGCAGACAGGAAGCCTCTCCTGGTGTTAGAGTTACAGAGGACACAGCACGTGTAGGGCATGGTTCACCTCTGCCCTCTGCACGTGTTCCTCCACACACACAGGGTAGAATCATGGGAAGGTGAGGCCTAGAGCTCTTGGCAGGGCCTCTTCCACCTCTCTAGTCAGGAGAGACAGAGATGACTACTAAGGGTGTATTAGTGTGTTATCTACATGTGAAGTGTTCTGCACGTGTCCCTGGTATCCCCAGAGGACAGAAGAGGATGCCACATTTCATGGAAGCAGTGTTCCACACGCTTGTGAGTTTGCATGTCAGTGCTAGAAATTGAACCTTCCTCCTGCAAAATCAGGAAGTGCTCAGCAAAGCTCTAGTACCAGGCCAATTTGTTTTTTAAAAAACAAACAAACAGACAAAAACACATTTCAATCCCCGTATAGGAGAGTGTGAGGGAGGACTCATGCATGCCTCAGTGCTGGTGGGGAGCCAGAGGATATATCTCAAGTTGGCTCTTCCTTCCACCTTGTGGTGTTGGTACGTAATTGGCTTCTGTTGCTGCTGCAGTATGCAGTCCAAGCTGGCTGTCTGGGAGATTCTGGCCCATTCTCCTGCCTCTCCTGCCATCTTGCCAAAGGAGTGCTAGGATTCCTGCATCAGGTGCTAGCTGCTGCATCCCACTATTTATGCAGGTTGCAGGTAGGTAATCAGACAGATCCTCAGGCATGAGCAGCTTCCAATGTTTTCCTGTGATCTGTCCCCCCCAACCAGAAGATAGCATTTTAGCTCAGTTCTCTAGTGCAGTTGTGACCGAGATCTTAACATGTGTCCAACAAGCAGGAGGATTTAGTAAAGTTTATTCAGGAAATTTCATTCTGGCTGCTTGGCTGTCCCCTGCCCCTCCTTTCTCTGCGGTTCTCTCCCCTCAAGGAACTGCACCTAGAGTTTCACAGTCAGGTCCCCACTTCCCAGATGAGGAACTGTCAGGCATCCTAGCATTGGGAACGTCCCCTCTTCACACCATTTTGTGAGGTTTCTCAAATGGAGAAAGCCACTCTGATCTTTCTGAATTCAGGTAGGCACTTTGCAGGGACCCTAAAGGTCTCTCTTTGAGTACCAGGCGTGTGGAAGTCACACAGCTTTGTCCCTGTGGTCAGCCTAGCCCAAATGCCTCACACTGTATGGATGAACCCCCTTTCCTTCCATTCTGGGGAACCCAGCAGAGACATCATTTTTAGGCACTCCCAGAGGAAAAGATGAGTGAGTAGCTTGTAGGGTACGCACAGGTCCTGAGAGTGCACTGTGGGAGCTCTGGTCTGGTTACAACAACTTCAGATAATCAGGGTCCGATGGTCTGGTGAGCTGCACCCAGCAGCTACCAACATGGGGCAGTGAGACCCCTCCTTTCCCGATCAGGGGCCTCTGTGGATAGAAGGCATTAGAGAGGTTCCCAGAAAGAAAGAGGCCCCAGGACTTAGAAAGAGGCCCCAGGACTTAGTCAAGACTGAAGATCAGACTTAGTCTCAGAAGCTGCAACACATGTCCATGGCCACTGACAGCCAAGTGCAGTGTATCCTGCTGTGGGTCTGGCAACAAGTCTCATGTGACTTAGAGGAAGAAAGGGCAGCTCCCCATGCTTCTGCATCCCCATCTGCATCAGGGACCTTGGGGGTTGGGGTGTCTCAGAGCCATTTTGTGAGATTCCTGGAAGGAGAAAGCCTCAATTCTCTTTTGAAGCATATGGGCGAGAGCTTAGGGTGGGCTGAAGGGGCCTCTCTCAGGATAGGTGGGCCACAAATAGTGCTGCTTCATGGAGTGGTTAGCAGGCCAGCCAGGAGGGCTGTGTCCAGGGGCTCCTCCTTGGGGATTTAGCACAGGAGCCTGAGAGCAGACTGTGCTGGCTCTGGTCCAGAAACAAGCACTTCAGATCATCTGGGTCACATGATCTGGTTTCCCTGAAAGAGGATCCCATCATCCCCAGGGTGAGAGTCAGACCTGAGAGTGGATGGCAGAAGACACAGTGCAGAGAGAGGGCCCCACAGCTGTCCCCTTGTGGTGAGGGAACACTGTGCCAAACAGGTTCCCAGTTGCTGGAGTCAGCCCTTTGCCCAGTAGGGCACTGAAGACAAACACACAGGAGCTATTTTTAGAGGTCCAGTTACTCCTGACAGTGGCTTAGCATTCGGCATGTATGTAGGACCTGAGACATGCATGACAGCAGAAGCCCCACCCCATCTAGAAGGCACCCAAATGGTATTTCCTTGGAAGAGCAGGTCGATCCCACTCCTCTCCAGGCATTCAGTGCATGATGCCATTTGGGGACTTCAGAAAGAGAAGAGGACCAAGTGTCTGTCAGTCAAGTTGTGTGCTCTGAGTGCTTCTGGGAAACTGATCCACAGATTGACATGCATTGCAGGCAGACAGGCAGACAAGCAGACAGACTGGGATAATCAAGCTACTGTGTATAGGTTTATCAGTGGTGAAGGAAACTAAGGCTGACTTGTATGAGTGATTGCCTCTGAAAGCGTCCTCATCTGCCTTCTGCGACCTCAGGGTCAGCACATGTGGCGAGGGTTATAAGTGATGATTGTGGTTGTGAGTGCTTAGAAGATGTCTCAGCACTGACATACAGGAATGAGATCCTCATCTACCCTTTGGGTTAACCAGGGCAGGGGTGGTAGGATGGCCAGGCTATCAGGGCCAACTGACAGCACAGGTTGGACCTGAGAATCACTTCCTAGATAGAGGCTCTAGATAGTGGTAGTGCAGCCTGACACTGAGCGGGGCCCATGTTCTTGGTCTACACAGCACAGGAGGGCTTCCACACTCCCTCAGCCACGGGGGTCCTAGATGTTGTTCCTGTGGGCATCTGTCAGCGCTGCACCGTCCAGCGGAAATAAGACACCAACAACCAGACTTCTTCTGGAGATCTTTACTCAGGATTAAGCTCAGTGGGAATGGCCCCGAAGAAGGGAAGGGCCAAGCTTAAGTACAACTCAAGGGCCAATCAGCTCATGCCAGGCGCCACCTCCTCATAGGTCAGAGTAGGACTGCTCGTCATCAGATCACCAGTTACCCTTGCACAGCCTTTTGCCATATAAGGACTTGTTTATCTTAGATAGCGCTTGCCATCAGGATGGCAGAAGCCTATGCCATATTAAGGCACGGCACCTCCCAGCTCTCCACAGGCATCTTTGCTTCTGCTTGCAGTACTTGAGGTGACAGAAGAGCTGGACTTGTCCCAGGGAGAAAGGCCTAAGATACATAGAAGTAAGGGAGCAGGGCCGGAAGGAGGAGCAAGGAGACCTCTGAGTCAGCACATAAATAAGCTCTCCCTACTGTCAGCTGGGCCTGGTGGTGGGGAAGACTGTGGACCAGAGATGCCACCTCTGACTTCCTGCTCTGGGGACCTCTGAGGCGGGGATCATCGCTGTCCTTGACCTGAAGCATGGATGTCACTGATGGAGGTCAGCAGGGGACTTGTGAGGAGTCAATAGGACATCCTTCAGAATCCCCAAGACAAGAGTGGACCCCTGCTCCTCTTGCCAGTCATGAGAAACACACTAGGGGTGCTCAGATGGGCTCTGTCTTCACTCCAGTCTCCTCCCCAGGAAGCTGAACCTTCCTGGTGAGGGAAGGGTATATGTACCAAGGCAGTAGAGGGAGCAATGTGAGGTTAGCAGAGAAGGTATCCATGATCGGCCATCCATCCAAGTGAGCAAGCACAGTAAGACTCTGGTGCCCCATTTTTTGCCATCACCCCTTGGTGGGGAGTCCTGAGGACACTCAAAGAAAGAATAAGCAGGTTACCAAGATGAGGCTTGATAGCCTATGTCCAGCTTAGTCTCAGACCTAGGGGAGGTGAATAGAGTGAAAGCAGGAGGGTGGAATGGGAGGATACAAGTGACAGGATAGCAACTGAGTTGTAGTCTGAATAAATTAATACATTTAAATTTTAAAATAAGCAATAAACCTTGATGGGACTGAGCCAACTCCACAAGTCAGGGACCACATAGAGCCTGTTATGTTGGGGGATGGTCTGAAGTACTTTGATGCTAATCACTGCTTGCTGTCTCTGTGACCCACCTTTTTTCTTAATAAAAAGCTGTCCCACCTGGGCAGGGTAGAGGACACAGGTGGGGCTAGGAGAGAGAGGAACCCTGGGAAGAAAAAGGCAGGAATGCCAAGAGGGGGAAGGAAAGAGACCTAAGGAAAGGAGAAGAAGGCAGCCATGGGCTAAATGGAGGAGAAGCACATGGCCTGAGTGGATAGAGAAATCAGCACAGATGAAGAACATTAGGAGGAATTTGATGTTATGGATGCGAGGTAGCTTGATAGAAGTTATAGGAAGCAGATGGCATGGGATTGAGGCAGGGATCCCATGCCTGCACCACCATGGGAGGTAGTTTAGAGGATTGATATCTGCCCTGCCCCACATTTACTAAGGCTATTTTAAAATATAACACGTGTGTGTCTTCATTGATTGCTAGCAGGGCCTACAGGCAATGCATATAACAGAAAAAAATGTTATACCCATATTCTGTTTCCTGTGGAGCTCTAAGGGGAAGCTGCTGTGGATGGCCTCTCTTAGGCATCTTGAGTTAGGGTGAGTGAGGTATCTCTGGTGTTGATGATTAGTACCTAGGATTTGAATCATATCAGCAGTTGGGGCCATCTTTGTAGGATAAAAGGGATTCAAAGTTTGGACCTTCCCCCAAGGACTGTGCCTATCTGAAGCTAAGAAAAATAGGTGGCACAATCGTCTCTGTCCCAGTGTCCACCCCACAAGGCAGGAAGTGTCTTTCTTACTTAAAGTACCTCAGGATGAAAGTTGGGGCGGTGGAGTCTTTGGCCAGATTCATTCTGGTGGAAAGGGAAGATGTCAGGAGGATCAGGTAAGATGAATGCACATTAGGTGTACTTCAGGAAACCCTTCTTTACATAGGCATAGCTGAGTCATGTGCATGTTAAGCAAGATCGGTCCCCCGCCCTGCCTCCAGGGCCCCTAGGTCGATGATGGATAACAGCAGCAGGTCACTTCTCCTGAGATGGTTTAGGATCTCATGGAGGGGAGGAACTTGACCTGAGCTGGAGACATCTGTGAGGCTTGTGAGTTCCCAGGCTGGACACATCCAGGTGAGAAGTCCAGGGACTATTTAAGGAAACTCCAGGCCAGCACACAGGCAGGGACTCACAAAGCCTTCCCAGGACTGCTATTACACAAACAGCCTTGGGCAGGGCTCTCATTCTGAGCCCTCTGGCCTCTTTCCTGACTTACATTGAGCAACTTGACCCAGCTCATCTGAGCAAAAGTCAATGTGTCAAGATTCAAACTGAGAACTGACAGAGTTACTTTGTCCAAACACAGGATTCCAGGACCCTCCCTGGCCTCCTGCAGCCAGACTGGTTCTTTCCACCTCAGCTGGTCAGATATGCCTTATTAGGCCTGGTCTCCCCTTTAGGCCTATTTCTTAATCTTCGTCCCAGTGAATTCAGAGTTAAAATCATCTGGCCCTGAGGCTTTCCCCTCCTCCTGCTTGGTTGGGAGACATTCAATGACTACTTCTTTTCCTTAGGGGTTATAGAGGTATTTAACTTGTTTTCCTGATCTTGATTTAGATTTGGTAAATGGAATCTACCAATCTACCAAAAAAAATGTCCATTTTATTTAAATTTTCCAATTTTGTAGACCATGATTTTTTGAAGTAAGACCTTACATGTCTTTGGTTTTTTTTTCACCAGTGTCTGTTGTTATGTTCTGTTTTTCCTTTCTGATTTTGTTGATTTGGATATTTTCTCTCTGCCTTTTAGTTAGTTTGGCTAAATGTGTGTCTTTTGTCTATCTTGGTGACTTTCTTAAAGAACTGATCCTTGCTTCTGTTCACTCTTGGTATTATCCTCTGTTTCTAGTGTGTTGACTTCAGCTTCAGTTGGATTATTTACAGCCATCTACTCCTCTTGTGTGTGTTAGCCTCTTTTGTTGTGGAAGCTTCCAGAGGTGCTGTTAAGTAGCTAGTATGGATTCTCCCCAATTTCTGTATGAAGGGGCTTAGTGCTATGAACTTTCTTCTTAGTATTGCTTTCATTGTGTCTCATAAGCTTGGGAATGTTGTGCCTTCATTTTCTTTGAATTTTAGACAGTCATTAATTTCTTTTTCATTTCTTCCTTGGCCCAGTTGTCACTGAGTAGGGAGTTGCTCATTTTCCATGATTGTGTAGGGTTTTTGTTATTTCTGTTGTTGAGTTCCATCTTAATCTATGGTGTTCTGAGAAAGCACAATGAGTAATTTCATTTTTTTTTGGTATAAGTTACGGTTTGCTTTGTGACTGACTACATACTGCCAGTTTTAGAGAAGGTTCCATGTGGCACAAAGAAGAGAGAATATTCTTTTGTGCTTTGGGTGAAAAGTTCTGTAGATAAAATTTGGGTTCACGGGATTCATTCCATCTGTTGGTTTCATTATTTCTCTGTTTTGTTTCTGCCTCAGTGATCTGTCCATTGGTTAGAGTGGGGCACTGAATTCTCCCACAATTGTGGTGTCTGCATCGTCGTGTGCTTTAATAACAGGTTTGTTCGGGTTTTGTTGCTTTTTGTTTGTTTTGTTTTTTAATTTTTTTAAATAAAGGTGTGTGCCCTTGTATATTGTTCAAAGATGTTCTGAATTGGAATGCCCTGTGGTAGGCTTTTCCTTTAGTGAGAATGGCATATTCTTCCCCATCTCTTTTCATGAATTTTGGTTGAAATTCTACTGTTTCATGCTGTACTAGTCTATTAAAGAGCTGGCTCTATAGTTGGATTAGACACCCAGTCTCACAACCCAAGCATGCTTGTTTTAAAATTCCCTTGAACATTCCAGTTCTGGGTCAGGAGACCATCTGACACTAGGACAAAGAGAGAAAACAAAGCTAAACAGCCCATGGAAAGACACTATGTGACTTCAAAGAGCTAAAATATAAGCTGTACTTTAGGATCTTAAAGAAAAAAATATTTTTTAAAGATGTATTTATTATTTAGACAGCATGTGTGCCTGCACGCCAGAAGAGGACACCAGATCTCACTACAGATGGTTGTGAACCACATGGTTAGTTGCTGGAAATTGAACTCAGGGTCTCTGAGACAGGATTTGTAGTCTTATTGAATATTGTTAAAAATCTCTAAAGAGGGTATATACCATTGGAGTCTTTCTGCTTCTGGGATAACTCACTCAATATGATCATTTCTAGCTCAATCCATTCATCCACAAATTTCGGGAATTCCTTGTTTTTAATAGCTGAATAGTATTCCATAGTGTATATGTACCACAGTTTCTTTATCCATTCTTCTATTGATGGACACTTAGGCTGTTTCCATGTTCTGGCTATTATGAATAAGGCTGCTATGAACATGGTTGAGCAAATTTTCTTGTTGTGTGCTAGAGAATCTTCTGGGTATATTCCAAGACGTGGAATAGCTGGGTCTTGAGGAAGCCCTAGTCCCATTTTTCTGAGATAGCACCAGATAGATTTCCAAAGTGGCTGTACTAGTTTGCATTCCCACCAGCAATGAAGGAGTGTTCCTCTCTCCCCACATCCTCGCCAGCATGTAGTGTCGCTTGAATTTTTGATCTTAGCCATTCTCATGGGTGTAAGATGGAATCTCAGAGTTGTTTTGATTTGCATTTCCCTGATGATTAAGAAGGTTTAGCATTTCTTTACCTGTTTCTCAGCCATTTGATAATCCTCTGTTGAGAATTCTCTGTTTAGTTCCAAGCCCTACTTCTCAATTGGGTTATTTGGTTTGGTGGTGTTTAATTTCTTGAGTTCTTTATATATTTTGGATATTAGACCTTCGTCAAATGTAGGGTTGGTGAAGATCTTTTCCCAGTCTGTAGGCTATTGCTTTGTTCTCTTGACAGTAGAGCTAGAAATGATCATAATGAGTGAGTTATCCCAGAAGCAGAAAGACTCAAATGGTATATACTCACTTATACCTGCATATTAGCCCAAGGGGCATGTCCCACAAAAGCCTTCACTTACTAGGAAACTGGGAGAGAGGAGAGGACATCCTGTTGGGAATCTAGATGAGAGAAGCATGGGAGAATGGCAAAGTAGAAGGATCCAGAGGGTCCTAGAAACCAACAAGTAGAACATTATGATAGGCAGATTTGGGCCCAGGGGTCCCACTCAAACTAAGGAACCAGCCAAGGACAATACAGGCCATAAACTTTAAACCCCTACCCAGATCTAGCCAATGGTCAGAACATTCTCCACAGTAGAGTGGAGAGTGAGATATGACTTTCTCACGTATTCTGGTGCCTCATATTTGACCATGTCCCCTGGAGGAGAAGACCTGGTGGCACTCAGAGAAAGGACAGCAGGTTACCAAGAAGAGACTTGATACCCTATGAGCATATACAGGGGGAGGAAATCCCCCTCAGGAACAGTCATAAGGTAGGGGAATAAGGGAAAAATGGGAGGGAGGCAAGAATGGGAAGATACAAGGGATGGGATAACCTTTGAGATATAACAAGAATAAATTAATAATAAAAAATCCCTAAAGAAAACTGAAACAACCTGGTGTCAGCATTTTCTGAGTTCCTATAGATGTTGGGTTTTTATAGTTTCCTGTTTAATGCCATGTAGGATACAGATAACTATATTTTTCTACAACTGAATGGCTTATCTGACAAATACTGAATAAGCTTTTCAGGGTATCTGCCTGCATCTGCAGACACACACCAACGGGTTAAAATATAAAATAAAACCCTCAGTCTAAACTATCTTGTTTGTAAGGACCAAACAAACTCCCTTTTGAAAAAGAGACTCCATTTTGCAAAGGAAACTCCATTCTGTGTTCAACCTATCCGAAGGCTGAACCCAGATTCCAGACTAAGCACACACTAGCCTAAACAGAAACAATGTTCACTGGCCACTCAATCAGCTCACCTTGGGAAAGTCCAAATACACTCTCTGCTGGTCAAGCTGAGCAGCAGGGTGTCTGGCACATAGCAACAACCAATTAGGAGAGGCCAGGTCAAGGTTCCTAATGCCCCCAGGACTGCCTCAGCCAACATTTTCTATAGGCCAACTTCCCCCTACATCTATTACCCAACCATGAAACTCTAAGTCTTGTAACTCTCTGCTTACAGCTTTTCTGCCCAGATGTCATCCAATCATGTACTGTAGAACCCATTTCTTTGTCTAAAACCTATAACAAACCCCTCTCAAATAAGACTCCAGGCCACTTCCCTTCACCTGCTGCATCAGCGCATTGGAGGTGTGTCCTGGGTTCCAACCTGCAATATGAATACAACTTTGCCACTGCATTTGGACTTGGCTCTTGGGTGGTCTATTCAGAGAGTCTCTCAAAATTTGGACATAACATTGTTAGTAACTCCAAACATGCCTACTTAAGATAACCAGAGCTGGATTCCTGAACACTTAATATGCATTCCAAAAAGGTGATAGGTAAGATGATTGGCCCTTCCTGGAAATATCCAATTCAAATGCAGCCCACCTAGGAAAGCACTCACAGCCCCACCCACAAGAGTTGCTGCAGCACACACAAACAGGCTCCCTCTTCTCCACTGCATTCAGTAGTTTTGCTAATGCTTTACACTTCACCCAGCCCTCAATGTGTCCATCAGCTGACAAGACAGGAGGCAGACCTGTCACTGCTGAAACCCCTACCTGGGCTTGCGAGCTCTGCCCACTATGCCTACAACATCAGCCTCAGCTGCACCTCAGCATCAAGCCCAGCCTACCACTACTACCTAAGTTATCACAGCCCCACTCACAACACCTACAGCACAAGCTACCCCAGCAGAGATAACTTCTGTCCCGGCCCCCCAGACACACATCTACAGCCCCTTAGCTCAGCACTCACACCTTCTCCCTAAGAACATACAATACTTCCCGCCACAAACAAGGTTCTCAACCCGTGGGTCAGGACCCACACACCAGCTATGTATGTTGTGGTTACATTTGTAACAGTGGCAAAATTCCAGTTGTAAAATAGCAAGAAAATACATGAGGGACTGTGTTAAACAGTCACAGCATTAGGAAGGTTGAAACCCACTGCCCTTCCCTGACCTTTGCAACCACAGCCCCCACCCACTACTCTATCTCAGCAGGTCACAGTGCCCCACTGCTACAGGTGTTCTCTGCCAAATGAAGGTCAAGTGAGGATTCAGCCTTCTGACCCCTCCTCAGAAAGTGACCACTCCCATCATAGCCTTGGCCTGGTGCTCTGCATTCCCTGCTCACTTATCTCACCACTCACACAGCCCAGCCCACAACAACTGCCACAGCAGAAACAGCCCTGGGCCCCCTTCTCCTTCAGCGGTTCTGGGCAACATTAAGTAGGGACCAAAAGTTACACTAACACAATCCAGCACTTAGTGAAAGGCATGACCTCAATCAAGCCCTGCATCAGCAAGAGAGCTCAGCCCACCACTCTTCAGTCAGCTCTCACAACCCCACACTAGTATACACCCACACAGCCCCATCCTGCTCTTAGGGTGACCCTCCCTCCACTCAGGTCAACATCCTGAGCCCAGCCCAATTTTGTAAGTGAGCACCTAGCCTCCCAGCCTGGCAGCCCCTTACCTCCACACTGCAGGATCCATAGCCACGCCCCCAACACCTCACCATTTCCTTCCTCCCTAGTAATCAGGTGGGCAGGACCCCATGCAGATGCAGATTGTCCCTCACACCCCTGCCTGAGTCAGCCTACCTTCCCCCCTCAGCTGTTAGCACTCCAGGACTCCGCCCCTCCCCCACCCATGGTCCCCCTTCTAGTGCCTGTTCCCAAGGGCACAGAGTTTCCTTCTCTAGCTCTTACTAGGTCCAGATCCACCCACCCTTCCACCCTAACATACAAGCCCCACCCACCACTAATGACCTCAGCAGTCACAGCCCCACCCACAAGACCAGCACCAGTCCTCCTGCTGCAGGGCACCCTATCCTTATTTCCAAGTTTTCCCATAGACTCCTTCTCCATTCAGCCCTGGCCCAACCCTGACACTCCTTTTTGACTTCTTTCTGGGCCAGCTGTTATGGACCCTTGCCCCTGCCCTCCTTAGAGGTCCTCAGGATGAGCCTGATCCAATGGTGTCCCTAATGGTTAGAGCAGCCTGCTGTGCTGATCTCACAAACTGCCTGTTTGCAGAAAACCAAGCCTGTAATCCCACCACTTGGCAGGCAGAGGCAGGCTGAGAACTGTGAGTTCCAGGGCAGCCTGGTCTACAAAGCAAGTCCAGTACAGCCAAGGCTACACAGAGAAACCCTGTCTCGGAAAGAAAGGAAAGAAACAAGGAAAAGAATGAAAAGAAAAAGAAAAAGAAAAGAATAGATGAGTCAGGGGATGGACAAAGGCACCTGAGTGGATGGTTGTAAACTTCCCTCAACAGTTTTACATGAGCAACTGGCTCATGCCTGACCAATCGTACTTTGTGGTGCTGAGCACCCCCTCACCTGGGGTGGGGGTCTTTCGGCCTGAACCTCAATGCATGGCCAGGACACTGTGAGCTGGAGGCCTGTGCTGCCTGGTGACCACAACGCTGAGCCCACCAGGGGTCCCTAAGACTGAAAGTCTTGGAATCCACTCCAAGGGAAGGAAACAAGGAACCTCTGGAGCAGAGTTTGTGCCCTTTGCCCTCCTGTGGCTGTGATCTCCCTCCTGGAGGGTCTTAGGCAGTGCTAGGCCAGCCCCACCTCCTGCCACCCACTCTTCCTCCTTTCTCCTGAGTGTGGAGGCAGGCAGGTGGCAAGCTCTGTGCTGCTCCTCCTGGGCCCTCCCCTTCTTGTTATTAGGCTGTGAGGTCAGTGAGGAGGCCCAGGTCACATGCCCTGTGTGCCCTGAAACTCCACTGACATTGATGCTCTGCTGCTTCTCAACAACATGTCCTGCAGTGGGGTTTTGCTTAAGGACAGGCCAGGCAAACCTGGGGTTTGGTGCTCTTGTGCCTGTCTGTGCAGTTTGAGAGTCTGGGGTGGGGGAGGGGAAGTGGCACTCACTGGATAGGATGGAGGCTTCTAGAGAAAGGCCCCACAAGATCCTGCCAACAGAAGTGGCCATGCCTGAGGGAACACAGAGGAGGGAGTGTCCCCTTGCCCTATTCAGGTGTCAAACTGTGTTAGTGGATATCAGCATAGAGGCAGTCAGTCCTCTGGTTGTCCTGCCTGCTGACTCACTCTGAGGTCACTGCCTCCAGTACCAAACCTAACTTCAGCTGAGAAGCACTTACAGAAGAGACCATGCTGCCCCTTTTGGTCAGCAAATTCTGGGCTATTAGGTCCAAAGGCACCTAGTTCCCCTTCAGCAAAAGGAACCATTTCCCTTCTGTGCTAGGAAGGGAAGCTTCTGGGCAGATAGCTGTGTCTGATGCCTATGAGCACAACAAGACTCATGTTGGCATCCTGGCTACTTCTGTATAACAAATGTCTGTTTAAAAATCAGTGAGATGGGGCTGGAGAGATGGCTAAGTGGTTAAGAGCAAGCACTGTTTGTTTTTCCAAAGGTCCTGAGTTCAAGTCCCAGCAACCACATGGTGACTCACAACCATCTGTAATGTGATCTGGTGTCCTCTTCTGGTATGTAGGGGTACATGCAGTCAAAACACTATAAACATATTAATTAAATAAATATTTTTTTAAAAATCACTGAGTTACAAAAAACATAAAGGAAGGATTACTAAGCATGGTTGCTGTGATCTCATTGAATGACTTATTTTGTGATTATCAAATTTTACCTCAGTAAAGCAATTTTTATTTTCCTTTATAGAGTTTCTTTCTCTTCTCTTCTCTTCTCTTGCTCTCTCTTTTTCTTTTCTTTCCCTCTTTCATTCTTTTTTTCTTCCTTTCTTTTTTCCCAAGATAAGGTTCCTCTGTGTAGCCTTGTCTGTCCTAGACTCACGTTTTAGACCTGGCTGGCCTTAAACTCACATAGATTTGCCTGCCTCTGCCTCCCTTAGTACTGAGATCAAAGGCTTGCACCATGACACCTGGCCCTAAAATCTCTAGGCAACTGTTCCATTAGGTGAAAAGAGGAGGAGTTTACTGACCAAGGGCCCCATGAGGATCCCATGATGCCTGCCATGTCCATGGGTTCTTTGAGGCCTCAAAGCTCCCCTTTCCCCTTTTGAGGAAACCTCAGTAGGCCCAATCTCCGCAAGGACTTGTGCAGGTGCTTAAAGATGTACTAGTTAAACATCATGTCCAACCTTGGGCAAACAGCCCCAGCAGGCTGAGGGAGGCTAGCTTCCCATGGTGACCCTCCTGGAGTAGACTGAAGTCAGCTCTAAGTTTCTCTCAGGGTTTACACTCCCAATCCCTTTGTTCATTCAGAGACATTCTTTTCTTTTCTTTTCTTTTCTTTCTTTCTTTCTTTCTTTCTTTCTTTCTTTCTTTCTTTCTTACAGTCTTGTGGGGTTTATTTTTGTTTCTTTGAGACAAGATTTCTCTGTGTAGCCTTGTCTGTCCTAGAACTCAATCTGTAAACCAGGCTGACCTCAAAGGCACATAGATCTGCCTGCCTCTGCCTCCTGAGCTCTGGGATTAATCTCCATGTCCAGCGATGCTGTGCTTGTTAAGAAGCTTGTTTGGCATAAGAGATTGCTTTTACAAGACCTCCTGCCACCAGGTTTATCTTCCTCATTTCCAATTTTTCTATCTTTCTCGTCTCCTGGCACCTCCCTCTCAGGACCTTGTTACTGAAGAGTGACCTGCAGGTTCAGTCAAACTGCCACCTGAAGGGGTGTACCTGAGTACAGGAGAGAGACTAGGCATTCCTGTGATACCTCTATCCATATCTGTGTACTGATTATGTATATATACATGAGAAGTCGTGCCTGGCAGAGAAGAATCAGCAGTAAACGTGGGACAGCCATATTCTGAAGAGAATGTTGGCCGCCTTAGATGCTTTGCTTCTGCACTCTAGTTCTTATAATGAATTATTAAAGCACTTCAAAAGCTTCTTTATTTTTATTCTAAAAGCCTGCCCTTGCTTCCCTGACAAAGTTTCTGTGAATTTAAAGGCATGAGAACATGCAGGTAAAACTCACAGACAGAACACCACCTATGAGGGCCAACTAAGCTTCTACACCACCTACCCCAGCAGGGGCAGAGCTTAGTGCAAGGGAGCAAGCAAGGGAGGGATAATTTGCACTAGGAAATTTGCTTTAAAATTGCTTAGATCCACAGGATGAAGTTATTTTAACTGTAGTACAACACCCCCAAATTTCTGGTTACTTCATAGTCCAAAGCAGATTGGAGGAGAAAACATTAAAAAAAAAATGCACCAAAAAAAGCGTAGGAATAAAAGGTCCTGAAAACAAAAAATGACATCAGTGCTTAAATTACTTCATGATGCCAGAAGGAAAAAGGAAAATGGTTTTCTATTTTGGTGTTATGTTTTTGTTTTTTGGTGAAACAGTTATAAAACCTCCAAAAATGCTCCTACTGGTTCCTCTAAGCTAATGCTCCTACCACAGCAGGGGTTTTACAGACCAATGGGCCAAAGACAAGAAGAGATATGTGAAAACGATAAAAATTAGGAAGAACAGCTGCAGCTACCAGATGGTTTTTTTAAAATTTTTTTCCTTTATTAATTTATTCTTGTTACATCTCAATGGTTATCCCATCCCTTGTATCCTCCAATTCTTCCCTCCCTCCCGGTGGTTTTGAAGGCCCCTCCACTAGCTCCAGGAGGTGACCAGAACCTACAGCAGGGAGGAAGCTCACCTGTGTGGGGGCTTTTTTTTTTTTTTTTTTTTTTTTTTTTTGCTTATTCACTCACTCACTCACTCACTCACTCACTCACTCATTTGCTTTACATCCCTACAGCAGCCCACTCCCTCCTCTCCTCTGGGTCCCACCCTCCTACCCTCTTTTCTCTCTCAGCCCCCTCCCCTTCTCAGAAAATGAGAGCCCCCACCCATCAACTCACCTCAGCACATCAAGGGTTTTTTTAAAGCTGGCCTAGATGCTGGTGGCTGGGGGCACAAAGGGTGGGGTGACTGGCAGCCTGGCAGCCTGGCCTTAGGCCCCAGACGCTCTTCCACCCAAGCCTCTCAGGAGAGCCACTTGCTAGTGCAGGTCAGCCAAAGCCATGGCCTGGCATGTGGCACAGAGCAGGCAGGACAAATGTGCCTGTGAGGCCACAGGCAGGCGCTGACAGACACAGCTTCATAGTGACAATGCTAAAATATTTCTGACCTCCAAGTCCTTTTTCTATTTTCTCCTCTGCTCCGATTAATTTCTGCACATCAGGTTTTACCACCTCAAACCTCCAATTGGCAACACTCTCGTGGATGCAAGGAGGTCTAATGAGCTCCCATCAATCCAAGCAGAGCACCTACTGCTCTCAAAATGACCTGTGGCATTTAAGCCAAAGGGCTGAATCTAGAAAGTGGGATTTGACCCTCCCATTTCAGGTTCATAGGTGTTTTTTCTTTCTCCATATGTCCTTTAACCCCCTCTCCTGGGTCAGTCTGACAGAATAGCCTTCTGGCTCTGTGACAGGGACAAGGAGAACAGAGCAGCATAAGAGATAAATACAAAAAAATCAAGGCTAAAACTGAGCTGGTAGCATGTCCTTGAAGAGAGTTACAATGTATCCTTCCTCTCTTCTCCACCCACCCTATCAACTACCTATGAGATCAGCTTCCTTGACCCAAAGAGATGTTTATGTTGTGACTTTGATGTTTTGTGTACTTTAATTTTGATACAATTTGACAGGAAACATAACAGTAATGCAGTACTTCCAAAAACTAACAGTTTATGGCTGACAAATTTCAAAAACAACAACAACAAAAAGCTATAGTTGTTAGGAATAAAGAGCTGCTAAAGGTAGGTAGCCTCTGTTGGGTCTCAGTTCCCTAAGGAGTACTTAGTTGTTCCAAGCTGGCCTTCTCAGGAAATTTTTTATAAAGGTGGGATGGGGCTTTCTCTATAGTACTATTAAATCTCATGGTATTAATAAATAAAAATTTGATGTGGCTAAAATAAAAATATTTTGATAAATAAGGGTTTGTATATAAAGATTGAGATAGATACATATATATGTGCAAAAAAAACCCCAAGCTTTCTCATAACCTATAAAATCCCAAGTAAGTTATTTAAAGTACACAGAAGATGCATAAGCTATATAAGGTATATGAAGAACAAAAATTAAAGGCAATATTATGCTGTTAAAGTTTATAAGGTTCATGTTAAGCAATTAAAAACATCCTGTAAAGTATATCAAATAAAGGTTTAAAAATATCTGACTCTCATTACATAATAACTGAAAGTATCAGACTGATGTAACTGATCTTCTGGGTTAATTTCAAGAGCTGCCTTGCACTGCTTTCTTGAATGATTCTGGCATATCATCAACTATCCCTACATGTTTGTTACTGGAAGGTCCCTATGTTTCCCTTGAATCTTAATTACCTATAAGGCTAATGGCTTTGAGGTCGATGGAGACGGATATAGAGTGTTTAAAATAGCACTTCGTTCATCACTTGAATTTTCCGGTTTCTAACAATGCACAGGTTGCCCAAGCAGATAGATAGTCCCAAGGTTGCAATAAAGAGCCAATGCTCTTCTCTCAAAGCACAATCCCCCTTTGGGTGCTGTGTTCCATGGCTCTAACATGGTACGTGGTTTTAAAGGGCTCTGTGCCTCTGGATGGACAACCTGAGAGGCTGGTTGAATTTTCCTGGACGTACCCACCTGGTCAGGCTTGATATCCTGAGATCCCCTCATTGAACCCCATCCTATTATAATGTCTACAAATAAAAAAAAGCCTCAATTAGACCTTTGGCTTTTGGCCACAGCTCTGGAACTCATGATCATCTATGGGACTTTTAGAGAGGAAAAACAACTGTAACATGTTTGGAATCAGTGCTTATATTAGCCCTCCACATATATTATTTACTTGGAAAGTCCCTCTGCTCCAAAAAGTACGGAATGTTTCCAAATTATTTGTATCAGCTGTTTCTCTCCAATTGTATAGATTTCCCATCCAAACTAGCCAAAGACACACTATACAAGTAACAGCATATAACCGCTTTACAACCCTCCACCTCCGTTCAATATTATGATTATAATATGGGTACTCATAATTCTTTTCACAATGGTAGAAGGCATTTGTAGGTTGAAGGACATAAGAGTCTCTTGGATAATCAGACACCGGTAAACTCATCTGGACTTTAAAAATAAATAATAATTAAAAATGAGGGAACTTCTGAGGCTGGCCTGATCAACTGAGGCTTTCCCTAAGGCCCTGATCTATGGGCAAGGCACTATATTCTTCTCCTCAAAATTAGGATCCTGTATGGCAGAGCCAGTAATAGCCTGGGGCCAGGCATTGGGAGCTTTCCACCCAGAAGCACTGATGTATGGGGAAGGAAGGAATGTAGCTCAGTCTCTAAAACCAGAATTATGCATAGTAGAGCTGGTGATGGCCTGGGACCAGGGCCTTGGAGGAGCTATGGCTCCACAACCTGTGACCTCAAGTCTTCCAATCACATGGGGCTGTGAATACCAGAACCAAGGCCACTATGTGCTCGGTCTGTAAAGCTCTCAGGGTGCCCTGTGATTCCCCTGTGTAACTTTGCACAGCTTCCTGCTGTGTCCCACTGTATGATAACATCTGCTGACTTTGTCCCATCTCTCCACTGGAAAAGGTGTATAAGATGTAGTACTTCTTACAAACCTGCTTGGCCTAAGACAAAGCTGTAGCGAGATGTTTGGTGTCTTAAAGAACCCAGTTATGCTAGGTAAACATCTTTTTGTTTTAATCCCAGGTGTGGGCTATGTGGCTGCTTCAGATTGTCCACAGCAGCAGACTATTTGCCTCCTGTGTGCTTTGGCAGCGGCACAGTTCTGCCAGCTGAAGATAGTTTAATTCTGGGGACTCTAGAGAGGGGATAAAAAGACCAGAGCCCCAAGAGAGCAAGCCTGGCTCTTTCTTTTGCTGCTTCCTGCTCCTGCTGCTACTGTTGCTGGTTTGTCACGTGGTCATGAGAAAAGAGGTGATAAGGAGATTTTGGAAGCCAGGTGCTGTGGTGCAGGCCTGTAATCCCAGCACGTGTGGGAGGCAGAGACAAGCAGATCTCTGTGAATTTGAGGGAGTCCAGGACAGCCAAGGCTACATGGAGAAATCCTGTCTTGAAAAACCAACTGAACAAACAAAATAATAAGAAGAAGATGAAGGAGGAGGAAGACAAGCAAGGCTCAGGATGCAGGGCTCCTCAGGTAGGTTGAGATATCCCTTCCTAGCAGCAGCAGCAGCTGGAGAAGGAGCCCACGGAATATTTTTGAGAAGGAAAGCTGGAAGACCTTTCTTTGCCAGCTCTGCTCTGGAGAAGACTGGAAAATCATGGCAACTTACAAAGCTTTTCTTTGTCTCCCACTTTTTGTGAAGAGAACCTCTTCCTATCTACACACCCTATTAACAATGTGCTTCAAGCTCCTCATTCAGCAGACAGTGTTGTTTACTAAAGGGTACAAGACTTTGACAATGCACTCCAGTTTGTCCCTTTAGATGTCTGAAGACAGGCAGTCAGGTAGGCAGAGGAGAAGCCAGTTTATGTCACATACATGTGTCACCACCTTACACATGAGTCATTTCTCTTTACTGGGGTCCTGCCACAGCACAGCACACCTTTCACCAGCCACTTCTGCCATTTTCTGCATCACAATAAAAGACCAGGAGAATGTGGTGTGGTCAGTATAGCTGTGTTTCAAATTGGCTAGCCTAATCCATTTTGTTTTAGATCTATAGCTACTTCAACTTCCAGAGAGACAAGCCAGAGCTCCTGGGGAATACAGTCAGGAGCAAATCGACTAATGTGGCTGTGGTGAGCGAGGCACAATTTCCATTTACAAGTGCGGGGCCACATCCAAAAATGGATGAGGCTTTTACCTACCCGATGTTCCTCTTGGTTGCATAAGGCCAAGAAAGATGGAAAGAAGTCCCACCAAGGGGTTCCCAACAAACAGATACTTGCAGGCAACCTTTCCCCAGGTCCTTCTAGTACACTGAAAAAGAGCAACATCCCTGTAAGTGCCCATGACACCTGTCCACCACAGGAGACAAGTGGCCTGAGCTGAGAGGGCACATCTGATAATGGGACAGTTTCTCCATCGGCTACTGGTAAGATGGAAGGGGCAGTGCCTGCAGCAGGTAGCTCCTTAGCACGTGATGTCTATGTACAACACTTGCCATTCCATCATGAAAGCTGACCTCTCAACCATATCCCTAAGAGAGACAGATGAGGAGGAAGAGGAGGAGTGAAAGAAAGGGGAGGAAGGGGACGAAGAGGAGGAAGTGATTGAGGAGCAATACCCAGATAAAACAAGTATAATCTGTACATCATTCACAAACAAAACAAGCTCATGAAGTCCCGGTCAACTAAAGACTGGGAAAAAGTCACCATTTTTTCTGAAAATGGGTCAGTTTCAGTTCTTACTACATTAAAACAAATCTCGTGGTGCTCAGTAAACATCTTAAAGTTGAGCCCAGAGTCTGCATACTATGCTAGCCAACCCTTGGTTCAGCCTTGCCCTTCCATGGACAGCAGCCACAGTTTTATGTCCTCAGCAAACTGGGTGTGGAAGGCTATAGCTACTGACCCGGTGGTGTCTCCTCAACTAGTCAGGTATCTAGAAGCAGGAGATTCCATTCTCCTGGGTCCCTGCCCTCCGCAGATGATGACAGGAAGTTTCTGAGCAGCAGCCAAGGGTCACTGCCAAGCATCCCTTAGCCCTGTATAAGCACACTTCAAACTGCTGCCTGTCTGCTAAGAGATGGACACTACTGTACCCTGGCCTGAGAGACACAGGCCTTTTTTCTCAGTGCCTCCGGGTAGGAAATTGCCTGACCCATGATGAAGACAGACACTAGAAACTTTGAAAAGGAACCTTCAAACGCTTGTTACAAAATGTCCTCCACTTAACACTTTTTTTTTTGGCTTTTTGAGATGGGATTTCTCTGTGTAACCTTGGCTGATTGGAACTCCCTTTGTAGACCAGGCTGGCCTGGAACTCACAAAGATCTGCCTGCCTTTGTCTCCCAGGTGCTGGGCTTGCAGCCGTGAGCCACCTCACCTGGCTACCTAATACTTGTTCATCAACCCCAAGGAATCAGAGCTATATATGGCTCTTGTGGGAAGCACTGTCAACCTGAATGGCATAATTTTTCATTGTCAACCCAAATGCCCCATCCCTCCTCCTCTTTCCTCCATCCCTCAACCTGTACTGTGTATATTTATAAGTTTTTTATAATTTCAGGTTATTAAAACTATATGACTTCTTGAGGTTTTATCAAACAAAAAACAAAAAAGAAAGAAAGAAAGAAAGAAAGAAAGAAAGAAGGAAAGAAAGAAAGAAAGAAGGAAAGAAAGAAAAAAGTAGCTGGGTGGGAGCCAGCCTTCCTTGCTGGGGAAACCTCTCCACCGAGCTCTTGCACTGCAGAAGGACCAGGGGCTTTCCCTGTTCATCACACATTTGCCAGGGCATCGGTGTCAACTCAGTGCCGGGCGCTAGACTTGGCACCTGGCCTCCTGGATGCTGTTCATACACTACATGGGTCTGGGCTGAAAAAACGACATGAGGAAGCACATATGATGCGGGGGAGGGAGGGCACAGACACTAAGTGATGTTTATTGTGCAATCCACAGTGCAGCAGGAGATCCTTAGCACAGAGGGCATTTCCTTGCAGTTCTCCCTTTTTCTAAACACCAAGGTGTTTGGGGCCATGTCAGCAAGGTCAGGGGGCCACAGCAGGAGGGAGGGCCTTTTTGCCATCCCCTATATGAGGGCATGACATTCTGGATGGGTCTGGGAACAGCTTGGAGTGGGCCATGTTCTGCAAGCCAATGGTGGCTCAGTGTTGCCTTGCCTTTAGAGTCTCACTGTGAGAGTGAGCTGACAGGGCCTTTACTTAGCTGCCTTCTCAGCACCATTCCACCCGGGCTCCTCTGAGCCAACAGTGGTCACACCGTCCTCCCCAAGTGAGGAGAAGTCCATTTTGGAATATATCCTCCTCCTCTCTCCTAGGTATGGGCTTCTAGGATGGGCTTTGGTGTCTGAAACTTGGTTCTAGTGCCTCAGCTGCAGCCTGGTGAGTACCGAGTGAGCTTCCAGCTCCACACAACCTCATAGGCTGCTGAGAGTTCTGGGCACAGCAAACAACCTGATGATGACAAGCAGTGCACCCAACGACAGAGACCCACAAAGGTTTGTATTTCATTCCATCCATGCCTTACACCAAGCCCGCTGCTTGTGTGAGAACAGGGCCACTGGGATTCACCTGCTGGGATCCATGGTCAGGACTGTCTCCAGGTTGACAGGAAACCTGGATCCTTCGCACAGAGCACCAAGGACCTGACAGACGGACTGCACTCTGAGGTTCCTACACCTGTCCAATAGGTAGCACAATTGGCCTGTTGTAGGGCCAGGTACTGTGCTCTCATGACCATTAACCGGATGGCACCCACTTTTTGCTGATATGAGGTGGGCACAAAGCACGACTGGGTTAAACAGAATAAGAGCTTTTTTCCTTGTGGCCATTTGTCCCTCCTGCGTGAGAGTTGTCCTTGACTTAACATTTCAGCCTATAAAGTGGGACAATGGGCAAAGTCATTCTCTTTTGTAACTTTTTTTCTTGATGACACTAGGGGCGCTGTTAATGTGGCCTAGAAAGGCTGAAAAGCTAGTCAAAGGCTAGGTAATGGTGCACTTACCAAAAGCAATGTTCCTTCTGTTTCTATTTTGTGCAAAAGTTTGAAGTGTATTGGTATTAGCTCTTCTTTGAAAGTCTGGTAGAATTCTGAGGCTTTTCCCCCCCATTGTTGGGTGACATTCAATGACTGTTTCTTTTCCTTAGGGGTTATGGAGATATTTAACTTGTTTTCCTGATCTTGATTTAGATTTGGTAAATGGAAACTACCAAGAAAATTGTCCATTTCATTTAGATTTTCCAATTTTGTGGACTATGGTTTTTTGAAGTAGGACCTAATGTTTCTTTGGAGTTTTCCCACAATGTGTGTTGTTATGTTCTGATCGTCCTTTCTGATTTTGTTGATTGGGATATTTTCTCTCTGCCTTGTAGTTAGTTTGGCTAAGTGTGTGTCTTTTGTCTATCTTCTTGACTTTCTTAAAGGAAGGCCCCTTCATTCCGTTCATTCTTCCTCTTGTCCTCTGTTTCTAGTTTGTTGACTTCAGCTTGAGTTTGAATATTTGCAGCCATCTACTCCTCTTGAGTTTGTCAGCCTCTTTTGTTATGAAAGCTTCCAGAGGAGCAGTTAAGTGGCTAGTATGGAATCTCCCCAATTTCTGTATGAAGGCACTTAGAGCTACGAACTTTCCTCTTAGTCCTGCTCTCATTGTGTCCCATAAGCTTGGATATAATGTGCCTTCATTTTCATTGATTTTGAAAAGTCTTTAATTTATTTTTGATTTCTTCCCTGGCTCAGTTGTTACTGAGTAGGGAGTTGCTCATTTCCCATGATTGTGTAGGGTTTTTGTTATTTCTGTTGTTGAGATCCATCTTAATCCATGGCGATCTGGAAAAGCACAATAGGTAATTTCAATTTTTTTGTATAAGTTACGGTTCGCTTTGTGACCGAGTATATACTGCCAATTTTCGAGAAGGTTCCATGTGACGCAAAGAAGAGAGAATATTCTTTTGTGCTTGGGTGAAAAGTTCTATAGATAACAATTGGTTCCATTGGATTCGTTCCATCTGTTGGTTTCGTTATTTCTCTATTTTGTTTCTGCCTCAGTGATCTGTCCATTGGTTAGAGTGGGGCACTGAATTCTCCCACAATTGAGGTGTAAGCATCGTTCTGTGCTTTTACCTTTAAAAACAACAGTGTTCTGGTTTTGCTTTTGTTTTCTCTTTTCGTTTTTGGTTTTTTTTTTTTTCTAATACATCTAGTTGTCCTTGTATATTGGTCAAAGATGTTCTGAATTGGAATTGCCCTCTTGGTAGGCTTTTCCTTTGGTGAGAATGGCGTATTCTTCCCCATCTCTTTTCACTGATATTAGGAGAAATTCTATTGCTTCATGCTGTACTTCTCTCTTAAAGAGCTGGCTCTGGAGTTGGATTAGACACCCCATCTCCCAACCCGAGCATGCTTGTTTTAAAATTTCCTCCAACATACCTGTCCTGGGTCAGGAGACTACCTGACACTAGGACAAAGATACAAAACAAAGCTAATCAGCCCAAGAAAAGACACTATGTGAATTCAAAGTCCTAAAACATAAGCTGTACCTTAGGATCTTAACGAAAAAAAAATCTATATAAAGATATATTTATTATTCACACAGCATATGAGCCTGCAAGCCAGAAGAGGGCAGCAGATCTCACTATAGATGGTTGTGAACCACATGTAGTATTATTGAATATCATTAAAAATACCTAAAGAAAACTGAAACAACCTGGTGTTCTCATTTTCTGAGTTCCAGTAGATATTGGGTTTTTATACTTTTCTGTTTAATACCATCCAGGATTCAGGTAATTATATTATTCTACAATTGAATGGCTTCCATGACAAATAGTGAATATGCTTTTCAGAGTATCTGCCTACATCTGCAGACACACACAAACGGTTTAAAATGTAAAATAAAACTGTCAGTCTAAACTATCTTGTTTGTAAGGACCAAACAAACTCCCTTTGGAAAAAGAGACTCCATTTTGCAAAGGAAACTCCATTTTGTGTTCAACCTAGGGAAGGCCTGAACCCAGATTACAGACTAAGCACAAACTAGCCTAAACAGAAAATATATTCCAAGGCAACACAATCAACTCACCTTGGGAAAGTCCAAATACACTCTCTACTGGTCAAGCTTGGCAGCAGGGGGTCTGGAACATACCAACAACCAATTAACAGAGGCTAGTCCAAACTTCCTAATACCCCCATTACTGCTTCAGCCAATCTTTTCTATAGGCAAATTTGCCCTACACCTATTACCCAACCATGAACCTCTAAGTCTTGTAACTCTCTGCTTGCAGATTTTCTGCCCAGATGTCATCCAATTATATACTGTAGAACCCATCTCTTTGTCTAAAACCTATTTTTTAAAAACCCTCTCAATTGAGACTCCAGGCCACTTCCCTGCACCTGCTGCGTTGGCGCATTGGAGGTGTGTCCTGGGTTTTACCCTGCAATATAAAGTGATCCTTGCCACTGCATATGGACTCAGCTCTTGGGTGGTCTGTTCAGAGAGTCTCTCAAAATTTGGGCCTAAGATTCATTGTTATTAACTCCAAATATGCCTACTTAACATAACCAGAGCTGAACACTTAATATTCCTTCCAAAAAGGAGATAGGTAAAACGATTGACCCTTCCTGGGAATATCCAGTCCAAATGCAGCCCACCTAGGAAAGCCCTCACAGCCCACCCACAAAAGTTGCTGCAGCACACACAAACAGGCTCCCTCTTCTCCACTGCATTCAGTAGTTTTGCCAACACTTTACACTTCACCCAGTCCTCAACTTGTCCATCAGCTTATAAGACAGGAGGCAGACCTGTCACTGCTCAAAGCTCCTACCTTGGCTTGCAAGCTCTGCCCACTATGCCTACATCATCAGCCTCAGCTGCAACTAAGCATCAAGCCCCGCCTTCCACTACTATCTAAGTCATCCCAGCCCCACTCACAACACCTCCAGCACAAGCTACCCCAGCAGAGACAGCTTCTGTTCTCCCACCTGCACCTACAGCTCTTTAACTCAGCACTCACAGCTTCTCCCTGTGAATGTACAATGCTTCACCCCCCCCCACATACAGGGTTCTCATCCCGTGGGTCGCGACCCCCACACCAGCTATATATGTTGAGGTTCTATTCATAACAGTGGCAAAATTCCAGTAATTAAATAGCAACGAAACACATGAGGGACTGTGTTAAAGAGTCACAGCATTAGGAAGGTTGAAACCCATTGCCCTTCCCTGACCTTTGCAACCACAGCCCCCACCCACTACTCTATCTCAGCAGGTCACAGTGCCCCACTGCTACAGGTGTTCTCTGCCAAATGAAGGTCAAGTGAGGATTCAGCCTTCTGCCCCCTCCTCAGAAAGTGACCACTCACATCATAGCCTTGGCCTGGTGCTCTGCATTCCCTGCTCATGTATCTCACCACTCACAAAGCCCAACCTACAACAACTGCCACAGAAGAAACAGCCCTTGGACACTCTTCTCCTGCGGCAGGTCCAGACAACACTCAGTAGGTATCAAAAGTTATACTGACACAATCCAGCACTGAGCTAAAGGCCAGACTACATCAATCAAGCCCTGCATCAGCAAGAGAGCTCAGCCCACCACTCCTCAGTCAGCTCTCACAACCCCACACTAGTGTACACCCACACAACCCCATCCTGCTCTTAGGGTGACCCTGCCTCCTCTCAGGTCAACATCCAGAGCCCAGCCCAATTTTGTAATAGATCACCTAGCCTCCCACCCTGGCTGCCCCTTACCTCCACACTGCAGGATCCATAGCCACGCCCCCAACACCTCACCACTTCCTGCTTCCCTAGTAATTTAGTGGGCCCAACACATCCAGGTTGGCCCTCACACCTCTGCCTCAGTCTGTCTACCTCCCAGGCTCAGCTCTAAGTGCTCCAGAACACCGCCCCTCCCCCTCCCCTGCCAGCACCTGTTCCCAAGGGATTCCACAGTGCACAAAGTTTCCTTCTCTAACACTTACTAGGTCCAGATCCACCCAGCCTTCCACCCTAGCACACAAGCCCCGCCCACCACTATTGACCTCAGCAGTCACAGCCCCACCCACAAGACCAGCACCAGTCCTCCAGCTGCAGGGCACCCTATCCTTACTTCCAAGTTTTCTCATAGACTCCTTCTCCATTCGGCCCTGGCCCATCCCCTGACACACCTTTTTGATTTCTTTCTGTGCCAGCTGTTATGGACTGTTGCCCCTGCCCTCTTTAGCAGGTCCTCAGGATGTGCCTGTTCCTAATGGTTAGAGCAGCCTGCTCCAGTAATCTCACAAACTGTATGTCTCCAGAAGACCAAACCTCAAATCTCAGCACTCAGTACGCAGAGGCAGGCTGAGAACTGAGTTCAAGGCCAGCCTGGACTACAAAGTGAGTCCAGGATAGCCAAGGATACACAGAGAGACCTTGTCTCTGAGGGAAAAAAAGAAAAAGAAAAAAGAAAAGTGGGAAAGCAAAAAGAAAAAGAAAAGAATATATGTGCCAGGGGAGGGACAAAGGCAGCTGAGTGGATGGTTGTAAACTTCCCTCAACAGTTTTACAGGAGCAGCTTGGGCAGTTCTGACCAATGGTACTCTGTGCTGCTGTGAATCCCCTCACCTGGGGTGGGGGTCTTTCGGCCTGAACCTGGATTCATGGCCAGGACACTGTGAGCTGGAGGCCTGTGCTGCCTGGTTTCCACAAGGCTCAGCCCAGAATGGGACCCTAAGACTGAAAGCCTAGTAATACACTCGAAGGGAAGGAAACTCTGGAGCAGAGTTTGTGCCCCTTGCCCTCCTGTGGCTGTGGTCTCCCTCCTGGAGGGTCTCAAGCAGTGCTAGGCCAGCCCCACCTCCTGCCACCCACTCTTCCTCCTTCCTCCTGAGTGTGGAGGCAGGCAGGTGGCAAGCTCTGTGCTGCTCCTCCTGGGCCCTCTCCTTCTTGCCATTAGGCTGTGAGCTCAGTGAGGAGGCCCAGGTCACATGCCCTGTGTGCCCTGAAACTCCACTGACATTGATGCTCTGCTGCTTCTCAACAACATGCCCAGATGTGGGGTTTTGCTTAAGGACAGGCCATGTAGACCTTGGGTTTGGTGCTCTTGTGCCTGTCTGTGCAGTTTGAGAGTCTGGGGTGGGGGAGGGGAAGTGGCACTCACTGGATAGGATGGAGGCTTCTAGAGAAAGGCCCCCACAAGGTCCTGCCAACAGAAGTGGCCATCCCTGAGGGAACACAGAGGAGGGAGTGTTCCCTTGCCCTATTCAGGTGTCAAACTGTGTTAGTGGAAATCAGCGTAGAGACAGTCAGTCCTCTGATTGTCCTGCGTGCTGACTCACTCTGTGGTCACTGCCTCCAGTAACAATCCTAACTTCAGCTGAGAAGCATTTACAGAAGAGACCATGCGAAAACAGTAAGAATTAGGAAGAACAGCTGCAGCTACCAGGTGGTTTTGAAGGCCCCTGCACTAGCTCCAGGAGGTGAGCAAAACCTACAGCAGGGGAGGAAGCTTGCCTGTGTGGGGGCTGTTTGGTTATTCACTCACTCACTCACTCACTCACTCACTCACTCACTCACTCACTCACTCATTTTCTTTACATCCCTACAGAGCCTAAGAGATAAATACAAAAAACAAAGGCTAAAACAGAGCTGGTAACATGTCCTTGAAGACAGTTACAAAGTATCCTTCCTCTCTTCTTTATGCACCCTATCAACTACCTATGAGATCAACTTCCTGGACCCAGAATGTTTATGTTATGATTTTGATGTTTTGATTAATTTTGATACAGTTTTACACGATACATAACAGTAACATAGTACTTCCAAAAACTAACAGTTATGGCTGAGCTGCTAAAGTTAGGTAGCCTCTGTTGGGTCTCAATTCCCTAAGGAGTACTTAGTTGTTCCAAGCAGGCCTTCCCAGGAAATTTTTTATAAAGGTGGGATGCGGCTTTCTCTATAGTACTATTAAATCTCATGGTATTAATAAATAAAAATGTGATGTGGTTAAATAAAAATAATTTGTTAAATAAGGGTTTGTATAAAAAGATTGAGATAGATACATATATATTTGCAAAAAAAAAACCAAAAACCCAAAAAACAAAAAACAAAAAAACGCAAGAAGCTTTCTCATAACCTATAAAATCCCAAGTAAGTTATTTAAAGTACACAGAAGATGCATAAGTTATATAAGGAATATGAAGAACAAAAATTAAAGGGAATATTATGCTGTTAAAGTTTATACGGTTCATATTAAGCAATTAAAAACAGCCTGTAAAGTATACCAAATTAAGGTTTTAAAATATCTGACTTGACAATCAGAGGATTGATTGTCTCTATGCTGATATCAACTCACACAGTTGTGACACCTGAATAGGGCAAGGGGACACTCCCTCCTCTGTGTTCCCTCAGGCATGGCCACTTCTGTTGGCACTACCTTGTGGTGGCCTTTCTCTAGAAGCCTCCATCCTATCCAGTGAGTGCCACTTCCCCTCGCTGACCCCAGACTTTCAAACTGCACAGACAGGCACAAGAACACCAAACCCCAGGTTTGCATGGCCTGTTCTTAAGCAAAACCCCACTGCCGGGCATGTTGTTGAGAAGCAGCCGAGCATCAATGTCAGTGGAGTTTCAGAAGGGGAGGGCCCAGGAGGAGCAGCACAGAGCTTGCCACCTGCCTGCCTCCACACTCAGGAGGAAGGAGGAAGAGTGGGTGGCAGGAGGTGGGGCTGGCCTAGCAGTGCTTGAGACCCTCCAGGAGGGAGACCACAGCCACAGGAGGGCAAGGGGCACAAACTCTGCTCCAGAGTTTCCTTGTTAACTTCCCTTCGAGTGGATTCCAAGGCTTTCAAGTCTTAGAGTCCCATTCTGGGCTCAGTCTTGTGGTCACCAGGAAGCACAGGCCTCCAGCTCACAGTGTCCTGGCCATGCATCCAGGTTAAAGCTGAAAGACCCCCACCGCAGGTGAGGGGGTGCACAGCAGCACAGAGTACCATTGGTCACGGCTGCCCCAGCTGCTCCTGTAAAACTGTTGAGGGAAGTTTACAAACATACACTGAGGTGCCTTTGCCCAGACCTTGACACATCTATTCTTTTTCTTTTTTCTTTCTTTTGTTTTCTTTTTTCTTTTTCTTTTTCTTTTTTTTCCAGCGACAGGGTTTCTCTGTGTAGCCTTGGCTGTCCTGGACTTGCTTTGTAGAACAGGCTGCCCTGGAACTCACAGTTCTCAGCCTGCCCCTGCCTCCTGACTGCTGGGATTAAAGGCTTGGTCTTCTGCAGACTTGCAGTCTGTGAGATCATTGCCTCAGGCTGCTCTAGCCATTAAGGACACAATTGGATCAGGCTCATCCTGAGGACCTCTAAAGAGAGCAAGGGCAAGGGTCCATAACAGCTGGTCCAAAAAGAAGTCAAAAAGGAGTGTCAGGGGATGGGCCAGGGCTGAATGGAGAAGGAGTCTATGAGAAAACTTGGAAGTAAGGATAGGGTGCCCTGCTTCAGGAGGATAGGTGCTGGTCTTGTGGGTGGGGCTGTGACTGCTGAGGTCAATAGTGGTGGGCGGGGCTTGTATGTTAGGGTGGAAGGGTGGGTGGATCTGGACCTAGTAAGAGCTAGGGAAGAAAACTTTGTGCCCTTGGGAACAGGTACTAGCAGGGGGACCAAGTGTGGGGGAGGGGCGGTGTTCTGGAGTGCTAACAGCTGAGGCAGGGAGGTAGACAGACTCAGGCAGGGGTGTGAGGGCCAACCTGCATCTGCATGGGGTCCAGCCCACTGATTACTAGGGAAGCAGGAAGTGGTGAGGTGTTGGGGGCCTGGCTATGGATCCTGCAGCTTGGAGGTAAGGGGCTGCCAGGGTGATCATTTACAAAATAGGTCTGGGCTCTGGATGTTAACCTGATGTTAACCTGAGAGGAGGCAGGGTCACCCTAAGAGCAGGACAGGGCTGTGTAGGTGTATACTAGTGTGGGGTTGTGAGAGCTGACTGAAGAGTGGTGGGCTGAGCTACCTTGCTGATGGAGGGCTTGACTGAGGCCTGGCCTTTCTCTCAGTGCTAGATTGTGTCAGTATAACTTTTGGTCCCTACTTCATGTTGCCCAGAACCGCTGAAGGAGAAGGGGGCCCAGGGCTGTTTCTGCTGTGGCAGTTGTTGTGGGCTGGGCTGTGTGAGTGGTGAGATACATGAGCAGGGAATGCAGAGCACCAGGCCAAGGCTATGATGTGAGTGGTCACTTTCTGAGGAGGGGGCAGAAGGCTGAATCCTCACTTGACCTTCATTTGGCAGAGAACACCTGTAGCAGTGGGGCACTGTGACCTGCTGAGATAGAGTAGTGGGCGGGGGCTGTGGTTGCAAAGGTCAGGGAAGGGCAGTGGGTTTCAACCTTCCTAATGCTGTGACTCTTTAACACAGCCCCTCATGTGTTTCGTTGCTTTTTCACAACTGCAATTTTGCCACTGTTACAAATGGAACCACAGCATAGATAGCTGGTGTGGGGGATGCGACCCACTGGTGGAGAACCCTGTTTGTTGGAGGAAGCATTGTTCATTCTCAGGGAGAAGCTGTGAGTCCTGAGTTAAAGAGTTATAGGTGCCGGTGGGGGGACAGAAGCTGTCGCTGCTGGGGTAGCTTGTGCTGGAGGTGTTGTAGGTGGGGCTGTGATTACTTAGGTAGTAGTGGAAGGCAGGGCTTGATGCTTAGGTGCAGCTGAGGCTGATGATGTAGGCATAGTGGGCAGAGCTTGCAAGCCAAGGTAGGAGCCTTGAGCAGTGACAGGTCTGCCTCCTGTCTTGCCAGTTGATGGACACGTTGAGGGCTGAGTGAAGTATAAAGTGTTGGCAAAACTAATGAATGCAGTGGAGAAGAGGGAGCCTGTTTGTGTGTGCTGCGGCAACTCTTGTGGGTGGGGCTGTGAGTGCTTTACTAGGTAGGGTGCATTTGGACTGGATATTCCCAGGAAGGGCCAATCGTCTTACCTATCTCCTTTTTGGGAGGAATATTAAGTGTTTATGAGTCCAGCACTGGTTATCTAAAATAGGCATATTTGGAGTTAATAACAATGTTATGTGTAAATTTTGAGAGACTCTCTGAACAGACCACCCAAGAGCCCAGTCCAAATGCAGTGGTAAGGATGTGTTTATATTGCAGGTTCGAACCCAGCACACCTCCAATGTACTGACGCAGCAGGTTCAGGGAAGTGGTCTGGAGTCTCAATGGAGAGGGGTTTGTTATAGGTTTTAGACAAAGAAATGGGTTCTACAGTATATGATTGGATGACATCTGGGCAGAAAAGCTGCAAGCAGAGAGTTACAAGACTTAGAGTTTCATGGTTGGGTAATAGATGTAGGGGCCAGTTGGCCTATAGAAAAGATTGGCTGAAGCAGTCATGGGGGCATTAGGAACTTTGGCCTGGCCTCTCCTAATTGGTTGTTGCTATGCTCCAGACTCCCTGCAGACCAGCAGAAAGTATATTTGGAGTTTCCCAAGGTGAGCTGATTGTGCTGCCATGGGATATTTTTTGTGTTTAGGATAGTTTGTGCTTGATCTTGAATCTGGGTTCAGCCCTAGGCTAGGATTAACACAAAATAGAGTTTCTTTTACCAAAGGCAGTTTGTTTGGTCCTTACAAACAAGATAGTTTACACTGAGGGTTTTATTTTATATATTAACCCATTTGTGTGTGACTGCAGATGCAGGCAGATACCCTGAAAAGTGTATTCAGTATTTGTCATATAAGCCATTCAATGGTAGAATAATATAATTATCCGTATACTAGACAGCATTAAACATAAAAACCCAACATCAACAGGAACTCAGAAAATGCTAACATCAGGTTGTTTCAGTTTCCTTTATGGATTTTTAACGATATTCAATAAGACTACAAGTCCTGGCTCAGAGACCCTGAGTTCAATTTCCAGCAACTAACCATGTGGTTCACAACCATCTATAGTGAGATCTGGTGACCTCTTCTGGCTTGTAGGCACACATGCGGTCTAAATAATAAAGACATCTTTAAAAAATTTTTTTTCTTTAAGATCCTAAGGTACAGCTTATGTTTTAGCCCTTTGAAGTCACGTAGTGTCTTTTCTTGGGCTGTTTAGCTTTGCTTTCTATCTTTGTCCTAGTGTCAGATGATCTCCTGGCCCAGGTCAGGTATGTTGGGGGAAATTTTAAAACAAGCATGCTTGGGTTGGGAGATGGGGTGTCTAATCCAACTCCAGAGGCAGCTCTTTAATAGACTAGTACAGCATGAAGCAATAGAATTTCAACCTATATTAGTGAAAAGAGGTGGGGAAGAATATGCCATTCTCACCAAAGGAAAAGCCTACCAAGAGGTCATCCCAATTCCGAACACCTTTGAACAATATACAAGAGCACCCAGATTTATTTTTTAAAAAAATGAAAACCAAACCAGAACAAAGTTGCTACTAAAGCTAAAAGCATTGAATAGTGCAGACACCTCAATTGTGGGAGAATTCCGTGCCCCAATCTAACCAATGGACAGATCACTAAGGCAGAAACAAAATAGAGAAAAAATGAAACCAACAGATGGAATGAATCCAAAGGACCCATGTTTATCTACAGAACTTTTTACCCAAGCACAAAGGAATATTCTCTCTTCTTTGGGCCACATGGAACCTTATTGAAAATTGGCAGTATGTAATCGGTCACAAAGCAAACCGTAACTTATACAAAAAATTGAATTTACCCATTGTGCTTTCTCAGATCACCATGGATTAAGATGGATCTCAACAACAGAAATAACAAAAACCCTACACAGTCATGGAAAATGAGCAACTCCCTACTCAGTGACAACTGGGCCAGGGAAGAAATGAAAAAGAAATTAAAGACTGTCTAAAATTCAATGAAAATGAAGGCACAACATACCCAAGCTTATGGGACACAATGAAAGCAGGACTAAGAGGAAATTTCGGAGCACTAAGTGCCTTCATACAGAAATTGGGGAGATTCCATACTAGCCACTTAACAGCTCCTCTGGAAGCTTCCACAACAAAAGAGGCTGACACACCCGAGAGGAGTTGATGGCTGCAAATAATCCAACTGAAGCTGAAGTCCACAAACTAGAAACAGAGGACATTACTAAGAGTGAACGGAAGCAAGGGGCCGTTTGTTAAGAAAGTCAAGAAGATAGACAAAAGACACACACTTAGCCAAACTAACTAAAAGGCAGAGAGAAAATATCCCAATCAACAAAATCAGGAAGGAAAAATAGAACATAACAACACACACTGGAGATAAAAAAACAAAAGAAACATTAGGTCTTACTTCAATAAACCATAATCAACAAAATTGGAAAATCTAACTGAAATGGACAATTTTCTTGGTAGGTTCCATTTAAGAAATCTAAATCAAGATGAGGAAAAAAGTTAAATACTTCTATAACCCCTAAGGAAAAGAAGCAGTCACTGAATATCTCCCAACCAGGGGGGAATAAAAGCCACAGGGCCAGATGATTTTAGCTCAGAATTCTACCAGACTTTCAAAGAAGAGCTAATACCAATACTCTTCAAACTATTGCACAAAATAGAAACAGAAGGAACATTGCCAAAATCACTCTATGGGGCCACAGTCATTCTGGTACCTAGAATACACAAAGACCCATCAAGGAAAAAGAATTTCAGGGCAATTTTCCTTATGAATGCTGATGAAAAATATACTCACAAACAGAATCCAAGAACACATCAAAGATATCATTTGCCATGACCGAGTAGGCTCCATCCCCGGAATGCACAGGTGGTTCAACATATAAAAATCCATCAATGTAATCTGTCATATAAAAAATGGAAGGAAAAACAAAACATGATCATCTCATTAGATGCTAAAAATCATGTGACAAAATGCAACACCACTTCATGATAAAGGCCTTGGAGAGATCAGGGATAAAAGTTCTGATAAGCTAGAGCATTGACTGCTTACTGATCAGTCCCAAGCCCAAGATTTTAATTTCCCTTGGGTGGGATTCTGAATATAGACTTGAGGGTGCTTCTCATCATGCTAAAAACAAGTCTGTCCAATCTGTATGCCAAGTCTTCTGTACTGAGAAAAGAATATCCATGCTTTTACTGGGTCTCAAAGACATAAGCCTACCCCAGATGTCTTATAGACACAACTTTATCTTTTGTCCCTAGTCTGTATTTGTCTCAGCAGGTTTTTACCTGGCTAACAGACTCGATCCAGAGCTGCTGAGAGCTGGACCTGCTGGAAGTTGATGTAAACCAGTCTCCTTGATGTGACTACTCCCTGTCTCTCCAGCTGGATCAGCTAAACAGATGCTTTTGGTAAGTGCCCCATTACCTAGCCTTTGACTACCTTTTCAGCCTTTCTAGGCCCCAATAACAGTGCCCCTAATGTTACCAGGAAAAAAGTGACAGGAGAGAATGACTTTGCCCATTGTCCCACCTTATAGGCTGTTTGTGGTGTCCATGGAGACTGATATACAGTGTTTAAAATACCACTTCATTCATCACTTGAATTTTCCCGTTTCTAACAACCCACACGTTGCCGAAGCAGATAGATTATCCCCAGGTTGCAATAAAGAGCCAATACTCTGCTTTAAAAGCACAATCCCCCTTTGGATGCTATGTTCCATGTCTCTAACATGGTCCGTGGTTCTAAAGGGCACTGTGCCTCTGGATGGACAACCTGAGGCGCCGGTTCAATTGTCCTGGGCGAGCCCACCTGGTCAGGGTTGATATCCTGAGATCCCCTCATTGAACCCCATCCTGTTATAATGTCTACAAAAAAGAAAAAAAAGACTCAACTAGACCTTTGGCTGTTAGCCACAGCTCTGGACCTCGTGATCATCTATGGGACTTTTAGAGAGGAAAAACAACTGTAACATCTTTGGAATCAGTGCTTATGTTAGCCCTCCACATATATTATTTACTTGGAAAGTCCCTCTGCTCCAAAAAATAGGGAATGTTTCCAGATTATTTGTATCACCTGTTTCTCTCTTATTTTACAGATTTCCCATCCAAACCAGCCAAAGACGCATTGTACAAATTACAGCATTTAATCTGCTTTACAACCCTCCACCTCCATTCAATATTATGATTACAGTGTGTGTACTGATAATTCTTTTCACAATGCTAGAAGGTATTTGTTGGTTGGAGGACATATGAGTCTCTTGGATATTCAGACACCGGTAAACTCTTCTGGACTTTAAAAATAAATAATAATTAAAAAGGAGAGAACGTCTGCGGCCTGGCCTGATCAACCAAGGCTTTCCCTGAGGCCCTGACCTATGGACAAGGAACTACTTCCTTCTCAAAATTAGCATTGTGTTTGGCAGAGCCAGTAATAGCCTGGGGCCAGGCCTTGGGAGCTTTCCACCCACAAGCACTGAAGTATGGGGAAGGAAGGAATGTAGCTCAGTCTCTAAAACCAGAATTATGCATAGTAGAGCTGGTAATGGCTTGGGGTCAGGGCCTTGGGGGAGCTATTGCTTCACATCCTGTGATCTGAACTCTTCCAATCACATGGAGCTGTGATTACCAGAACCAAGGCCACTAGGTGCTCAGTCTATAATGCTCTGGAAGTTCCCTGTGTTTCCCCTGTGATTCCCTTGTGTAACTTTGACCAGTTTCCTGCTGACTGTGTCCCACTGTATGATAACATCTGCTGATTTTGTCCCATCTCTCCACTGGAATTGGTGTATAAGATGTAGTACTTCTTATAAACCTGCTTGGCCTAAGACAAAGATGTAGCAAGATTTTTGGTGTCTTAAAAAACCCAGTTATGGTATGTGAACATCTTTTGGTGTTAATCCCAGGCTTGGGATGCAGCTGCTTCATACTGTCCACAGAAGAAGACTATTTGCCTCCTGTGTGCTTGCAGGGCTGCAGTTCTGCCAGATGAAGATAGTTTAATTCTGGGGACTCTAGAGAGGGGATAAAAAGACCAGAGCCTCAATAGAGCAGGCCTGGCTCTTAGGGTCCCTGGGTGGGCTCAGCCTTGTGGTCACCTGGCAGCACAGCCTCCAGCTCACAGTGTACTGGCCATGCATCCAGGTTCATGCCCAAAGACCCCACCCCAGGTGAGGGGATGCTCAGCACCACAGAGTACCATTGGTCAGGCCTGCCCCAGCTGCTCCTGTAAAACTGTTGAGGGAAGTTTACAATCATCCACTCAGGTGCCTTTGCCCAGCCCCTGACACATCTTTTCTTTTTCTTTTTCTCTTTTTTCTTTTCTTTTGTTTTTCTTTTTTTGTTCCCAAGACAGGGTCTCTCTCTATAGCCTTGGCTATCCTGGACTCACTTTGTAGACCTGGCTGGATTTGAACTCACAGTTGTCATCCTGCTGCTGCTGCCTCCTGAGTGCTGGGATTAAAGGCTTGGTCTTCTGCAGACATTCAGTCTGTGAGGTCACTGCAACAGGGTGCTCTAACCATTAGGGACAACATTGGATTAGGCTCATCCTGAGGACCTCTAAAGAGGGCAGGGGCATGTGTCCATAACAGCTGGCCTAGAAAGAAGTCAAAAAGGAGTGTCAGGAGATGGGCCAGGGCTGAATGGAGAATGAGTCTTTGAGAAAACTTGGAAGTAAGGATAGTGTGCCCTGCAGCAGGAAGACTGGTGATGGTCTTGTGGGTGGGACTGTGACTGCTGAGGTCAATTGTGGTGGGCGGGGCTTGTATGCTAGGGTGGAAGGCTGGGTGGATCTGGACCTACTAAGAGTTAGAGCAGGAAACTTTGTGCACTGTGGAATCCCTTGGGAACAGATGCAGGCCAAGATGGGGGAGGGGCGTTGTTCAGGAGTGCTTAGAGCTGAGGCAGGGAGGTAGACAGACTCAGGCAGGGGTGTGAGGGCAGACCTGGGTGTGCAGGGCCCCCTGATTACTAGAGAAGCAGGAAGTGGTGAGGTGTTGGGGGTGTTGCTATGGATCCTGCAGTGTGGAGTTAAGGAGCTGCCAGGCTGGGAGGCTATGTGAACACTTCCAAAATTGGGCTGGGCTCTTGGTGTTGAACTGAGAGGACACAGGGTCACCCTAAGAGCAGGATGGGGCTGTGTAGGTGTATACTAATGTGGAGTTGTGAGAGCTGACTGAAGAGTGGTGGGCTGAGCTCTCTTGCTAATACAGGGCTTGATTGAGGTCTGGCCTTTCACTGAGTGCTGGATTGTCTCAATCTATTTTTTGGTGCCTACTTAATGTTGCCCAGAACCGCTGAAGGAGAAGGGGGTCCAGGGCTGTTTCTGCTGTGGCAGTTGTTGTGGGCTGGGCTGTGTGAGTGGTGAGATAAGTGAGCAGGGAATGCAGAGCACCAGGCCAAAGCTATGATGTGAGTGGTCACTTTCTGAGGAGGGGGCAGAAGGCTGAATCCTCATTTGACCTTCATTTGGCAGAGAACACCTGTAGCAGTGGGGCACTGTGACCTGCTGAGATAGAGTAGTGGGTGGGGGCTGTGGTTGCAAAGGTCAGGGAAGGGCAGTGGGTTTCAACCTTGCTAATGTTGTGACTCTTCAACACAGTCCCTCATGTGTTTCATTGCTATTTCACAACTGGAATCTTGCCACGGTTATGAATCAAACTGAACTACTACATACATAGCTGGTGTGGGGGTCGCGACCCAAGCGTTGAGGAGCATTGTTCATTCTCATGGAGAAGCTGTGAGTGCTGAGTTAAAGAGCTGTAGGTGCGGGTGGGAGAACAGAAGCTGTCTCTGCTGGGTTCGCTTGTGCTGGAGGTGTTGTGAGTGGGACTGTGATGACTTAGGTAGTAGTGGAAGGCGGGGCTTGGTGCTTAGGTACAGCTGAGGCTGATGGTGTAGTCATAGTGGGCAGAGCTTACAAGCCAAGGTAGGAGCCTTGAGCGGTGACAGGTCTGCCTCCTGTCCTGCCAGTTGATGGACACGTTAAGGGCTGGGTGAAGTGTAAAGTGTTGGCAAAACTACTGAATGCAGTGGAGAAGAGGGAACCTGTTTGTGTGGGCTGCAGCAACTCTTGTGGGTGGGGCAGTGAGTGCTTTCCTAGGTGGGCTGGATTTGGACTGGATATTCCCAGGAAGGGCCAATCCTCTTACCTATCTCCTTTTTGGAAGGAATTTTAAGTGTTCAGCTCTGGTTTTCTTAAGTAGGCATATTTGGAGTTATTAACAATGAATGCTATGCCCAAATTTTGAGAGACTCTCTGAATAGACCACCAAAGAGCTGAATCCGAATGCAGTGGCAAGGATCTCTTTATATTGCAGGGTCAAACCCAGGACACACCTCCAATGCGCTGACACAGCAGGTGCAGGGAGGTGGCCTGGAGTCTCAGTTGAGAGGGTTTTTTTTTTTAATAAATCAATATCAGACAAAGAAATGGGTTCTACAGTATATGATTGGGTGACATCTCGGCAGAAAAGCTGCAAGCAGAGAGTTACAAGACTTAGAGTTTCATGGTTGGGTATTAGGTGTAGGGGCAAGGTGGCCTATAGAAAAGATTGGCTGAAGCAGTCATGGGGGCATTAGGAACTTTGGTCTGGCCTCTCCTAATTGGTTGTTGCTATGTGCCAGACCACCTGCTGCTCAGCTTGACCAGCAGAAAGTATATTTGCCAGGGAATATTTTTTCTGTTTAGGCTAGTTTGTGCTTAGTCTGGAATCTGGGTTCAGCCTTTGTGTAGGTTTAACACAAAATGGAGTTTCTCTTGCAAAATGGAATTTCTTTTTCAAAAGGGAGTTTGTTTCGTCCTTACAAACAAGATAGTTTATACTGAGGGCTTCATTTTATATTTTAACCCGTTTGTGTGTGTCTGCAGATGCAGGCAGATACCCTGAAAAGCTCATTCAGTATTTGTCAGGTAAGCCACTCAGTTGTAGAATAATATAGTTATCCGTATCCTAGATGGCATTAAACAGGAAACTATAAAAACCCAACATCTACAGGAACTCAGAGAAAGCTAACATCAGATTGTTTCAGTTTTCTTTATAGATTTTTAATGATATTCAATAAGACTACAAGTCCTGGCTCAGAGACCCTGAGTTCAAATTCCAGCAACTAACCATGTGGTTCACAACCATCTGTAGTGAGATTTGCTGCCCTCTTCTGGCATGTAGGCACACATGCTGTCTAAATAAGAAATAGAATTTTAAAGGAATTTTTTTTTCTTTAAGAACCTAAGGTACAGCTTATGTTTTAGCCCTTTGAAGTCACATAGTGTCTTTTCTTGGGCTGTTTAGCTTTGTTTTCTATCTTTGTCCTAGTTTCAGATGGTCTCCTGAACCAGGACAGGTATGATGGAGGAAATTTTAAAACAAACATGCTTGGGTTGGGAGACGGGGTGTCTAATCCTACTCCAGAGGCAGCTCTTTAATAGAGTAGTACAGCATGAGGCAATAGAATTTCAACTAATATTAGTGCAACAAGATGGGGAAGAATACGCCATTCTCACCAAAGGAAAAGCCTAGCAAGAGGGCAATCTAATTCAGAACATCTTTGAACAATATACAAGAGTACCCAGATTTATTTTTTAAAAAAATGAAAACCAAACCAGAACAAAGTTGCTACTAAAGCTAAAAGCATTGAATGGTGCAGACCCCTCACTTGGGGGAGAATTCAGTGCCCCACTCTAACCAATGGACAGATCACTGAGGCAGAAACAAAATAGAGAAATAATGAAACCAACAGATGGAATGAATCCAATGGAAACAATGGTTATCTACAGAACTTTTCACCCAAGCACAAAAGAATATTCTCTCTTCTTTGTGCCATAGGGAACCTTCTTGAAAATTGCCAGTATATACTCGGTCACAAATCAAATGGTAACTTATACAAAAAATTGAAATTACCCATTGTACTTTCTCAGATCACCATGGATTAAGATGGATCTCAACAACAGAAATAACAAAAACCCTACACAATCATGAAAAATGAGCAACTCCCTACTGGGCCCAGGAAGGGAAAAAGAAATTAAAGACTGTCTAAAATTCAATGAAAATAAAGGCACAACATACCCAAGTTTATAGGATACATGAAAGCACTACTAAGAAGAAAGTTCGGAGCACTAAGTGCCTTCATACAGAAATTGGGGAGATTCCATACTAGCCACTTAACAGCTCCTCTGGAAGCTTCCACAACAAAAGAGGCTGACACACCCAAGAGGAGCACATGGCTGCAAATAATCAACCTCAAGCTGAAGTCAACAAACTAGAAACAGAGGACAAGAGGAAGAATGAACGGAATCAAGGGGTGGTTGTTTAAGAAAGTCAAGAAGATAGACAAAAGACACACACTTAGCCAAACTAACTAAAAGGCAGAGAGAAAATATCCAAATCAACAAAATCAGAAAGGAAAAACAGGACATAACAACAGACACTGGGGGTCGGGGAACCAAAGAAACATTAGGTCTTACTTCAAAAAACCATAGTCTACAAAATTGGAAAATATAAATGAAATGGACAATTAACTTGGTAGATTCCATTTATGAAGTCTAAATCAAGATGAGGAAAACAAGTTAAACATCTCCATAACCCCTAAGGAAAAGAAGCAGTCACTGAATGTCTCCCAACCAGGGGGAGAGGACTGGAAAGCCTCAGGGCCAGATGATTTTAGCTCAGAATTCTACCAGACTTTCAAAGAAGAGCTAATACCAATACTCTTCAAACTATTGCACAAAATAGAAACAGAAGGAACATTGCCAAACTCATTCTATGGGGCCACAGTCATTCTGTTACCTAAAACACACAAAGACTCATCAAAGAAAAACAATTTCAGGCCAATTTCCCACATGAACATTGATGAAAAATATACTCACAAAACGAATCCAAGAACACAACAAAGATATCATTTGCCATGACCAAGTGAGCTCCATCCCAGGAATGTAGACGTGGCTCAACATATAAAAATCCATCAATGTAATCCATCATATAAACAAACAGAAAGAAAAACAAAACATGGCCATCTCATTTGATGCTAAAAACCATGTGACAAAATCCAACACCACTTCATGATAAAGGCCTTGGAGAGATCAGGGATGACAGTTCTGATAAGCTGGAGCACTGACTACTTACTAATCAGTCCCAAGCCCAAGATTTTAATTTCCCTTGGGTGGTATTCTGAATATAGACTTGAGGGTGCCTCTCATCATGCTAAAAACAAGTCTGTCCAATCTGTATACCAATTTTTCTGGACTGAGAAAAGAATGTCCACGCTTTTACTGGGTCTCAAAGGCATGAGCCTGCCCCAGCTGTCTTATAAACACAACTTTAACTTTTGTCCCTAGTCTGTATGTGTCTCAGCAGGTTTTTACCTGGCTAACAGACTCGATCCAGAGCTGCTGAGAGCTGGACCTGCTGGAAGTTGATGTAAACCAGTCTCCTTGATGTGACTACTCCCTGTCTCTCCAGCTGGATCAGCTAAACAGATGCTTTTGGTAAGTGCCCCATTACCTAGCCTTTGACTAGCTTTTCAGCCTTTCTAGGCCCCAATAACAGCACCCCTAATGTCACCAGGAAAAAAAGTGACAGGAGAGAATGACTTTGCCCATTTTCCCACTTTGTAGGCTGAAATGCTAAGTCACAGGCAACTCTCTGGCAGGAGATACAAATGGCCACAAGGAAAAAAGCTCTTAGTTCTGTTTAAAGCAGTCGTGCTTTGTGCCCACCTCATATAAAGCAAAAGGAGGGTGCCATCCAGATAATTGTCATGAGAGCACAGTACCTGGCCCTACAACAGGCCAAGTCAGAGGAATACCTGTCCCTACAGCAGGCCAACTCAGCGAATAAGTTTAAGGAGGACGTGTGATTGGGCCTTAAGGGGACCTGTCAGAGGGGGTGAATGAGAGACCAGAAGAACTAAAATTGGATTTCAGGGTCACCAGGACAAAGGTTAAGAAATAGGCCTAAAGGGGAGACCAGGCATGATAAGGCATATCTGACCAGCTGAGGTAGAAAGAACCAGTCTGGCTGCAGGAGGGCAGGGAGGGCCCTGGAATCCTGTGTTTGGAAGGTGAAACTGTCAGTTCTCAGTTTGAATCTTGACACACCTGACCTTTCCTCAGATGAGCTGGGTCAAGTTGCTCAACTTCATCCAGGAAAGAGGGCCTGGGGCTCATACTGAGAGCCCTGCCCAAGGCTGTTTGTGTAATAGCAGTCCTGGGAAGGCTTTGTGAGTCCCTGCCTGTGTGCTGGCCTGCAGTTTGCTTAAATAGTCCCTGGACTTCTCACCTGGGTCCAGCCTGGGAACTCACAAGCCTCACAGATGTGTTCTTCTCAGGTCAAGTTCCTCCCCTCCATGAGATCCTTAACCCTCTCAGGAGAAGGGAGCTGGGGCTGTAACTCCTCGACCACTGTGTGGGACCGATCTTGCGTGGTGTCCACATGACCCAGCTATGCCTATCTAAAATAGGGTTTCCTGAAGTGTATTCATCTTACCTGTTCCTCTTGACATCTTCCCTTTCCACCAGAATGAATCTGGCCAAAGACTCCCCTGCCCCAACTTTCATCCTCAGGTACTTTAAGTAAAAAAGACACTTCCTGCCTTGCAAGGTGGACACAGGGACATAGGTGAACTGTGCTACCTCATTTTTCTTAGCTTCAGATAGCCACAGTCCTTGGGGGAAGGTCCAAACTTTGAATCCCTTTAACCCTACAAAGATGGCCCCAACTGCTGATATGATTCAAATCCTAGGTACTAGTCATCACCACCCAGAGATACCTCACTCACCCTAACTCAAGACGCCTAAGAGAAGCCATCCACAGCAGCTTCCCCTTAGAGCTCCACAGGAAATAGTATATGGGTATAACAGTATTGTTTTTTAACTTATCTGTCTTGCCTATATTCCTTGCTAGAAAACAAACAAGACACAGACAAGTGTTATATTTTAAAATCACCTTAGTTAACCTGGAGCAGGGCAGATATCAATCCTCTAAACTACCTCCCATGGTGGGGCAGGCATGGGATCCCTGCGTCAATCCCATGCCATCTGCTTGAGATAACTGCTATCAAGCTACCTCGCACCCATAATGCCATATTCTTGCTAATGTTCTTCATCTGGGCTGAATTCTCCATCCACTCAGGCCTTGTGCTTCTCCTCCATCTAACCCATGGCTGACTTCCTCTCTTCTCCTCAGGTCTCTTTCCTTCCTCCTCTTGGCAGTCCTGCCTTTTACTTCCCAGGATTCCTCTCTCTCCTAGCCCCACCTATCTCCTCTGCCCTGCCCAGGTGGGATGGCTTTTTATTAAAGAAAAGGTGGGTCACAGAGACAGCAAGCAATAATTAGCATGAAAATACTTCAGACCATCCCCCAACATAACAGGCTCTATGTGGTCCCTGACTTGTGGAGATGGTTAAGTCCCATCAAAGGTGAATTTCCTTTTTTTAATTTTAATTTTATTATTTTATTCAGATTACAACGCAATTGCCATCCTGTCACTGGTATCCTCCCATTCCACCCTCCTGCTTTCACTCTATTCACCTCCCCTAGGTCTGAGACTAAGCTGGACATAGGCTATCAAGTCTCACCTTGGTAACCTGCTTATTCTTTCTTTGAGTGCCATCAGGCCACCCCACCAAGGGGAGGTGCTCAAATATGGGGCACCAGAGTCTTACTGTGCTTGCTCACCTGGATGGATGGCCAATCATGGACACCTTCTCTGCTAACCTCACATGACTCCCTCTACTGCTTTGGTACATATACCCTTTCCTCACCAGGCAGGTTCATCTTCCTGGGGAGGAGACTGGAGTGAAGACAGAGCCCATCTGAACACCCCTAGCATGTTTCTCAAGACTGGTTAGAGGAGCAGGGGTCCACTCTTGTCTTGGGGATTCTGAAGGATGTCCTATTGACTCCTCACAAGTCCCCTGCTGACCTCCATCAGTGACATCCATGCTTCAGGTCAAGGTCAGCGATGATCCCGCCTGTAGCGGTGCCCCAAGCAGGAAGTCATAGGTGGCATCTCTGGTCCACAGTCTTCCCCACCACCAGGCCCAGCTGACAGTAGGGAGAGCTTATTTATGCGCTGACTCAGAGGTCTCCTTGCTCCTCCTTCTGGCCCTGCTCCCTTACTTCTACATATCTTAGGCCTTTCTCCCTGGGACAAGTCTGGCTCTTCAAGTACTGCAAGCAGAAGCAAAGATGCCCAAGGTAACAACACCAAGGACCGCCCGGGACTGAGGGAGTGTGGAAGCCCTCCTGTGCTGTGTAGACCAAGAACATGGGCCCCGCTCAGTGGCAGGCTGCACTATGGCTATCTAGAGCCTCTATCTAGAAAGTGATTCTCCGGTCCAACCTGTGCTGTCAGTTGGCCCTGATAGCTTGGCCATTCCACCACCCCTGCCCCGGTGAACCCGTAAGGGTGGGCGAGGATCTCATTGCTGTATGTCAGTACTGAGGCATCTTCTAAGGACTCAGAACCACAGAACATCACTTATAACCCTCCCTGCTTGCCCTCACCGTGAAGTCCCAAAAGGCAGATGAGGAAGCTTGGTGAGTGGATCACTCATACAAGTCAGCCTTAGTTTCCTTCACCACTGTTAAACATATACTCTGTAGCTTAATTATCCCAATCTTTCTCCCTGTCTGCCTGTCTGTCTGTGGTACACTTTTAGGGAAGCACTCAGAGCTCACAACTTGACTGACAGATACTTGGTCCCCTCCTCTTTCTGAAGTCCCCAAAGGGCATCATGCACTGAGTGTTTGAAGAGGGAGTGGGATCGGCCTGCTCTTCCAAGTATACATTGGCGGAAATACCATTTGGGTGCCTTCTAAATGGGGTGGGGCTTCTGCAGTCCTCTCCCAGGTCCTACATACATGCCGAATGCAAAGCCACTGTCAGGAATAACTAGAACTCTAAAAATAGCTCCTGTGTGCTTGTCTACAGTGCCCTACAGGTCAAAGGGCTGACTCCAGCAACTGGGAACCTGTTTGGCACAGTGCTCCCTCACCACAAGGGGACAGCTGTGGGGCCCTCTCTCTGCACTGTGTCTTCTGCCATCCACTCTCAAGTCTGACTCTCACCCTGGGGATGATGGGATCCTCTTTCAGGGAAACCAGACCATGTGACCCAGATGATCTGAAGTGCTTGTTTCTGGACCAGAGCCATCACAGTCTGCTCTCAGGCTCCTGTGCTAAACCCCAAGGAGGAGCCCCTGGGCACAGCCCTCCTGGGTGGCATGCTAACCATGCCATGAAGCAGCACTATTTGTGGCCCACCTATCCTGAGAGAGGCCCTTTCAGCCCACCCTAAGCTCTGGCCCATATGCTTCAAAGGTCCATCAAGACTTTCTCCTTCTAGGAATCTCACAAAATGCCTCTGAGACATATCAAGCCCCAAGGTCCCTCATGCAGATGGGGACGCAGAAGCTTGGGGAACTGCCTATGGTGGAATCTTCAGTGATGGCCACCTGTCCTGACCTCCTCTCTGCTCTCTTATGAGTTTCCAAAGTCCACCTGAAGTGCATCTTAGCTTCCCTTCCTGGAAACCCAGTTTTCCACGGAAGGAGTAGCAGCTCCCACTCAGGGTTCCCTAGGCATCAGCACAGAACCATGCATGCTTTACACAGTCCTCTCTCTGGGGGACGGGGCCTTCTCACATGTTCATTAATGACCATGACAGCTTACCTGGTTGCCAATATCTACCTCCTCTGTCAAATACGCCTGGCTCCCTCTTGCCTCAAGTGGTACCCCATGCTCCAAAGGCTCACCTTCCTCAGAGAGGAGACAGAAATCAAGATGAATCAGCTCTCGAAATGCCTAGCAAGAGCGACTCAAGATCCAAAGGGTAACTGCCTTGGTGGCACATGCATGTAGACCCAGCATTCACAAGAAAAAGGCTGGTGGATTGCTGTGAGTTCGAGGTCAATCTGGTCCACAAAGTGAGTCAAGGACAGCCAAGGCTATACAGATAGACTGTGTCTTGAAAAATGAGAAAATAAAAAAGTCAAAACTGCAGGCCCCTGCATTTTATTGCAGATTCTGAAGACTAGACTATCCACTCCCAGGAGCTCACCCCCAAAACCATTGCAGGAATTTAGAATGCGATGTCTATCTGTCACTCTTCCAGGGGTTTAACAACTGTTTTGAAAGCTACAAGGCCGTGTATGCAAACAGCATAGTATGGCAACAATTCTTAAGGCACCTCAGAAAATGGCTCTGAGTGGCCCTTTACACCCAGTTCATGAATACTTGAAACCCAGCTTTACCAACACACTTCACCTGAAAGGCCTGAAATCAGAAACACCTGATCTACACTCTCCAGTCCAGAAACCTGACAAAATGGCTTCAACCACTGGGAACCAAAAGAAGCTCTGTCCCCAGACAGAGTGTCCCTTGCCTAAAGGTACAGCCACTTCACAAAATAGCCTCGAGCCCTAGGGACCTGGAGGCCCTCAGTCCCCAGATGTAGTGTCCCTTACCTAAAGGTCCAGGAACCTGAAGGGCATGGTGTCACACACCTTTAATCCCAGCACTCAGGAGACAGAGGCTTGCTGTGTGTTCGAGGCCTGCCTGGTCTATAAAGTGAGTCCAGGACAGCCAAGGCTGCACAGAGAAACTCTGTCTCCAAAAAAAAAAAAAAAAAAAAAAAAAAAAAGGAAAGGTCCAAGAACCTGAAATAATGTCCTGAACCAAGAAACTGATTCTAAACCATATAAGGGAAGTACGGTACTTCCCATTCCTGGATACTCACACAACTCACTGTGCCTCGTTCCCTCTAAACCCTGAATCCAAAACCCACAGTGTGCCCTTCACCATTTCTGACATGTCAGAAATTGGCTCTGATACCCTAGGCTCTTGGGACTCTGAAACATGCTGTTGATAATTCTCTAGGCATATTGAAATATTGCTCTGGACACCAGGTCCTGTATCCAGATATCTCCATGGATGTAGATGGGGATGCAGAGGTTTGAGGGGGCTTATGAACACACTTACTGTGAACTTTGCTTTAGGACCCAGAACAAGATGCACACTTGCTTGACCCTTTAGGCCTGTGCACTTGGGCTCTGAGGCTGGGACTTGCATATTGACCAAGAAACTCTTATGACCTATCCTCTCTAGAAAACTCTGAAGTAGACCCAATGGGCTGATTTCTACCAGGAAGAACTAGAGGGAGGGGAAGGGGCTCGGTCTCACAAGAACTCTCGCTCTGGAGCAGCACACACCATAGCCACTGAATTATACTCCAGGGGTCACCCTAAGCACAGTCAACCTTCCACAGCCCCCTCTCGGGACCTAGTTTTATCCTGCCATTTAAGCAGTCCTCTTTCCCTTGGGGGAATGCCTCAATGTGGCGCCTTTGCAAAGGCCCTAGTCAAGGAGCATATGGGGCCTGGTTGGTCATGTGGTTCCTGTTTATCATTGTGGGCCCCACTTGGTTCTTGGCTGACCGGGGGTATCAGCTTCCTCAATAGGGGACCACCTCTCCTAATGTACTCACCTCCCCTCAGTGAGCATGGGGAGCCCATCTCCCTTCCAGGAACATCACAAAATGGTGCTTATTTTCCCAACAACCAGAATGTATGTTGTGAAGTGTGGGGGAGGGCCTACAGACTGGCCTTAGCAGGGAGGCATGCTCCAATCTCCAGGGAACACAGAAAATAACTCTAGCACCCCCACCCCAACCATGGATGAAGACACTGGAATAAACATATACTGGGGGTCTTCTTGTGGGAACGATCCCCTTCCCCTCTCTCTAGTCCTTCCTGGTGGATATCAATCCATGGAGTCTACCTCAGAGTTTTCCAGAGAGGAGGTAGTGTCTGTCTTCCTCATGTGTCAGGCAATTTCCTACCATGAGCTCCTGAGAGGAAAGACCTGCATCTCCCAGGCCAGGATACAGTAGTGTCCATCTCTTAGCACACAGGCAGTAGTTTGAGGTGTGCTTACACAGGGCTAAGGGAAGCTTGCCTGTGACCCTTGGCTGCTGCTCAGAAAGTTCCTGGCAACATCTGCGGAGGGCAGGGACCCAGGAGAATGGAATCTCGTGCTTCCAGATACCTGAGCAGTGAGGAGACACCACCAGGTCAGTAGCTATAGCCTTCTGCACACAGTTTGCTGAGGGCACAAAACTGCTGGTGCTGTCCATGGAAGGACAAAGCTGACCAAAGGGTGTGGAAGCCTGGGCTCTGGGATAGTCCCAAGGATTAGATAGAATAGCAAGCAGAATCTGGGCTCAACTTTAAGATATTTATTTAGCACAAGATTTGTTTTCATGTAGTAAGAACTGAAAATGGCCTATTTTCAAAAAATAGTGACCGGGATTTCATGATCTTGTTTTGTTTTTGAACAGTGTGCAGATTATACTTGTGTTAACTGCACATTTCTTCTCCTTATCCATCTCTTCCTCCCCTTGCTCCTCTTCCCCCTTCCTCCTCTTCCTCCTTCTCTTCCTCCTCAGCTGACTCTCTTAGGGAGATGGTTGAGAGGTCAGTGTTCATGATGGAATGGCAAGTGTTGTACATAGACATCATGTACCTGAGGTGTGCTGAGGAGCTACCTGCTGCAGGCACTGCCCCTTCCATCTTACCAGTAGCCAATGGAGAAACTGTCCCATGATCAGATGTGCCCTCTCTGCTCAAGCCATTGTCTCCTGAAGTGGGCAGTTGTCAGGGGCACTTACAGGGATGATGCTCTTTTTCAGTGTACTAGAAGGCCCTGGGGAAAGGCTGCCTGCAGGTTTCTGTGTGTTGGGAACTCCCTGATGGGACTTCATGCCATCTTTCTTGGCCTTATGCAACCAAGAGGAACATCTGGTAGGTAAAAGCCTCATCCATTTTTGGATGTGGCCCCGCACTTTTAAATGGAGATTGTGCCATCACTTACCACAGCCACATCAGTCGCTTTGCTCCTGACAGTATTCCGCAGGAGCTCTGGCTTGTCCCTCTGGAAGTTGAAGTAGCCATAGATCTAAAACAAAATGGATTAGGCTAGCCAATCTGAAATACAACTATACTGACCACACCACATTCTACTGGTCTTTTTTTGTGATGCAGAAAATGGCAGAAGTGGCTGGCGAAAGGTGTGCTGTGCTGTGGCAGGACCCCAGTAGAGAGAAATGACTCATGTGTAAGGTGGTAACACATATACGTGACATAAACTGGCTTCTCCTCTCCCTACCTGACTGCCTGTCTTCAGACATCTAAAGGGAGAAACAGGAGTGCATTGTCAAAGTCTTGTACCCTTTAGTAAACAACAGTGTCTGCTGAATGAGGAGCTTGAAGCACATTGTTAATGGGGTATGTAGATAGGAAGAGGTTCTCTTCACAAAAATGGGAGACAAAGAAAAGCTTTGTAAGTTACCATGGTTTTCCAGTCTTCTCCAGAGCAGAGCTGGCAAAGAAGATCTTCCAGCATTCCTTCTCAAAAATATTCTGTGGGCTCCTTCTCCAGCTGCTGCTGCTGCTAGGAAGGGATGCCTCAACCATGAGGACCTGAGGAGCCCTGGATCCTGAGCCTTGCTCATCCCAGGTTACTATCTATATGCTTGGGCAACCTGTGGGTTGTTAGAAACTGGAAAATTCAAGTGATGAAGGAAGTGGTGATTTGGGGTCCATGGACCCCAAAGCCATAAGCCTTGTAGGTCATTAAATGGCAAGGGACATAGGGACCACCCAATGACAAACAAATAGGGATAGTTGATGATATGCCAGAATCATTCAAGAAAGCAGTGCAAGGCAGCACATGAAAATCAGCCAGAAGATCAGTTACATCAGTCTGATACTTTCAGTTATTATGTAATGAGAGTCAGATATTTTAAAACCCTTTATTTGATATACTATCCAGGCTGTTTTTAATTGCTAAACATGGATCTATAATCTTTAACAGCATAATATTACCTTTAATTTGTATTCTTCATATGCCTTCTATAGCTTATGCATCCTCTGTGTACTTTAAATAACTTACTTGGGATTTTATAAGTTATGAGGAAGCCTCTTGGGGTTTTCTTTTCAAATATATATCTATCTCAATCTTTATATACAAACCCTTATATATAAAAATATTTTTATGTTAGCCGCATCACATTTTTATTTATTAAAACCATGAGATTGAATAGTACTATTGAGAAAGCCCCTTCCCACCTTTATATAAAATTTCCTGAGAAGGCCTGCTTGGAACAACTAACTACTCTTTAGGGAACTGAGACACAACAGAGACTACCTCCCTTTAGCAGCTCTTTACCCCCAGCAACTTCAAGTATTTTGTTGTTGTTGTTGTTGTTGTTGTTGTTGTTGTTGTTGTTGACATTTGTCAGTGGTAAACTGTTAGTTTTTGGAAGTACTACGTTACTCTTATGTATCGTATAAAACTGTATCAAAATTAAACTAAACATAACATCAAAGTCACAACATACACATCTCTTTGGGTCAAGGAAGCTGATCTCATAGGTAGTTGATAGGGTGGGTGGAGAAGAGAGGAAGGATACATTGTAACTCTCTTCAAGGACATGTTACCAGCTCAGTTTTAGCCTTGGTTTTTTTGTATTTATCTCTTAGGCTGCTCTGTTCTCCTTGTCCCTGTCACAGAGCCAGAAGGCGATTCTGACGGACTGACCCAGGAAAGGGGGTTAAAGGACATAAGGAGAAAGAAAAAAAACCTATGAACCTGAAATGGGAGGGTCTAATCGCACATTCTAGAGTCAGCCTTTTGGCTTAAATGCCACAGGTCATTTTGAGAGCAGCAGGTGCTCTGGTTGGATTGATGGGAGCTCATTAGACCTTCTTGCATCCACGAGAGTGTTTCCAATTGGAAGTTTGAGCTGGTGAAACCTGATGTGCAGAAATTAATCAGAGCTGGACAGAAGATAGAAAAAGGCATTGAAGGTCAGAAATATTTTAGCATTGTCACTATGAAGCTGTGAGTGTCAGCGCCTGCCTGTGGCCTCTCAGGCACATTTGTCCTACCTGCTCTGTGCCACATGCCAGGCCATGGCTTTGGCTCACCTGCACTAGCAAGTGGCTCTCCTGAGAGGCTTGGGGTGGAGGAGGGTCTGGGGACTAAGGCCAGGCTGCCAGGCTGCCAGGCTGCCAGTCACCCCACCCTTTGTGCCCCCAGCCACCAGCATCTAGGCCAACTTTAAAAAACCCTTGATGTGCTGAGGTGAGTTGATGGGTGGGGGCTCTCATTTTCTGAGAAGGGGAGGGGGCTGAGAGAGAAGAGAGGGTAGGAGGGTGGGACCCAGAGGAGAGGAGGGAGTGGGCTGCTGTAGGGATGTAAAGCAAATGAGTGAGTGAGTGAGTGAGTGAATAACCAAACAACAGCCCCCACACAGGGAAGCTTCCTCCCCTGCTGTAGGTTCTGTCACCTCCTGGAGCTAGTGCAGGGGTCTTCAGAGCCACCCAGTCAGGGCAGCTGATCTTCCTAATTTTCTTACTGTTTTCATGTATCTCTTCCTGTCTTTGGTCCATTTGTCTGGAAACCCCTGCTGTGGTAGGAGCATAGCCTCAGGGGAACCAGTAGGAGATATTTTTGGAGATTTTACAACTGTTTCACCAAAAACAAAACCAAAAACATAACACCAACACAAGAAATCCATTTTCGTTGTTCCACCTCGCATCATGAAGCACTGATGCCACTTTTTGTTCCTACACCGTTTTTAAGTATTTTTTAAATGTTTTCTCCTCCAGTCTACTTTGGACTACGGAGTAACCAGAAATTTGGGGGTGTTGTACTACAGTTAAATTAACTTCATCCTGTGGATCTAAGCAATTTTAAAGCAAATTTCCTAGTACAAATTATCCCTCCCTTGCTTGCTCTTCCCTTGCTCTAAGCTCTGCCCCTGCTGGGAGTAGGTGGTGTAGAAGGTTAGTTGGCCCTCATAGGTGGTGTTCTGTCTGTGAGTTTTACCTGCATGTTCTCATGCCTTTAAATTCACAGAAACTTTGTCAGGGAAGCAAGGGCAGGCTTTTAGAATGAAAATAAAGAAACTTTTGAAGTGCTTTAATAATTCATTATAAGAACTAGAGTGCAGACGCAAAGCATCTAAAGCGGCAAACGTCTTCTTCAGATTACGGCTCTCCCATGTTTACTGCTGATTCTTCTCTGCCATGCATGACTTCTCATATATATATATATATATATACAGATATATTATATGTAATCAGTATACAGATATGGATAGAGGTATCACAGGAATGGCTAGTTTCTCTCCTGTACTCAGGTACACCCCTTCAGGTGGCAGTTTGACTGAACTTGCAGGCCACTCTTCAGTAACAAGGTCCTGAGAGGGAAGTGCCAGGAAACAAAAAAGATAGAAAAATTGGAAATAGGGAAGATAAACCTGTGGGCAGGAGGTGTTGTAAAAGCAATCTCTTATGCCAAGCAAGCTTGTCAACAAGCACAGCATTGCTAGACACGGCAGTGCACACTTTTAATATCAGTGTTTGTAGGCAGAGGCAGGGGGATCTCTGAGGTCAAGCCCAGCCTGTTCTATAGAGCAGGTTTCAGCACATCCTGGGCTACCAAGTGAAACCCTCTCTTGTAGAAAAAAAAAAGGTAGAGCACCTCATAGATTATTTACAGGGGTGAAATGGGATAAAATCAGCAAGCATCTATTTAAACAGTGCCACACAAGGACAGGTCATCTCAAGAGCATGACAGAGCAAAGCACACAGCAGTGACCTTGGGTCTGATAACCATAGCCCCAAATGTTAGGAAAAGTGGGGTTCTCAGAATATGTAGCCAGGCTTGCCCCAGGCTGTTAGCAGGTCTGCCAAGTATATTCCTGGTTACATTGGGGCCTCAGGGAAAAGTCCTCAAGGCCCTGGCTCCAAACCATTACTGGCTCCTCCAAGCATATTCTTGGTTTAAAGAAGGAGCTAAGCCTCTTCTCCACATATATTAGGGCCTCAGGGAAAGCCTCCGATGTTCAACCCAGTCCTCCACAGGGGAGAGGAATTCGCACAAGTTGTTCACTGAGTTTTTTCATATGGACCCTGCCTGACAGCAACCCACCCACACCTACACTAAGATGGAGGGAGGGAAGGAGGGAGAGAGAGAGGGGGGAGAGAGAGGAGAGAGAGAGAGAGAGAGAGAGAGAGAGAGAGAGAGAGAGAGAGAGAGAGAGAGAGAGAGAGAGAATAGCTGCTTTGGAGTTATCCACAGTCCCGTGGTGACCTCACTAAACTCATTGCTTCAACAAGCCAAACTAAATGGAATTCTCCTTTGTTATGTATCTTCTGTGTTTGGGGTGGACAATCCCTTCTGCCCAGCTCCTCAGTGAAAGTCACCTGGCACATGAGACCTAAAAGAAACTGACAGAGTAAAAGAGATAGGTTGCAGTGCAGTATCTGCCAGGGGGATCTAGGCACGAGCATCTCCCTCTGTGAGGCCTCCAATGGCGCATCCCCTAGCTATGGTGATAGTTTTATGGCCACTGCTACAGATAATAAAGCCTGCACGTTCAGCTCAGCACTTGGCTCATAGGAATCTTGCCTGACTAAGGAAGAATTGCAATGGGAAGTGGACATGCGGAAGGTGTCCACCTAAGACACAGCAGCAAAAGCGAATAGAGGGAGGCTGGTCCAGAAGATCTGAATAGGGTCCTGTGAAAGGCTCTTTTATTTGCCTGTTTCAGCTGTTGTCTCAGAGGACTATTGCCTCTGTCTGCTAGCCTAGGCCTGGTCCTGGAAGCTCCTTACCTCTGTACACTCTAACCCAGGCCTAGGATGTTTTCAGCCTCTGAGACTGACTGCTAAATAAACTCGCCCTTCCTTGTTCTTACTGAGCTCCAACTCCAAGAATGAGCCCAGATTTGAATTCATTACTTCATGCTCCCTGTGTCTTCTGTCCCCGGTCTCTCGATTGTGTGAGTCTGAACATATACCGGCCTGAAATCTGTCTTATGATTCTGTTGTGTGTATCTCTCCCTATGTGTGTCTGTCTCTTCTGTTACGGTGAGTGCCTGCTGTCTGAGGTGTGTGTGTGTGTGTGTGTGTGTGTGTGTGTGTGTGTGTGTGTGTGTGTGTGTTTATGTGTAAAAACTGTCTGTTCGGTTCAGCTGGTGCTGTCACCTTGCCTCTGAGAGCCTGCGTTGCCCTCCAAGAAATTCTTTTGCATGGGAAATGGCAGAGAAGGAGATCTTCCCTGTCAGCTGGCCCTCAGGCAACCTCTAAGCAGCAGGAACCTAAACACACAGCTCTCACACTCTCAAGTCCTAAGACATAGACATGGAAGGCAGAGCAGGGAAAATAACCTCAAGTCAGCCTAGGCTGGTTTCTTAGAGCCTCAAAAGAATACAATGTAGCTTCAGTTTCCCTGTCTACCTGTCTGTCTGGGGTCTGGCTTGGAGCCCTGCCTGCTTCTGAAACCCAAAACTGGCCCCATGCCTGAGAACCAGGTGAGAGTATGGTATGAACCTGGTCTCCCGAGTCCAGAGGTTCCTGTGAGGTGGAGTGCGGATTCTGCTGTTCTCTTTGGTCCCATACACACAATGAGCGCTAAGACACTGTAGGGAGTACCCCCCACCTCCAAAAATCAGCCCTTTAGCTTTGTGTCCACAGAGAGTGGCTGGGGTAAAGGCTGATTCTGGCTAATGGGACCCTGTTTGTTGCAGTGATCACACAGGGGAAGAGCTGAAACATTGTGGGCCCCTGTCTCTAGTGCTTGGCCTCCCTGCCCCCTACCCCTACTCTCATGCCGCCTTTGGGACCTCTAAGATTGGCCCAAGCAATGCTTTCATGCCAACTCTCATGAGGCCCTTGGAGACACACTAACCAGTGTCAACACTGCATTATCTTAAAAAGTCTATATCCTGAATAAGGCCGTTAGCAGCTATAAACTGCCCACTGTGACTCAGAAAGGGCAGCAACATAGTCTGCCTGTTGGGCATGGCACAAAAAGGCTCCTCGTTCAAGTCCCTGGATGCTGAAATACTTGCATCACAAAATGTGTCTGAGCCCTTACCCCAAGTCACTGGATGCCAAAAAAAAAAAAAAAAAAAAAAAAAACCACCTGCCTATTTACCTCACACTCTCCCTGTTGGGCATGGAACAAAATAGCTTCCCCATCAAGTCCCCAGATCGTGGAATACTTGTGTCACAAAATAGGTCTGAGCCCCAACCCAAGTCCCCGGAATACTGGATAAACTACCAGGCTCCTTCCCTTCAGGAACCTCATAAATTGGCTCCTGATGTCCCACCTCATGGTTTCAGATATCTCTATGGATGTAGATGGGGATGCGGAGGTTTGAGGGGGCTTATGACCACAGTCATTGTGAACTTTGCTTTAGGACTCAGCACAAGATGCATACTTGCTTGACCCTTTAGGCCTGTGGGCTTCGGCCCTGAGGCCGTGACTTGGACAATGACCAAGAAAGTCATGTGACCACTCCTCTCTAGAAAACTCTGAAGTAGACTCCATGGGCTGATTTCCACCAGGAAGGACTAGAAGGAGGGAAAGAGGCTCGTTCCCACAAGAAGACCCACTTTGGGGAAGCACACACCACAGCCACTGAACTATACTCCTGGGGTCACCCTAAGTGCAGCCAACTTTCCACAGCCCTGCCTCGGGACCTAGTTCAATCCTGTCATTTAAGCATTCCCCTTTCCCGTGGGGAATGCCTCAATGTGGCAACTTTGCAAAGACCCTCGTCAAGGAGCATATGGGGCCTGGTTGGTCATGTGGTTCCTGTTTATCATTGTGGTTCTTGCCTGAACAGGGGTATCAGCTGCCTCATTAGGGGACCACCTCTCCTAATGTACTCACCTGCCTTCAGTAAGCATGGGGATCCCATCTGCCTTTCCAGGAACATCACAAAATGATGCTTAGTTTGCCAACAACCAGAATGTGTGTTGTGAAGGGTGAGGGAGGGCCTCCAGACAGGCCTTAACAAGGAGGCATGCTCCAAGCTCCAGGCACCTCAGAAAATAACCCTAGCACCCCCACTGCAACCATGGATGGAGATACTGGAATAAACATATACTGCCAGTCTTGTTGTGGGAACAGGCCTTCCCCTCCCTCTCGTACTTCCTGGTGGAAATCAGCCTGTGGATTCTACTTCAGAGTTTTCCAGAGAGGAGAGGACATGTGGGGAAATTTATTATCTACCTAGATGCATGCTGCTTCCTGTGGTCCTTGACTCAGAAAGAAGGAATCTCCCATTGCCCTGGCTAGCAGCCCAAAACTGGACCAGAGTGAGGTCCTCATTTCTGTTCCCTGTGAGACCTGCCCTCCTTGCTCTTCTGGACAGCTAAAAGGAGCCAGAATGCAGTTAGTCACACCATAACAATTAGATGGGGCGAGGCTGTACATTTCTGGCCATGTGTCTCTGAGTCAGGGCTCCTGGGGACCTACCTTCAAGGAATTGGGGTCAGAACAAAAGCGCTACTGTGCAGCAGAATTTTAGCAGACCCATTGTATCTAGCCTGAATCTGGAGTGACAGCAGCTAAGCTGTGAAGCTGCCTTTGGCCAGTGATCATTATCTAAGAGTCTTTGTGTTGTTGTCTTGAAGGTTTCTCAGAGCCTTTGCATAAACCCAGTGCTCTGACCTGTCTGGCAACCCAGGAAGTCTCATATGCCTGAGGTGATGGCTCTTTCCAGATAGTCCCTAGATCAGATAGGAACTTTGGGTGTGTGGAAATTGACTCGCAAAAGATGCCTTTTCTTACTTCGAGACAGGGTTTCTCTGTTTTATGCCTGGTTGTCCTGGAACTCACTCTGTAGACCTCGCAGGCCCAGATGAAGCATATTAGCAGGAATTTGGAGTTATGGATGTGAGGTAGCTTGATAGAAGTTATTGGAAGCAGATGGCATGGGATTGACACAGGGATCCCATGCCTGCCCCACCATGGGAGGTAGTTTAGAGGATTGATACCAGCCCTGCCCCAGGTTAACTAAGGCTATTTTAAAATATAACATGTGTCTGTGTCTTGATTGATTGCTAGCAGGACCTTTAGGCAATAAAGATAATTATAAAAACAATACTGTTATACCCATAGTCTATTTCCTGTGGAGCTCTAAGGGGAAGCTGCTGTGGATGGCCTCTCTTAGGCATCTTGAGTTAGGGTGAGTGAGGTATCTCTGGGTGGTGATGACTAGTACCTAGGATTTGAATCATATCAGCAGTTGGGGTCATCTTTGTAGGGTAAAAGGGATTCAAAGTTTGGACCTTCCCCCAAGGACCTTGGCTATCTGAAGCTAAGAAAACTGAGGTGGCACAGTTCACCTATGTCCCTGTGTCCACCTCACTAGGCAGGAAGTGTCTTTCTTACTTACAGGACCTCAGGATGAAAGTTGGGGCAGGGGAGGCTTTGGCCAGATTCATTCTGTTGGAAAGGGAAGATGTCAAGAGGAACAGGTAAGATGAATACATATCAGGTGTACTTTAGGAAACCCTATTTTAGATAGGCCTAGCTGGGTCATGTGCATGTCACTCAAGATCAGTTTCCCCATGCCTCCTGTCCCCCTGTGGTCGACAGATGATAGCACCAGTTCACTTCTCCTGAGAGAATTTAGGATCTCATGGAGGAGAGGAACTGGTCTCCCCTTTAGTCCCATTTCTTACCCTTTGTCCCGGTGACCCTGAAATCCAATTTTAGTTCTTCTGGTCTCTCATTCTCCCCCTCTGACAGGTCCCCTGAAGGCCCAGTCACTGGTCTTCCTTAAACTTATTGCTGTAGCGCCAGTTATTCCTCTGACGTGGCCTGTTGTAGGGCCAGGTACTGTGCTCTCATGACAATTATCAGGATGGCACCCACTTTTTGCTTGATATCAGGTAGGCACAAAGCACGACTGGTTTAAACAGAACTAACAGCTTTTTTTCCTTGTGGCCATTTGTCCCTCCTGCCAGAGAGTTGCCCTTGACTTAGCATTTCAGCCTATAAAGTGGGACAATGGGAAAAGTCATTCTCTTATGTTATTTTTTTTCCTGGTGACATTAGGGGCACTGTTATTGGGGCCTAGAAAGGCTGAAAAGCTAGTCAAAGGCTAGGTAATGGGGCACTTACCAAAAGCACCTGTTTAGCTGATCCAGCTAAAGAGACAGGGAGTAGTCACATCTGTGAGACTGGTTTACATCAACTTCCAGCAGGTCCAGCTCTCAGCAGCTCTACATGGAGTCTGTTAGCCAGGTAAAAACCTGCTGAGGGACAAAAGATAAAGTTGTGTCTATAAGACATCTGGGGTAGGCTTATGCCTTTGAGACCCAGTAAAAGCATGGACATTCTTTTCTCAGTCTAGAAGACTTGGTATACAGATTGGGCAGACTTGTTTCTAGCATGATGAGAGGTACCCTCAAGTCTATGTTCAGAATCCCACCCAAGGGAAATTAAAATCTTGGGCTTGGGACTGAGTAGTAAGTAGTCAGTGCTCCATCTTATCAGAACTTTTATCCCTGATCTCTCCAAGGCCTTTATCATGAAGTGGTGCTGCATTTTTTCACATGATTTTTAGCTTCTAGTGAGATGATCATGTTTTGTTTTACTTTCTGTTTGTTTTTATGATGGGTTAAGTTGATGGATTTTTATATGTTGGACCACCTGTGCATTCCGGGGATGGAGCCTACTTGGTCATGGTGAATGATATCTTTGATGTGTTCTTCGATTTAGTTTGTGAGTATATTTTTCATCAGTGGTCATAAGGGAAATTGGCCTGAAATTCTTTTTCGTTGATGGGTCTTTGTGTGTTTTAGGTACCAGAATGACTGTGGCCCCATAGAGTGAGTTTGGCAATGTTCCTTTGTTTCTATTTCATGCAATAGTTTGAAGAGTATTGGTATTAGCTCTTTTTTGAAGGTTTGGTAGAATTCTGAGCTAAAATCATTTTTCCCCCTGGTTGGGAGACATTCAATGACTGCTTCTTTTCCTTAGGGATTATGGAGATGTTTAACTTGTTTTCCTCATCTTGATTTAGATTTGGTTAATGGAATCTACCAAAAAAAATTATCCATTTCATTTAGATTTTCCAATTTTGTAGACTATGGTTTTTTTGAAGTATGACCTAGTATTTCTTTGGGTTTTTTTCCTCCAGTGTGTGTTGTTATATTCTGTTTTTCCGTTCTGATTTTGTTGATTTGGGAATTTTCCCTCTGCCTTTTAGTTAGTTTTACTAAACATGTGTCTTTTGTCTTTCTTGTTGCCTTTCTGAAAGGACTGCCCCTTGATTCCATTCATTCTTCCTCTTAAAGAACTGCTTCTTACTTCTGTTCACTCTTCGTCTTGTCCTCTGTTTCCAATCTGTTGACTGCAGCTTGAGATTGATTATTTGCAGCCATCTATTCCTCTTGGGTGTGTCAACCTCTTTTGTTGTGGAAGCTTCCAAAGGAGCTGTTAAATGGCTAGTATGGAATCTCCCCAATTTCTATATGAAGGCGCTTCGTGCTGCGAACTTTCCTCTTAGTACTGCTTTCATTGTGTCCCATAAGCTTGGGTATGTTGTACCTTCATTTTCAATGAATTTTAGACAGTCTTTAATTTCTTTTTTATATCTTCCCTGGCTGAGTTGTCATGAGTAGGGAGTTGCTCACTTTCCATGATTGTGTAGGGTTTTTGTTATTTCTGTTGTTGAGATCCATTTTAACCCTTGGTGATCTGAGAAAGCAACACTCTTTTGGATGCAAGGAGGTCTAATGAGCTCCCATCAATCCAAGCAGAGCACCTGCTGCTCTCAAAATGACCTGTGGCATTTAAGCCAAAGGGCTGACTCTAGAATGTAGGATTTGACCCTCCCACTTCAGGTTCATAGGCGTTTTTTCATTCTCCATATGTCCTTTAACCCCCTTTCCGGGTTCAGTCCATCAGAATAGCCTTCTGGCTCTGTGACAGGGACAGGGAGAACAGAGCAGCCTAAGAGAGAAATACAAAAAAAACAAAGGCTAAAACAGAGCTGGTAACATGTCCTTGAAGAGAGTTACAATGTATCCATCCTTCCTCTCTTCTCCACCCACCCTATCAACTACCTATGAGATCAACTTCCTGGACCCAAAGAGACATTTATGTTATAATTTTGATGTTTTGTTTAGTTTAATTTTGATTCAGTTTTACAGGGTACATAACAGTAACATAGTACTTCCAAAAAATAAGTTATGGCTGACAAATTTCAACAACAACAACAACAACAACAAAATAGTTAAAGTTGCTAGGGATAAAGAGGTGCTAAAGGTAGGTAGCCTCTGTTGGGTCTCAATTCCCTAAGGAGTACTTAGTTGTTCCAAGCAGGCCTTCCCAGAAAATTTTTTATAAAGGTGGGATGGGGATTTCTCTATAGTACTATTAAATCTCATGGTATTCATAAATAAAAATATGATGTGGTTAAATAAAAATAATTTGTTAAATAAGGGTTTGTGTATAAAGGTTGAAATATATATATATACATATATATGTATATATACATATATATATTTGCAAAAAAAAAAAACCAAGAGGCTTTCTCATAACCTATATATACCCAAGTAAGTTATTTAAAATACACAGAAGATGCATAAGTTATATAAGGAAAATGAAGAACAAAAATTAAAGGGAATATTATGCTGTTAAAGTTTATAAGGTTCATATTAAGCAATTAAAAACAGCCTGTAAAGTATATCAAATTAAGGTTTTAAAATATCTGACACTTAATACATAATAACGGAAAGTATCAGACTGCTGTAACTGATCTTCTGGGTGATTTTCAAGTGCTGCCTTTCACTGCTCTCTTGAATGACTCTGGCATATCCCTAAGAGAGTCAGCTGAGGAGGACAGTTGTCCCTTGGTGTCCCCCCAATTAATGCAGCCTGGTACCTAGTGAGGAACAATTAAAAAAATAATTTGGCATCCCCACCATTCAGGGCACAGGTGGGCCTCTGCACCATCTCCAGTCCTGATGGGCTTGAGGAGGCTACACTGACCCACTGTGCCTTTGCTTCAGACTGCAGATTGAGAAGGAGGAGGCAGATTTACCCTGGGGATAAGGCCTCAGGTTGACACAAGTAAGGAAGCAGGGCAGCAAGGAGGCAGAATGGGACCTCTGACAGAAGACATGCAATGCCTGCCCTGTGGCAACACAGACTCTAGGACTGGACTCACTGTAGACCACAGATGCCACCTCTGATTTGTGCTTGAGGAGCTAATGTGGGGCTCAGAGGTGGCTTGAAACCTGCAACCTGGAGCTGAGAGTCCTGAAGGGCTTTTTGGGATAGGAAAGGGAGGAAAGACTTCAGAGTCTGCAGGACAATGCAGGGGCATGGCCTTTTGGCTCTCCAGTCGGCCTTGCCAGGCATTTCCAGAGCTGGTTCATCTTGACTTCTGTCTCCTCTCTCAGGAAGATGAGCCTTTGGAGCATGGGGTACCACTTGAGGCAAGAGGGAGTCAGGCGTGTTTGACAGAGGAGGTAGGTATTGGCAACCAGGTAAGCTATCGTGGTCATTAATGAATATGTGAGAAGGACCCATCCCCCAGAGGGAGGACTGCATAAAGCATACATGGCTCTGTGCTGACCCTAGGGAACCCTGAGTGGGAGCTGCCACTCCTGCCGAGGAAAACTGGGTTCCAGGAAGAGAAGCTAAGATGCACTTCGGGTGGACTTCAGAAACTCATAAGAGAGCAGAGAGGAGGCCAGGATAGGTGGCCATAACTGAAGATTCCACCACAGGACATGATGGTCCTTGCCCCAGACTCCGCAAGAGCTTAGGGGGCACTGAAAGTGCCTCTCTCAGGATAAGTGGGCCACAAATAGTGCTACTTCATTGAGAGGTTAGCAGGCCAGCCAGGAGGGCTGTGCCCAGGGGCTCCTCCTTGAGGATTTAGCGCAAGAACCTCAGAGCAGACTGTGATGGCTCTGGTCCAGAATTAAGCACTTCAGATCATCTGGGTCACATGGTCTGGTTTCCCTGAAAGCGGATCCCATCATCCCCAGGGTGAGAGTCAGACTTGAGAGTGGATGGCAGAAGACACGGTGCAGAGAGAGGGCCCCACAGCTGTAACCTTGTGGTGAGGGAGCCCTGTGCCAAACAAGTTCCCAGTTGCTGGAGTCAGCCCTTTACCCAGTAGGGCACTGTAGACAAACACACAGGAGCTATTTTTAGAGGACCAGTTATTCCTGACAGTAGCTTTGCATTAGGCATGTATGTAGGACCTGAGAGAGGACTGCAGAAGCCCCACCCCATCTAGAAGGCACCCAAACGGTATTTCCACTGATGTGTACTTGGAAGAACAGGCCAACCCCACTCCCTCTCCAGGCATTCAGTGCATGATGCCATTTGGGGACTTCAAATAGAGGAGGGGACCAAGTGTCTGTCAGTCATGTTGTGAGCTCTGAGTGCTTCCCTGAAACTGTAGCACTGACAGACAGGCATTGCAGGCAGACAGGCAGACATGCAGACAGACAGACAGGCAGACAGACTGGGATAATCAAGCTACTGTGTATAGATTTAACAGTGGTGAAGGAAACTAAGGCTGACTTGTATGAGTGATCCCCTCACCAAGCTTCCTCATCTGTCTTCTGGGACCTCAGGGTGAGGGCAGGCGGGGAGGGTTATAGGTGATGTTCTGTGGTTCTGAGTCCTTAGAAGATGCCTCAGTACTGACATACAGCAATGAGATCCTCGTATACTGATCTGTCAAGCAACAGACTATATCCCACAGGCCTTCTGTCCTGGATCTCGCAAGCAGCAGACAGGGCGTTAGAGGCAGAAGCTACAGGGAAATCCCATGGTCCTTCCCAAGATGGCAGCTAATGTGGGCTGTCCCTAGGATTTGTTTTTCCTTTGGGTTAACTGGGTGGCCAGGGGTTGGACACACCAGTGCCCCACACAACGTGGATCCCTCTTACCTGGGAATCGGCAACACTTGTTTTTTGTAGCTGTCAGTTTGTCCGTTAGGTTGCCCTGCAGTCCTGGTTTTCCTGCTAATCAGAGGCAGTGTGCAAAAGGGGCCGCTGCCATCTTGGAATCCTATGTGCAGGATTTTAGACACACCAAGATAGAAAAGATGTTTTCTTCAAGGCTACCAAATACAAATAGCCAAAACACTAAGAATGTAGCATTTATATAATTCCTGGTTGTGTCATGGTTCTTCTTGCTTCAGGTAGTTTCTTGCATATACATATACATTTATATTATTACATATATATATGCACAAAAATTAATTATAACAACAAAAACAAAAAAATGTCCCACGTTTAGAGGCATAAGCCAGCTGTCAAAGCAGTAACACTTCAAATCAGTCAGTATACAAAGCTTTTTGACGTGGGAGGCATATAGTTTGTAGGTTTGTATCCCTGTTCAACCTTGGGCCCTTATGAAGACCAACAGCACCAATAGATCTGAGGTCAAACTGCCCTTTGCTATCATGTCTCTTGTGGAAGCCCCACTTTTAAGGAAACTGGCTGGCAATTTTAGAGCAGTGTGACATTATTTTTTTTCACATCAACCTCAGATTGATGCATATCTAAATGTAGATCAGTGAGGACATAAAATATATTTTTATGAAAAAAGGAGATTACATAGTAATTTTAAGGAGATATTTGTCATCTTGAGTCTTAGACTGTCTTTGTAAGTAGCTTATTTTATCATCGGGGGGTCACAGTGTGACTGACTATGTACACCAGGCTGGTCTAGAACTCCTAGAGATCTGTCTGTTTTTGTCTCTATTGTGCTGGGATTATGGCCTTCTGCCACCACCTTGCTGCTCTAATATTTGAACTCAATTGCACTCAAAATCTTTAAAAATCTTAAGCAAAAATCATTCAAGGAAGCAAGAAAATTCTAAGTCTTGGGTCAGTTGTGTCAATTTAGGCTTTAGTAAGCAAAGCCTTGTCCATCTTTCTTTTTCAATTTAGTTATTGTCAAATTGCATAGGAGGACCCTTTTTCAAAAGAGCTCACTCATAGGTAAGGAGTTTTAAATTTCAGTTGCAATCAACTCTATGGAGAAGAGTTTTTTTTTGTTTGTTTGTTTGTTTTAATAGTCGCTAACTAAGCCTCACATCTCTCAGATATTTTACTGCTTTCCCCATAAAGTCTCTTAGAGAAGGTACAGAAAATTATGATCACCACTAAGCACACTGCAAAAAAATCCATAACAGTGACAGTCAAAACAAAGCCAAAAAAGAAAAAGGAGCCTTCTGCTATGGCAACTTGGAGAGGGACCATAGCAGTCTCTAATTTTTTAAACAATCTGGGCAGTTAACTCCATTCCCCAGGTTGGCCTAGAAGACTGTTGACCTTCTAGTTCTGCCTGTCCAACCTGCCACATGTCACAGCCATAGTAGCCCTGTAGGAGTAGAGCCCACAGTCAGCTTGGAGCAGCACTGTGAAATGCTCTGGCCCACGAAGGAATGTGCATTAAACCAGCTTGTGTGTCTTTTGCACCTTGGAAGGTTTGGGCTGGGGAAAAAAAACACTACTATTAAGAAACTGTTCTTCTCTTCCATCTTTCTAATAGGTAAAGTTTGGGAAACAGCTTGAGTTTACAGGAAGGTATGGCAGATCAGTTAGAGGCTGTCAGCTCTGTGTTCTTATTTCTCCTCAGTTTGTATCCTTTCTGCCCACAGTAGGTTCTAAGTTTGGGTGTTCTCTCTGGGAGGTTTTCCCCATGCTAAACTGTGACAAAGTATGATTTTTAAAGGTGTGGATACTTGATTTAGCTGAGCGCCGATACATTGTCGTTAATTTAGAAGCATGGCCTAATGTTTTTATTAGTCCTATAATTATTATTACAGTGGTATTTTTGTCTCCCACCATATCTTCCAGCTAGCTGAAACCATCCATAGGATAGATGTCACATGTACTTTGAGGCCCGTTGACCTTTATGCTCTCTCAGTCAGAGACCACTGATTAATGGGGTGGGCCACCACACCGAGCTACTCTTCACTCATATGAAGAGTGCTTGGTTAATAGGAGCAAGATGAGCAAGGAAACAAACAAAATGTACGGTACTAGGAGAAAGGAGGTAAATCCTGTGGTCAAGGAGATAAATAGATAAAAGATACTAAATGGAATACAAGGAATGTTGCCCTCAGGCACTCAGAGAAAGTTCCAGCACAGCCAAGCTTAGGCAGTGAAGGAACCCATCACAAACAACAGGCTGGTTGTTCTGGCTGCAATAGGTTTGTCCCCTTTGAGGCCATTCCTGTGTTTGAATGCTTGGCCCATAGAGAGTGGTACCACTAGGAGGTGTGGCTTGTTGGAGTCCCTGTAGCATTGTTGGAAGAAGTGTGTCACTGTGGAAGGCAGCTTTGAGGTCATTTTTGCTCAAGCTCTGCCCAGTGTGGCACAGAGTCTCCTCCTGCCTATACGGATCAAGATGTAGAACTTCCAGCTCTTTCTCCAGCCCCATGTCTGCCTGCAGGCCGCCATGTTTCCCACCATAATGATAGTGGACTGAACCCCAGAAACTGTCAGCCAGCCCCAATAAAAGGTTTTCCTATGTGAAACTTTCCACGATCATGGTTGTCTCCTCACAGCAATAAAAGCCTAAGGGTCTAAAAAGGTGTTGTCAGGAACATATAGGTCTCAGAATATGAAATATTGCATTCTGAGGGTCTAAGTAAATAATGTGAGATGTGTAACTTCAAGTTATAAAGGCATGAGGAGATGACTTAAAGTATATGAATAACGGGAAGTGTTTCAGATTGCTTTTCCCTTCTGTGTCATTCAGCATCTGGCAGTTGGCCTGCTTTCCACTTCTGGAGGGCTAGTCCAGGCCCTGCTTGATTCCGGACCAGAATAGAATGACCTGGAGGTCAAAGGTCCCATCCCATTTTCCAGTCAGGGTGAGTGAAGGCCTTGTACTAGCCTGTGCTATGGAAAGGATGGAGACTCAGAGGTCTGAGGGAGTAAGGGCAAAGGGCAGGTGTCTCTGACAGCTGTAGCCTGGGAAGTGCTCAAGGATTTTGCTTGGGGGTGGGGTGGGGTGGCCTAAGGCCAAAGGACTCTGTTCCTGCCTGCACCTCTGATGGCCTCAAGGGAGAAGACACATGGCTCTTCCTGTGCGTGCCTCCTCTTGCCTGTGGTAAAAATCTCGGAACAGGCTTCTCTGTCACTGAGGTGGACCAGAAATCAGTACAATAGCTAAAGAAACTCCATTTTTATGGCAGACTTGTGTCTTGTGGTTTTATTGCTGCACAGATACACTATGACAAAGGCAACTCTTGTAGAAGAAACATTTGATTGGGGCTGGCTGACAGTGTCAGAAGTTCAGTCCATTAGCATTATGGCAGGGAACATGGTGACATGTGGGCCGACTTGGCACTGGAGACGCAGCTGAGAGCTCTATCTCTGGATCCACAGATGAGAGAGACAGTGAGCCACTAGGCCTGCCTTGAGCATCTGAAACCTCACAACCCACCCCTCCCAATGACACACTTTCTCCAACAAAGCCACTTCTATGCAAGGAGGCCATGCCTTCTAATGATGGCATGCCCTTGAGCCTATCGGGGCCATTTTTATTTAAACCACCACAGATTTATAATCTGCAAGGTGAAGTAAACCCTTTGATGCCCTAGTTACATTTGGCCATGGTGTTTTGCCATTGCTGCAGACACCCACAGACTGTTTGGGGAAGTAGTGCAGCCATGCTGGAGGAAGGATGTCATTAGAAATAGACTCTGGGTGCTCACAGCCTCATCCTATTTCCAGCTAAATCTCTCTTCGGTGTGTGGTTGAAAACTTCATCTCTCAGCTTAGTTCTCTAGCACTTACTGATGCTGCATCTCCTGCCATTACGGACTTTCCCTCTGGAAATGTAGGCCAAAATAAAAATCTTTTCCTTCCTTAAGTTGCTTTGGGTCATGGTGTTTTAATCCAGCAACCAAAAAAGTAGCTCATGTACACCCCAGTGGTCACAGACAAAGCTTGTTGCAGTACTATGCATAACCCAGTAGGCTTCTTTTTGTAGAGGGCGAATGCATGCTTTCAGAGGGTCTTAAGACTGCCTATCTCTAGGAGCATATGGGACCTGTTTGTCCATGTGGTACCTGTTTATCATTGTGGGCCTCACTTGGTTCTTGCCTGAACAGGGGTATCAGCTGCCTCATTAGGGGACCACCTCTCCTAAAGTACTCACCTGCCCTCAGTAAGCATGGGGAGCCCATCATCCTTCCAGGAACATCTGAAAATGGTGCTTAGTTTCCCAACAACCAGAATGTGTGTTGTGAAGGGTGGGGGAGGGCCTCCAGACTGACTTTAGCAGGAAGGTATGCTCCAAGCTCCAGGCACCTCAGAAAATAACTCTATCCCCCCCACCCCAACCATGGATGAAGACACTGGAATAAACATATACTGCGGGCCTTCTTGTGGGAACGAGCCCCTTCCCCTCCCGCTAGTCCTTCCTGGTGGAAATCAGCCTATGGAGTCTACTTCACAGTGTTCCAGAGAAAAGAGGACATGTGACTTTCTTGGTCAATGTGCAAGTCAGGGCCTCAGAGTCCAAGTGCACAGGCCTAAAGGGTCAAGCAAGTGTGCATCTTGTTCCGGGTCCTAAAGCAAAGTTCATAGTGACTGTGGTCATAAGCCCCCTCAAACCTCCACATCGCCATCTACATCCATGGAGATATATGGATACAGGACCTGACGCCTAGAGCAATATTTCAATATGCCTAGAGAATTATCAACAGCTTGTTTCAGATTCCCAAGAACACTAGGGTATCAGAGCCAATTTCTGACATGTCAGGAATGGTGAAGGGCACACTGTGCTTTTTTGGATTCAGGGTTTAGAAGGCAGGAGGCACAGTCAGTTGTGTGAGTTTCCAGGAATGGGAAGTACCTTATTTCCCTTGGATGGTTCAGAATCAGTTTCGTGGTTCAGGACATTTTGTCAGTTTCCTGGACATTTTCTTTTTTTCTTTTTCTTTTTCTTTTTCTTTTCTTTTTTTTTTTTTTAATTTTTTTTTGGGGGGACAGGGTATCACTGTTTAATCTTGGCTGTCCTGGACTCACTTTGTAGACCAGGCTGACCTCAAACTCACAGAGAGCCTCTGTCTCCCCAGTGCTGAGAGGAGGAAGACATAAACAAGGAGAAGAAATATGCAGATAACACAAGTATAATCTGCACACCATTCAAAAACAAAAGAAGCTCATGAAATCCCAGTCCAGTAAAGACCGGGAAAAAGTCACCATTTTTTGAAGATAGGCCAGTTTCAGTTCTTACTACATTAAAACATATCTCGTGGTGCTGAATAAACATCTTAAAGTTGAGCCCAGAGTCTGCGTGCTATGCTACCTAACCCTTGGCAGTGTTCCGGAGGCCCAGGCTTCCACATCCTTGCGTCAGCCTTGCCCTTCCATGGACAGCAGCCACAGTTTTGTGCCCTCAGCAAACTGGGTGCAGAAGGCTATAGCTACTGACCTGGTGGTGTCTCCTCACACTAGTCAGGTATCTGAAAGCACGAGATTCCATTCTCCTGGGTCCCTGCCCTCCGCAGATGTTGCCAGGAAGTTTCTGAGCAGCAGCCCTGGGTCACAGCCAAGCTTCCCTTAGCCCTGTGTAAGCACACCTCAAACGATTGCCTGTCTGCTAAGAGATGGACACTACTGTACCCTGGGTTGCTAGACGCAGGCCTTTCCTCTCATCGCTTCCGGGTATGAAATTGCCTGACACATGAGGAAGACAGACACTAGAAACTTTACAAAGGAACCTGCAAATTCTTGCTACAAAAAGTCCTCCACTTAACACTTTTTTCTTTTTTCTTTTCTTTTTTTTTTTTTTTTTTTTGGCTTATTGAGATAAGGTTTTTCTTTGTAGCCATGGCTGTCCTGGACTCCGTTGTAGACCAGGCTGGCATGGATCTCACAAAGATCTGCCTGTCTTTGTCTCGCAGGTGCTGGGATTGCACCTGTGTGCCACCTCACCTGGCCACCTAATACATGTTCCTCAACCTCAAGATATCAGAGCTATATTTAGTATTTGTAAGATAAGAAATAGCTGGATGGGAGCCAGCCTTCCTTGCTGGGGAAACCTCTTCACAGAGCTCTTGCACTGCAGAAGGATTGGGGGCTTTCCCTGTTCATCACACATTTGCCAGGGCATCAGTGTCGACTCAGTGCCTGGCCCGGGACTTGGCACTTGGTCTCCTGGATGCTGTTCATACACTACATGGGTCTGGGCTGAAATAACAACATGAGGAAGCACACATGATGTGCCTGTGGGGGGCACAAACATTAACTGCTGTTTATCTGTGCAACCCACACTGCAGCAGGAGATACTTTGCATAGAGGACATTTCCTTGCAGTTCTACATTTACCCAAACATTGAGATACTTGGTGCCATGTCAGGAAGGTCAGGGGGCACAGCACGAGAGAGGTTCTCTTTACCATCCCCTTCATGATGGCATGACAGTCTGGATGGGTCTGGGAACAGCTTGGAGTGGGCCATGTTCTGTAAGGCAAAGGTGGCTCAATGTTGCCTTGTCTTTAGAGTCTACACTGAGAGAGTGAGCTGACAGGGCCTTTCCTTAGCTGCCTTCTCAGCACCACGGCACCCCGGCTCCTCTGAGCCCACAGTGGCCACACTGTCCTCCCCAAGTGAGGAGAAGTCCATTTTGGAATAATTCCTCCTTCTCTCTCCTAGGTATGTGCTTCTAGTACGGGTTTTGGTGTCTGAAACTTTGTTCTGGTGCCTCAGCTGCAGCCTGGTGAGTACCGATTGAGCTACCGATTTCAGCTCCACAGGACCTTGTAGGCTGCTGAGAGTTCTGGCCACAGCAAACATGGCCTGATGATGAGAAGCTGCAGACCCAATGACAGAGACCTGCCCTCTTCCACTTCTGGACAGCTAAGAGGAGCCAGAATGCAGTTAGTCACATCATAACAATTAGATGGGAAGAGGCTGAACATTGCTGGCCATGTGTCTCTGAGTCAGGGCTCCAGGGGGCCTACCTTCTAGGAATTGGGGTCAGAACAAAAGGGCTAGTGTGCAACAGAATTTTAGCAGACCCATTGTATCTAGCCTGAATCTGGAGTGACAGCAGCTCAGCTGTGAAGCTGCCTTTGGTCAGTGATCATTATCTCAGAGTCTTTGTGTTGTTGTGTTGAAGGATTCTCAGAGCCTTTGCATAAACCCAGTGCTCTGACCTGTTTGACAACCCAGGAAGTCTCATATGCCTCAGGTGATGGCTCTTTCCAGATAGCTCCTAGATCATATAGGAACTCTGGCTATGTGGAAATTGACTCGCAAAAGATGCCTTTTCTTATTTTGAGGCAGGGTTTCTCTGTGTTAGGCCTGGTTGTCTGGGAACTCACTCTGTAGACCAGGCAGGCCTTGACCTCCCAGAGTTTAACCTGCTTTGGCATTCCCTGAGCGAGTGCTGGGATTAAAGGCAGTGATACCTTTTTCATATAACAACAAAAAGAGATTTTAGGGCCAGGTGTCACAGGTGCAAGCCTGTGATCTCAGAACTAAGGGAGGCAGAAGCAGGCAGACCTATGTGAGTTCAAGGCTAGCCAGGTCTAAAACACGAGTCTAGGACAGACAAGGGTAAACACAGGAAACTTATCTTCAGAAAAAAGAAAGGCAAGAAGGAAGGAAGGAAGGAAGAGAGAGAGAAAGAGAGAGAGAGAAAGAGAGAGAGAGAGAGAGAGAGAGAGAGAGAGAGAGAGAGAGAGAGAAGAGAAAGAAAGAAACCTTATCCCTAAAAGAAAATAAAGATTGCTTTACCCGGGTAGAATTTGATAATCACAAAGTAAGTCATTCAATGAGATCCCAGCAACCATGCGTAGTAATCCTTCCTGTGTGTTTTCTGTAACTAACTGACTTTTAAGCAGACATGTGTTATACTGAAGTAGCCAGGAAGCCGTCATGAGTTTTGTTGTGCTCATAGGCGTCAGACACAGCTATCTGCCCATTTTGCCTGTCAGAAGGGAAATGGTTCCTTTTGGTGAAGGGGAACTAGATGTCTTTGGACCTAACAGCCCAGAATTTGTTGACCAAAAGGGGCAGCATGGTCTCTTCTGTAAGTGCTTCTCAGCTGAAGTTAGGGTTGGTACTGGAGGCAGTGACCTCAGAGTGAGTCAGCAGGCAGGACAATCAGAGGACTGACTGTCTCTATGCTGATGTCAACTCACACAGTTGTGACACCTGAATAGGGCAAGGGGACACTCCCTCCTCTGTGTTCCCTCAGGCATGGCCACTTCTGTTGGCAAGACCTTGTGGGGGCCTTTCTCTAGAAGCCTCCATCCTATCCAGTGAGTGCCACTTCCCCTCCCCCACCCCAGACTCTCAAACTGCACAGACAGACACCAGAGCACCAAACCCCAGGTTTGCATGGCCTGTCCTTAAAGAAAACCCCACTGCCTGTCATGTTGTTGAGAAGCAGCAGAGCATCAATGTCAGTGGAGTTTCAGGGCACACAGGCCATGTGACCTGGGCTTCCTCTCTGAGCTCACAGCTTAATGGCAAGAAGGGGAGGGCCCAGGAGGAGCAGCACAGAGCTTGCCACCTGCCTGCCTCCACACTCAGGAGGAAGGAGGAAGAGTGGGTGGCAGGAGGTGGGGCTGGCCTAGCACTGCTTGAGACCCTCCAGGAGGGAGACCACAGCCACAGGAGGGCAAAAGGCACAACTCTGCTCCAGAGTGTCCTTCCCTTCGAGTGGATTACAAGGCTTTCATTATTAGGTTCCCTGTGTGGGCTCAGCCTTGTGGTCACCAGGCAGCACAGGCCTCCAGGTCTCAGTGTCCTAGCCATGCATTGAGGTTCAGGCCGAAAGACCCCCACCCAAGTTGAGGGGGTGCTTAGCACCACAGAGTACCATTGTTCAGGCCTGAGCCAGCTGCTCCTGTAAAACTGTTGAGGGAAGTTTACAAACATCCACTCAGCTCCCTTTGCACAGTCCCTGACACATACATTCTTTTCTATTTTTTTCCTTCATTTTTTTCCTTGTTTCTTTCCTTTTTTTCTGAGACAGGGTTTCTCTGTGTAGCCTTGGCTGTCCTGGACTTACTTTGTTGAACAGGCTCCCTGGAACTCACAGTTCTCAGCCTGCCTCTGCCTCCCAAGTGGTGGGATTAAAGGCTTGGTTTTCTGCAAACAGGCAGTTTGTGAGATCAGCACAGCAGGCTGCTCTAACCATTAGGGACACCATTGGATCAGGCTTATCCTGAGGACCTCTAAAGAGGGCAGGGGCAAAGGTCCATAACTGCTGGCCCAGAAAGAAGTCAAAAAGGAGTGTTAGGGGATGGGCCAGGGCTGAATGGAGAAGGAGTCTATGAGAAAACTTGGAAGTGAGGATAGGGTGCCCTTCAGGAGGAGGACTGGTGCTGGTCTTGTGGATGGGGCTGTGACTGCTGAGGTCAATAGTGGTGGGTGGGGCTTGTATGCTAGGGTGGAAGGGTGGGTGGATCTGGACCTAGTAAGAGCTGGAGAAGGAAACTTTGTGCCCTTGGGAACAGGCACTAGCAGGAGGGGGGGGGGATGGGTGGGGGAGGGGCGGTGTTCATGGGGGGGGAGGGGCAGTGTTCTGGAGTGCTGACAGCTGAGGGGGGAAGGTAGACAGACTCAGGCAGGGGTGTGAGGGCCAACCTGCATCTGCATGGGGTCCAGCCCACCTGATTACTAGGGAAGCAGGAAGTGGTGAGGTGTTGGGGGCGTGGCTATGGATCCTGCAGTGTGGAGGTAAGGGACTATCAGGGTGATCACTTACAAAATAGGGCTGGGCTCTGGATGTTGACCTGAGAGGACACAGGGTCACCCTAAGAGCAGGATGGGGCTGTGTAGGTGTATACTAGTGTGGGGTTGTGAGAGCTGACTGAAGAGTGGTGGGCTGAGCTCTCTTGCTGATGCAGGACTTGATTGAGATAGTCTGGCCTTTCACTGAGTGCTGGATTGTGTCAGTGTAACTTTTGGTCCCTACTTAATGTTGCCCAGAACCGCTGAAGGAGAAGGGGGCCCAGGGCTGTTTCTGCTGTGGCAGTTGTTGTGGGCTGGGCTGTGTGAGTGGTGAGATAAGTTAGCAGGGAATGCAGAGCACCAGGCCAAGGCTATGATGTGAGTGGTCACTTTCTGAGGAGGGGTCAGAAGACTGAATCCTCACTTGACCTTCATTTGGCAGAGAACACCTGTAGCAGTGGGGCACTGTGACCTGCTGAGATAGAGTAGTGGGTGGGGGCTGTGGTTGCAAGGTCAGGGAAGGGCAGCGGGTTTCAACCTTCCTAATGCTGTGACTCTTTAACACAGCCCCTCATGTGTTTTGTTGCTATTTCATTACTGGAATTTTGCCACTGTTACAAATGGAACCTCAACATACATACCTGGTGTGGGGATTGAGACCCATGGGATGACAACCCTGTCTGTAGGGGGCAGTGAAGCATTGTACATTCTCAGGGAGAAGCTGTTAGTGCTGAGTTAAAGAGCTGTAGGTGCAGGTGGGAGAACAGAAGCTGTCTCTGCTGGGGTAGATTGTGCTGGAGGTGTTGTGAGTGGGACTGTGATGACTTAGGTAGTTGTGGAAGGCGGGGCTTGATGCTTAGGTGCAGCTGAGGCTGATGATGTAGGCATAGTGGGTAGAGGTTGCAAGCCAAGGTAGGGGGGTTTGAGCAGTGACAGGTCTGCCTTCTGTCTTGCTAGCTGATGGACACGATGAGGGCTGGGTGAAGTTTAAAGCATTGGCAAAACTACTGAATGCAGTGGAGAAGAGGGAGCCTGTTTGTGTGTGCTGCAGCAACTCTTGTGTGTGGGGCTGTGAGTGCTTTCCTAGGTGGGCTGCATTTGAATTGGATATTCCCAGGAAGGGCCAATCATCTTATCTATCACCTTTTTGGAATGCATATTAAGTGTTCACGAATCCAGCTCTGGTTATCTTAAGTAGGCATGTTTGGAGTTACTAACAATGTTATGTCCAAATTTTGAGAGACTCTCTGAACAGACCACCCAAGAGCCAAGTCCAAATGCAGTGGCAAGGTTGTGTTTATATTGCAGGTTGGAACCCAGGACACATCTCCAATGCGCTGATGCTGCAGGTGCAGGGAAGTGGCCTGGATTCTCAATGGAGAGGGGTTTGTTATAAGTTTTAGACAGAGAATTGGGTTCTACAGTATATGATTGGATGACATCTGGGCAGAAAAGCTGCAAGCAGAGAGTTACAAGACTTAGAGTTTCATGGTTGGGTAATAGATGTAGGGGCAAGTTGGCCTATAGAAAAGATTGGCTGAGGCAGTCATGGGGGCTTTAGGAACTTTGGCCTGGCCTCTACTAATTGGCTGTTGCTATGTGCCAGACCCCCTGCTGCTCAGCTTGACCAGCAGAGAGTGTATTTGGACTTTCCCAAGGTGAGCTGATTGTGTGGCCAGTGAACATTTTTTCTGTTTAGGCTAGTGTGTCCTTAGTCTGGAATCTGGGTTCAGCCCTTGCCTAGGTTGAAGACAAAATGGAGTTTCCTTTGAAAAATGGAGTCTCTTTTTCAAAAGGGAGTTTGTTTTGTCCTTACAAACCAGATAGTTTAGACTGAGTGTTTTATTTTACATTTTAACCTGTTTGTGTGTGTCTGCAGATGCAGGTAGATATCCTGAAAAGCTTATTCAGTATTTGTCAGGTAAGCCATTCAGTTGTAGAATAATATAGTTTTCCGTATCCTAGATGGCATTAAACAGGAATCTCTAAAAACCCAACATCTATAGGAACTCAGAAAATGCTGACACCAGGTTGTTTCAGTTTTCTTTAGGGATTTTTTTTTATTAATTTATTCTTGTTACATCTCAATGTTTATCCCATGCCTTGTATCCTCCCATTCTTCCCTCCCTCCCATGTTCCCCTTATTCCCCTCCCCTATGACTGTTCCTGAGGGGGATTACCTCCCCCTGTACATGCTCAAAGGTTATCAAGTCTCTTCTTGGTAACCTGCTGTCCTTTCTCTGAGTGCCACCAGGTCTTCCCCTCCAGGGGACATGGTCAAATATGAGGCACCAGAGTATGTGAGAGAGTCACATCCCACTCTCCACTCTACTGTGGAGAATGTTCTGACCATTGGCTAGATCTGGGTAGTGGTTTAAAGTTTACTGCCTGTATTGTCCTTGGCTGGTTCCTTAGTTTGAGCGGGACCCCTGGGCCCAAATATGCCTATGATAATGTTCTACTTGTTGGTTTATAGGACCCTCTGGATCCTTCTACTTTGCCATTCTCCCATGCTTCTCTCATCTAGATTCCCAATAGGATGTCCTCTCCTCTGTCCCAGTTTCCTGGTAAGTGAAGGCTTTCGTGGGACATGCCCCTTGGGCTAATATGCAGATATAAGTGAGTATATACCATTTGAGTCTTTCTGCTTCTGGGATAACTCAACTCATTATGATCATTTCTAGCTCAGCTGTCAAGAGAACAAAGCAATAGCCTACAGACTGGGAAAAGATCTTCACCAACCCTACATTTGACAAAGGTCTAATATCCAAAATATATAAAGAACTCACTCAAGAAATTAAACACCACCAAACCAAATAACCCAATTGAGAAGTAGGGCTTGGAACTAAACAGAGAATTCTCAACAGAGGATTATCAAATGGCTGAGAAACACGTAAAGAAATGCTAAACCTTCTTAATCATCAGGGAAATGCAAATCAAAACAACTCTGAGATTCCTTCTTACACCTATCAGAATGGCTAAGATCAAAAATTCAAGGGACACCACATGCTGGCGAGGATGTGGGGAGAGAGGAACACTCCTTCATTGCTGGTGGGAATGCAAACTAGTACAGCCACTTTGGAAATCTATCTGGTGCTATCTCAGAAAAATGGGACTAGGGCTTCCTCAAGACCCAGCTATTCCACTCCTTGGAATATACCCAGAAGATGCTCTAGCACACAACAAGAAAATTTGCTCAACCATATTCATAGCAGCCTTATTCATAATAGCCAGAACATGGAAACAGCCTAGGTGTCCATCAATAGAAAAATGGATAAAGAAACTGTGGTACATATACACTATGGAATACTATTCAGCTATTAAAAACAAGGAATTCCCGAAATTTGTGGATGAATGGATTGAGCTAGAAATGATCATAATGAGTGAGTTATCCCAGAAGCAGAAAGGTGCCGCGCCTTAATATGGCATAGGCTTCTGCCTTCCGCCATCCCTAAGGCAAGCGCTCTCGAAGATAAACAAGTCCTTATATGGCAAAAGGCTGTGCAAGGGTAACTGGTGATCTGATGACCAGCAGTCCTGCTCTGATGCGGACCTATGAGGAGGTGGCGCCTGGCATGAGCTGATTGGCCCTTGAGTTGTACTTAAACTTGGCCCTTCCCTTCTTCGGGGCCATTCCCTCTGAGCTTAATCCTGAGTAAAGATCTCGAGAAGAAGTCTGGTTGTTGGTTTCTTATATCCGCTGGATGGTGCGACGCCGACAAATGCCCACAGGAACAACACCTAGGACCCCTGTGGCTGAGGGAGTGTGGAAGCCCTCCTGTGCTGTGTAGACCAAGAACATGGCCCCCGCTCAGTGGCAGGCTGCACTACCACTATCTAGAGCCTCTATCTAGGAAGTGATTCTCAGGTCCAACCTGTGCTGTCAGTTGGCCCTGATAGCCTGGCCATCCCACCACCCCTGCCATGGTGAACCCGAGAGGGTGGACGAGGATCTCATTCCTGTATGTCAGTGCTGAGGCATCTTCTGAGCACTCACAACCACAATCATCACTTATAACCCTCCCCACATGTGCTGACCCTGAGGTCACAGAAGGCAGATGAGGAAGCTTGGTGAGGGGATCACTCATATAAGTCAGCCTTAGTTTCCTTCATCACTGTTAAACCTATACAGAGTAGCTTAATTATCCCAGTCTGTCTGCCTGTCTGCGTGTCTGCCTGTCTGCCTGTCTGCCTGCATTGCCTGTCTGCCTGCATTGCCTGTCTGCCTGTCTGCCTGCATTGCCTGTCTGCCTGTCTGCCTGCATTGCCTGTCTGCCTGTCTGCCTGCATTGCCTGTCTGCCTGTCTGCCTGCAATGCATGTCAATCTGTGGGTCAGTTTCCCAGAGGCACTCAGAGCACACAACTTGACTGACAGACACTTGGTCCCCTTCTCTTTCTGAAGTCCCCAAATGGCATCATGCACTGAATGCCTGGAGAGGAGTTGGATCAGCCTGCTTTTCCAAGTACACATAGGTGGAAATACCATTTGGGTGCCTTCTAGATGGGGTGGGGCTTCTGCTGTCGTGTCTCAGGTCCTACATACATGCCGAATGCAAAGCCACTGTCAGGAATAACTAGAACTCTAAAAATAGCTCCTGTGTGCTTGTCTACAGTGCCCTACAGAGCAAAGGGCTGACTCCAGCAACTGGGAACCTGTTTGGCTCAGTGCTCCCTCACCACAAGGGTACAGCTGTGGGGCCCTCTCTCTGCACTGTGCCATCCACTCTCAGGTCTGACTCTCACCCTGGGGATGATGGGATCCTCTTTCAGGGAAACCAGATCATGTGACCCAGATGATCTGAAGTGCTTGTTTCTGGACCAGAGCCATCACAGTCTGCTCTCAGGCTCCTGTGCTAAATCCCCAAGGAGGAGCCCCTGGGCACAGCCCTCCTGGCTGGCCTGCTAACCACTCCATGAAGCAGCACTATTTGTGGCCCACCTATCCTGAGAGAGGCCCCTTCAGCCCACCCTAAGCTCTTGCCCATTTGCTTCAAAAGAGAATTGAGGCTTTCTCCTTCCAGGAATCTCACAAAATGGCTCTGAGACACCCCAACCCCCAAGGTCCCTGATGCAGATGGGGATGCAGAAGCATGGGGAGCTGCCCTTTCTTCCTCTAAGTCACATGAGATTTGTTGCCAGACCCACAGCAGGATACACTGCACTTGGCTGTCAGTGGCCATGGACATGTGTTGCAGCTTCTGAGACTAAGTCTGATCTTCAGTCTTGACTAAGTCCTGGGGCCTCTTTCTAAGTCCTGGGGCCTCTTTCTTTCTGGGAACCTCTCTAATGCCTTCTATCCACAGAGGCCCCTGATCAGGAAAGGAGGGGGCTCACTGCCCCATGTTGGTAGCTGCTGGGTGCAGCTCACCAGACCATCGGACCCTGATTATCTGAAGTTGTTGTAACCAGACCAGAGCTCCCACAGTGCACTCTCAGGACCAGTGCGTACCCTACAAGCTACTCACTCATCTTTTCCTCCGGGTGTGCCTAAAAATGATGTCTCTGCTGGGTTCCCCAGAATGGAAGGAAAGGGGGTTCATCCATACAGTGTGAGGCATTTGGGCTAGGCTGACCACAGGGACAAAGCTGTGTGACTTCACAGCCCTGGTACTCAAAGAGAGACCTTTAGGGTCCCTGCAAAGCGCCTACCTGAATTCAGAAAGATCAGAGTGGCTTTCTCCATTTGAGAAACCTCACAAAATGGTGTGAAGAGGGGACATTCCCAATGCTAGGATGCCTGAAAGTTCCTCATCTGGGAAGTGGGGACCTGACTGTGAACCTCTAGGTGCAGTTCCTTGAGGGGAGAGAACCACAGAGAAAGGAGGGGCAGGGGACAGCCAAGCAGCCAGAATGAAATTTCCTGAATAAACTTTACTAAATCCTCCTGCTTGTTGGACACATGTTAAGATCTCGGTCACAACTGCACTAGAGAACTGAGCTAAAATGCTATCTTCTGGTTGGGGGGGACAGATCACAGGAAAAGAGTGGGAGCTGCTCATGCCTGAGGATCTGTCTGATTACCTCCCTGCAACCTGCATAAATAGTGGGATGCAGCAGCTAGCACCTGGTGCAGGAATCCTAGCACTCCTTTGGCAAGATGACAAGAGAGGCAGGAGAATGGGCCAGAATCTCCCAGGCAGCCAGCTTGGACTGCATACTGCAGCAGCAACAGAAGCCAATTAGGTACCAACACCACAAGGTGGAAGGAAGAGCCAACTTGAGATATATCCTCTGGCTCCCCACCAGCACTGAGGCATGCATGAGTCCTCCCTCACACTCTCCTATACGGGGATTGAAATGTTTTTATGTCTGATTGTTTGTTTTTTAAAAAACAAATTGGCCAGGTGCTAGAGCTTTGCTGAGCACTTCCTGGTTTTGCAGGAGGAAAGTTCAATTTCTAGCACTGACATGCAAACTCACAAGCATGTGGAACACTGCTTCCATGAAATGTGGCATCCTCTTCTGTCCTCTGGGGATACCAGGGACATGTGCAGAACACTTCACATGTAGACAACACAATAATACACCCTTAGTAGTCATCTCTGTCTCTCCTGACTAGAGAGGTGGAAGAGGCCCTGCCAAGAGCTCTAGGCCTCACCTTCCCATGATTCTACCCTGTGTGTGTGGAGGAACACGTGCAGAGGGCAGAGGTGAACTATGCCATACACGTGCTGTGTCCTCTTTAACTCTAACACCAGGAGAGGCTTCCTGTCTGCACACTTTTCCTTTCCTGTTTGGGGGTGATGGCGATACACCCTTTCTGACTGTATGTGTTATCCTAGTGTTCAGTCACCGAGGAAACCACAGCCCATGTCCTCCATGCCAAGTCCAGCAGCACAGCAGCTTGGAGCAGTTTTCCCTTCTCCCAGCCCTAAGTCATTCACACCGCCCCAGGCCCTGTTCCTGGTTAGTTAATTCTGAGACCCATAAGGGCCTTGGTTTACTCCACCAACTTGGGGCTACTAGCTGAACGTGACCCCTCTGCAACATTGCTGTACTTGTGCTGTGAAGGGAGTTCTCACCTGTCCTCCTGACAGGGTTGGGGCACTTGAGCGACACCATTTCCTAGAAGAGGGTGGACCAGCCTTAAGGCTGCCTGCTAACCCAGGACCTCTCACAAAGCAGCTGGTGCTCAGAGAGAGCATGCAGAAGAAATTGCTTTCACCTTCCCTTTGCCTTCACTGCAGTTGCCCAGAACAGGAGACAAAAACTGAGGAAGCAATCGAGATCATTTTATTCTGTTTGTCAGGGAAAGGCCAAGGCCTTCCCCATTGCCTGGGAACGTCCACTTAGAATGCCATGGTAGCTTGAGAAATAGCACAACATAGAAGGAAGTCAATCTCATTTGTTTACACAATAATACCCTTCTCCTGAAGGGAATGAACAACAGCAAGGGCATTGCTAAATCCATTTGCAAACTTAAGACATCCCAGGTTCATGAGCCTTGTAGTAAAGGTAGCAACATTCTATAACAACAAGACAACCTCAAGCCACCCAGACAGGACAGAGTAGAGGGAAGAACAGAAGAGAGTGGTTCACACAGCTCCTCCCACCCTGTGTCACATGATGGTGTGGTACTTAGATGACTGACTCTGCCTGTGCTGGGGTTGGATGGGAACTGCCCGTGTGGGAAGTAGAACGTGTGCAGGGCAGGGCCAGAAGGGCCATCTGCCCGGCCCTCCTGGCCTAGACCCTGTCTACCTCCTCTCTCAAAGCCTCTGCATATCTAAAGGGGTAGGCTCTGGGATCCTGCTTAAAGATGCTGGCAAAAAACTTGAGTAATTTCATCTTGGTGGTTTCAGCGCGGGCCCTTGGACCGCATAGGAACTCAAAGGAAGGAGGATTGCTTTCAGGCTCCTGCCTGTCTTCCAGATACCCTTCCTGCACAAAATGCTCCGTGATGAGACATCTGGGCTCCCCGTACATGAAATGCTCACTGCCCACATACAGCCCCATGTTGTTCAGTACACGCCACAAGGCCTGCTCACTAGTACAGTTGTCCTCTATGAAGATGATGCACAGCACGATTAGTAGCAGGCCTGTCTTGGGTACGCCTGGAAAACCATGCTGAGTGCCATGGTATGTGATCCCAAGGGCAAGAGCAACAGAGTAGATGTGGTCCAGGTCGTTTCTTTCCACTATCTCCAGGCCAAAGAGCAGCCTCAAACAATCAGAGGCCTTAGAAAAGATAACAGGGTAGTTAGTATTCCTTGTAACCGCGGAGGACTATGTACAGAATCTGAGCCTTAGATGTCAGCTGCTTCCTAGTGTACTTGAGGAGAAGGAAGTGAACCACATCAATTCTCTTTCTGTTGAGGACACCTTGTGAGGGAGAGAGTGGGTCAGCCAGTTTTGTTACTAGTCTGCCAGAAGACTCAAGAGATGATGCCCTACTGACAGGGCCCCTGGCATAGTAAGGAGAGGAGGCTCTTAGGCCACTGGGGAGAGCCCAGCGTATTTCCAACAGATGGATGCCCTGAGTGGGTGGCGGTGGCCTCCACCTCACCTGCCTCAGCTCCTGTGATGTGGCCAAGATCCAGGCCCCTTGCCCTGCTTTGGGACTGAGAGCTGTCTAGGAGGTTGCTTGTGTGTCTGCTGACAGTTGGATCCATGCTGATATTCTTGGGAACACAGGTATGTACTTGTTGCAGCTCAGAGGGATGAAGACTCACAGGCCTGCAGGGGGAAGAGAAAGGATGAGTTGAATCTGACACCTGAAGCTTGGGCAGCTCTCAAAACTTGTTGCCGTGTTTTTCCTGGGGGGTGCCCTATGCCCAAAGGACTCTGGGCCTGCGTGTGCCTTTGAGTGCAAGGATTCTCACTGTGGCACACTCCCACACCTGGCAATACTGTACCCTGACATGATGGCTGAGCCTGGAGCACACGCCATCATGCCCTGTGGTGGAATCTGCAGTGATGGCCACCTGGCCTGGCCTCCTCTCTGCTCTGTTCGGAGCTTCCAAAGTCCATCCAAAGTGCATCTTAGCTCCCCTTCCTGGAAAATCAGTTTTCCACGGCAAGAGTGGCAGCTCCCACTCAGGGTTCCCTAGGCATCAGCACAGGGCCATGCATGCTTTATGCAGTCCTCTCTCTGGGGGACAGGGCCTTCTCACATATTCATTAATGACCATGACAGCTTACCTGGTTGCCAATACCTATCTCCTCTGTCAAAGACGCCTGGCTCCCTCTTGCCTCCAATGGTACCCCATGCTCCAAAGGCTCATCTTCCTGAGAGAGGAGAGAGAAGTCAAGATGAATCAGCTCTGGAAATGCCTGGCAGGGGCGACTCACGAGCGAAAAGTGTTTCTGCCTTGGTGGCGCTTGCCTTTAGTCCCAGCATTCAGGAGGAAAAGGCTGGTCGATTGTTGTGAATTCAAGGTCATTCTGGTCCATAATTTGAGTCAAGGACAGCCAAGGCTATCCAGAGAGACCGTGACTCGAAATATGAGAAAATAAAAAGGTCAACATGGTGTGCCCCTGCGTTTTCCTGCAGATTCTAAAGACTAGACTATGCACTCCCAGGAGCTCACCCCCAAAACTATTGCAGGAATTTAGAATGCTATGTCTACCTGTCACTCTTCCAGGAGTTTAACTACTGTTTTGAAAGCTACAAGGCCGTGTATGCAAACAGCATAGTATAGCAACAATTCTTAAGGCACCTCAGAAAATGGCTCTGAGTGGCCCCTCCTACCCAGTTCGCGAATAAGTGAAACCCAGCTTTAGCAACACTCTTCCCCTGAGGGCCTGAAATAAGAAACACCTGATTGACACTCTCCATTCCAGAAACCTGACAAAAGGGCTTCAACCACTGGGAACCAAGAGAGGACCTGTCCCTAGATAGAGTGTCCCTTGCCTAAAGGTACAGACACTTCACAAAATAGCCTCGAGCTCTAGGGACCTGGAGGCCCTCACTCACTGGAAGTAGAGCCCCTTACATAAAGGTCTAAGAATTCCACAAAATGGTCTCAAGCCCTAGGGACCTGGAGCACCTCAGTCCCCAGATGTAGTGTCCCTTACCTAAAGGCACAGGATGCGAGGTAGCTTGATAGAAGTTGTTGGAAGCAGAGGGCATGGGACTGAGGCAGGGATCCCATGCTGCCCCACCATGGGAGGTAGTTTAGAGGATTGATACCAGCCCTGCCCCAGGTTAACTAAGGCTATTTTAAAATATAACATATGTCTTTATCTTGCTTGCTTGCTAGCAGGACCTATAGGCAATAAAGATAATTATTAAAACAATACTGTTATACCCATAGTCTGTTTCCTGTGGAGCTCTAAGGGGAAGCTGCTGTGGATGGCCTCTCTTAGGCATCTTGAGTTAGGGTGAGTGAGGTATCTCTGGGTGGTGATGACTATTACCTAGGATTTGAATCATATCAGCAGTTGGGGCCATCTTTGTAAGGCAAAAGGGATTCAAAGTTTGGACCTTCCCCCAAGGACTGTGGCCATCTGAAGCTAAGAAAAATGAGGTGCCACAGTTCAGCTATGTCCCGGTGTCCACCCTGCAAGGCAGGAAGTGTCTTTCTTACTTACAGGACCTCAGGATGAAAGGTGGGGCAGAGGAGTCTTTGGCCAGATTCATTCTGGTGGAAAGGTAAGACAGCAAGAGGAACAGGTAAGATGAATGCACATCAGGTGTACTTCAAGAAACCCTATTTTAGATAGGGATAGCTAGGTCATGTGCACATCACGCAAGATCGGTATGCCCCTCCGCCTCCTGGCCCCCGGGGGTCAACAGATGACAGCACCAGCTCACTTATCCTGAGAGGGTTTAGGATCTCATGGAGGAGAGGAACTTGACCTGAGAAGGAGACATCTGTGAGGCTTGAGAGTTCCCAGGCTGGACTCATCCAGGTGAGAAGTCCAGGGACTATTTAAAGAAACTCCAGGCCAGCACACAGGCAGGAACTCACAAAGCCTTCCCAGGACTGCTATTACACAAACAGCCTTGGGCAAGGCTCAGTCTGAGCCCCAGGCCCTCTTGCCTAGATGTAGTTGAGCAACTTGACCCAGCTCATCTGAGGAAAGGTCAGTGTGTTAAGATTCAAACTGAGAACTGACCGTTTCATTGTCCAAACAGAGGATTCCAGGACTCTCCCTGCCCTCCTGCAGCCGGACTGCTTCTTTACCCCTCAGCTGGTCAGCTATGCCTTATCATGACTGGTCTCCCCTTTAGGCCTATTTCTTAACCTTTGTCCCGGTGACCCTGAAATCCAATTTTAGTTCTTCTGGTCTCTCATTCCCTCCCTCTGACACCTGCCCTGAAGGCCCAATCAGGAGTCCTCCTGAATCTTCTTTGCTGAGTTGGCCTGCTGTAGGGCCAGGTATTCCTGTAACTTGGTCTGTTGTAGGGCCAGGTACTGTGCTCTCATGACCATTATCTGGATGGCACCTACCTTTTGCTTGGTATGAGTTGGGCACAAAGCACGACTGTTTATATAGAACTAAGCTTTTTTTTCCTTGTGGCCATTTGTCCCTCCTGCCAGAGAGTTGCCCTTGACTCAGCATTTCAGCCTATAAAGTGGGACAATGGGCAAAGTCATTCTCTTCTGTCACTTTTTTCCTGGTGACACTAGGGGCACTGTTATTCGGGCCTAGAAAGGCTGAAAAGGTAGTCAAAGGCTAGGTAATGGGGCACTTACCAAAAGCATCTTTTTAGCTGATCCAGGTGAAGAGACAGGGAGTAGTCACATCTGCGAGACTGGTTTACATCAACTTCCAGCAGGTCCAGCTCTCAGCAGCTCTGGATCGAGTCTGTTAGCCAGGTAAAAACCTGCTGAGACAAATACAGACTAGGGACAAAAGTTAAAGTTGTGTCTATAAGACAGTTGGGGTAGGCTTATGCCTTTGAGACCCAGTAAAAGTGTGGACATTCTTTTCTCAGTCCCGAAGACTTGGTAAACATATTGGACAGACTTGTTTCTAGCATGATGAGAGGCAACCTCAAGTCTATATTCAGAATACCACCAAAGGGAAATTAAAAAATCTTGGGCTTGGGACTGATTAGTAAGTAGTCAGTGCTCCAGCTTATCAGAACTTTTATCCCTGATCTCCTCAAGGCCTAATCATGATGTGGTGTTGTATTTTGTCACATGATTTTTAGCATTTAATGAGATGATCATATTTTGTTTTTCTTTCTGTTTCTTCATATAATGAATTATGTTGATGCATTTTTATATATTGAACCACCTCTGCATTCCCGGGATGGAGCCTACTTGGTCATGGCCAATGACATCTTTGATGTGCTCTTGAATTCTGTTTGTGAGTATATTTTTCATCAGTGTTCATAAGGGAAATTGGCCTGAAAATGTTTTTCTTTGGTTGGTCTTTGTGTGTTTTAGGCACAAGAATGACTGTGGCCCCATAGAGTGAGTTTGGCAATGTTCCTTCTGTTTCTATTTTGTGCAATAGTTTGAAGAGTATTGGTATTAGCTCTTCTTTGAAAGTCTGGTAGAATTCTTACCTAAAATCATCTGGCCCTGAGGCTTTCCCGCCCTTCCCCGAGGTTGGGACACATTCAATGACTGCTTCTTTTCCTTAGGGGTTATGGAGTTATTTAACTTGTTTTCCTGATCTTGATTTAGATTTGGTAAATGGAATCTACCAAGAAAATTGTCCATTTCATTTCTATTTTCCAATTTTTTAGACTATGGTTATTGAAAAAAGACCTAATATTTCTTTGGTTTTTTTCCAAAGTGTGTGTTGTTATGTTCTGTTTTTCCTTTCTGATTTTGTTGATTTGGATATTTTCTCTCTGCCTTTTAGTTAGTTTGGCTAAGTGTGTGTCTTTTGTCTATCTTGTTGACTTTCTTAAAGGACCGCCCCTTGATTCCATTCATTCTTCCTCTTGTTCTCTGTTACTAATCTGTTGACTTCAGCTTGAGTTTGATTATTTGCAGCCATCTACTCCTCTTGGGTGTATCAGCCTCTTTTGTTGCAGAAGCTTCCAGAGGGGCTGTTAAGGGGCTAGTATGGAATCTCCCCAATTTCTGTATGAAGGCACTCAGTGCTACAAACTTTCCTCTTAGTACTGCTTTCATTGTGACCCATAAGCTTGGGTATGTTGTGCCTTTATTTTCATTGAATTTTAGACAGTCTTTAATTTCTTTTTCATTTCTTCCCTGACCCAGTTGTCACTGAGTAGGGAGTTGCTCATTTTCCATGATTGTGTAGGGATTTTGTTATTTCTGTTGTTGAGACCCATTTTAACCCATGGTGATCTGAGAAAGCACAATGGGTAAATTCAATTTTTTGTATAAGTTACCCTTTGCTTTGTGACCGATTATATACTGCCAATTTTCGAGAAGGTTCCATGTGGTGCAAAGAAGAGTGAATATTCCTTTGTGCTTCAGGGAAAAGTTGTGTAGATAACCATTGGGTCCATTGGATTCATTCGATCTGTTGGTTTCATATTTTCTCTCTTTTGTTTCTGCCTCACTGATCTGTCCATTGGTTAGAGTGGGGCAATGCATTCTCCCACAACTGAGGTGTCTGCACCGTTCAATGATTTTAGGTTTAGTAGCAACTTTGTTCAGGTTTTGTTTTCTTTTTGTTTTTTTTTTAATAAATGTGGGTGCTCTTGTATATTGTTCAAAGATGTTCTGAATTGGAATGTCCCCTTGGTAGTCTTTTCCTTTGGTGAGAATGGCATGTTCTTCCCCATATCTTTTCATTAATTTTGGTTGAAATTCTATTGCTTCATGTTGTACTACTCTATTAAAGAGCTGCCTCTGGATTTAAATTAGACACCCTGTCTTCCAACCCAAGCATGCTTGTTTTAAAATTTACTCCAACGTACCTGTCCTGGGTCAGGAGACCATCTGACACTAGGACAAAGAGAGAAAACAAATCTAAACAGCCCACGGAAAGACATTATGTAACTTCAGAGGACTAATATATAAGATGTAGTTTAGGATCTTAAAGAAAAAATGTTTAAAGATGTATTTATTATTTACACAGCATGTCCTCCTGCAGGCCAGAAGAGGGCACCAGATCTCATTGTAAACCACAGGGTTAGTTCCTGGAAATTGAACTCAGGGTCTCTGGGTTAGGATTTGTAGTCTTCTTGAATATCGTTAAAAATCCCTAAAGGAAACTGAAACAACCTGATGTTACCATTTTCTGAGTTCCTGTAGATGTTGGGTTTTTATAGTTTTCTGTTTAATGCCATCTAGGATACGGATAACTATATTATTCTACAGTTGAATGGCTTATATGACAAATACTGAATAAGCTTTTCAGGGTATCTGCCTACATCTACAGACACACACCAACAGGGTAAAATGTAAAATAAAACCCTCATTCTAAACTATCTTGTTTGTAAGGACCAAACAAACTCCCTTTGGAAAAAGAAACTCCATTTTGTGTTAAACCTAGCCAAGGGCTGAACCCAGATTACACACTAAGAACAAACTAGCCAAAACAGAAAAAAATATTCCCTGGCCACACAATCAGCTCACCTTGGGAATGTCCAAATACACTCTCTGCTCCTCAGGCTGAGCAGCACGGGTTCTGGCACATGGCAAAAACCAATTAGGACAGGACAGGCCAAATTTCCTAATGCCCCCATGACTGCTTCAGCCAATCTTCTCTATATGCCAACCTGCCCCTACACCTATTACACAACCATGAAACTCTAAGTCTTGTAACTCTCTGCTTGCAGCTTTTCTGCCCAGATGTCATCCAATCATATACTGTAGAACCCATTTCTTTGTCTAAAACCTATAAAAAAAAAAACCCTCTCAATTGAGAATCCAGGCTACTTCGCTGCACCTGCTGTGTCAGCGCATTAAAGGTGTGTCCTGGGTTCGACCCTGAAATATAAACACATTCTTGCCACTGCATTTGGACTCGGCTCTTGGGTAGTCTGTTCAGAGAGTCCCTCAAAATTTGGGCATAACATTGTTAATAACTCCAAATATGCCTACTTAAGATAACCAGAGCTGGACTCGGGAATACTAAATATTCCTTCCAAAAAGGAGATAGGTAAGACGCTTGGCCCTTCCTGGGAATATCCAATTCAAATGCAGCCCACCTAGGAAAGCCCTCACAGTCGGACCCACAAGAGTTGCTGCAGCACACAGAAACAGGCTCCCTCTTCTCCACTGCATTCAGTAGTTTTGCCAACACTTTACACTTCACCCAGCCCTCAACGTGTCCATCAACTGGCCAGACAGGAGGCAGACCTGTCACTGCTCAAAGCTCCTACCTCGGCTTGCAAGCTCTGCCCACTATGCCTATATCATAAGCCTCAACAGCACCGTAGCATCAAGCCCAACCTACCACTACTATGTAAATGTGCCCCACTCACAACACCTCCAGCACAAGCTACCCCAGCAGAGACAGCTTCTGTACAGGACCCCAGATACACATCTACAGCTCCTTAGGTCAGCACTCACAGCTTCTCCCTGTGAATGTACAATACTTCCCCCCACAGATATGGTCTCATCCCATGGGTCGTGAACCCCACACAAGCTATGTATGTTGTGGTTCCATTCCTAACAGTGGCAAAATTCCAGTTGTGAAATAGCAACGAAACACATGAGGGACTGCGTTAAAGAGTCCCAGCATTAGGAAGGTTGAAACCCACTGCCCTTCCTTGACCTTTGCAATCACAGTCCCCACCCACTACTCTATCTCAGCAGGTCACAGTGCCCCACTGCTACAGGTGTTCTCTGCCAAATGAAGGTCAAGTGAGGATTCAGCCTTCTGACCGCTCCTCAGAAAGTGACCTCTTACATCATAGCCTTGGCCTGGTGCTCTGCATTCCCTGCTCACTTATATCCCCACTCACACAGCCCAGCCCATGTCAACTGCCACAGCAGAAGCAGGCCTGGGGCGCCTTCTCCTTCAGTGGTTCTGGGAACATTAAGTAGGGACCAAAAGTTACACTGACACAATCCAGCACTCAGAGAAAGGCCAGACCTCAATCAAGCCCTGCATCAGCAAGAGAGCTCAGTCCACCACTCTTCAGTCAGCTCTCACAACTCCACACTAGTATACACCTACACAGCCCCATCCTGCTCTTAGGGTGACCCTGCCTCCTCTCAGGTCAACATCCAGAGCCCAGCCCAATTTTGTAAGTGATCACCTAGCCTCCCAGACTGGCAGCCCCCTACCTCCATACTGCAGGATCCATAGCCACGCCCCCAGCACCTCAATACTTCCTGCTTCCCTAGTAATCACGGGGCCCCTCACATCCAGTTTGGCCCTTACACCTCTGCCTGGGTCTGTCTGCCTCTCTGCCTCAGCTCTAAGCACTCCCAAACACGGTCCTCCCCCACCCTTGCCAGGACATGTTCCCAAGGGATTCCACAGTGCACAAAGTTTCCTTCTCTAGCTCTTACTAGGTCCAGATCCACCCACCCTTCCACCCTAGCATACAAACCCTGCCCACCACTATTGACCTCAGCAGTCACAGCCCCACCCACAAGACCAGCACCAGTCCTCCTGCTGCAGGGCACACTATCCTTACTTCCAAGTTTTCTCATAGATTCATTCTCCATTCAGCCCTGACCCATCTCCTGACACTCCTTTTTGACTTATTTCTGTGCCAGCTGTTATGGACACTTTCCCCGGCCCCCTGTAGAGGTCCTCAGGATGAGCCTGATCCAATAGTGTCCCTAATGGTTAGCACATCCTGCTGCACTGATCTCACAGACTATATGTCTGCAGAAGACCAAGCCTTTAATCCCACCACTTAGGAGGGAGAGGCAGGCTGAGAACTGTGAGTTCTAGGGCAGCCTGGCCTACAAAGCAAGTCCAGGACAGCCAAGGCTATACAGAGAAACTCTGTCTCAGAAAAAATGGAAAGAAACAAAGAAAAGAAAGAAAGAAAACAGAAAAAGAAAAGAAAGTATGTGTCAGGGGCTGGGCAAAGGCACCTGAGTGGATGTTTGTAAACTTCCCTCAACAGTCTCATGGGAGCAGCTGGCTCAGGCCTGACCAATAGTACTCTGTGGTGCTGTGCATACCCTCAGCTGGGGTGGGGGGTCTTTGGGCCTGAACCTGGATTCATAGCCAGGACACTGTGAGCTAGGGGCCTGTGCTGCCTGGTAAGCACAAGGCTGAGACCACCCAGGGACTCTAACACTGAAAGCCCTGGAATCCACTTGAAGAGAAGAAAGCAAGGAAACTCTGGATCAGAGTTTGTGCCCTTTGCCCTCCTGTGGCTGTGATCTCCCTCCTGGAAGGTCTCAAGCACGGCTAGGCCAGCCCCACCTCCTGCCACCCACTCTTCCTCCTTCCTCCTGAGTGTGGAGGCAGGCACTTGGCAAGCTCTGTGCTGCTCTTCCTGGGCCCTCCCCTTCTTGCCATTAAGCTGTGAGCTCAGTGAGGAAGCCCAGGTCACATGCCCTGTGTGCCCTGAAACTCCACTGACATTGATGCTCTGCTGCTTCTCAACAACATGACAGGCAGTGGGGTTTTCCTTAAGGACAGGCCATGCAAACCTGGGGTTTGGTGCTCTGGTGCCTGTCTGTGCAGTTTGAGAGTTTGGGGTTGGAGAGGGGAAGTGGCACTCACTGGATAGGATGGAGGCTTCTAGAGAAAATCCCCCACAAGGTCCTGCCAAAAGAAGTGGCCATCCCTGAGGGAACACAGAGGAGGGAGTGTTCCCTTGCCCTATTCAGGTGTCACCACTGTGTGAGTTGATATCAGCATAGAGACAGTCAGTCCTCTGATTGTCCTGCCTGCTGACTCACTCTGAGGTCACTGCCTCCAGTAACAACCCTAACTTCAGCTGAGAAGCACTTACAGAAGAGACCATGCTGCCCCTTTTGGTCAACAAATTCTGGACTGTTAGGTCCAAAGACATCTAGTTCCCCTTCACCAAAAGGAACTGCTTCCCTTCTGTCAGGCAAAATGGGCAGATAGCTGTGTCTGATGCCTATGAGCACAACAAACATCCTGCAGGCTTCCTGGCTTCTTCAGTAGAACAAATGTCTGCTTAAAAGTGAGTTACAAAAAACACACAGGAAGGTTTGCTCAGCATGGTTTCTGGGATCTTATTGAACTACTTACTACTCTGTGATTATCAGATTTTATCTGGGTGAAGCAATCTTTATTTTCTTTTATAGATAGGGTTTCTTTCTTTCTTTCTTTCTTTCTTTCTTTCTTTCTTTCTTTTCTCCTCTCTTCTCTTCTGTCTGTCTCTCTCTCTCTCTGTCTCTCTCTCTCACACGCGCGCACACTTTTTCTCTTCCTTCTTTTGTCCTGTGTGTAGACTTGTATGTCCTAGACTCATGTTTTAGTCTTGGCTGGCCTTGAACTCACCTAGATCTGTCTGCCTCTGTCTCCCTTAGTTCTGAGATCACAGGCTTGCACCATGACACCTGGCCCTAAAATCTCTTTTTATTTTACACAAAAAAGGTGTCACTGCCTTTAATCCCAGCACTCACTCAGGGAATGCCAAAGCAGCTGGAAATTTGTGAGACCAAGACCTGCCTGGTCTACAGAGTGAGTTCCAAGACAACCAGGCCAAAAACAGAAAAACTCTGTCTCGAAATAAGAAAAGGCATCTCTTGGGAGTCAATTTCCACATACCCAAAGTTCCTATTTGATCTACAGGCTATCTGGAAAGAGCCATCACCTAAGGCATATGTGAATTCCTGGGTTGCCAGACAAGTCAGAGCACTGGGTTGACGCAAAGGCTCTGAGAAACCTTCAAGACTATAACACAAAGACTCTGAGATAATGATCACTGACCAAAGGCAGCTTCACAGCTTAGCTGCTGTCACTCCAGATTCAGGCTAGATACAATGGGTCTGCTAAAATTCTGCTGTTACTAGCCCTTTTGTTCTGATCCCAATTCCTAGAAGGTAGGTCCCCAGGAGCCCTGACTCAGAGACACATGGCCAGAAATGTACAGCCTCGCCCCATCTAATTGTTATGGTGTCACTAACTGCATTCTGGCTCCTCTTAGCTGTCCAGAAGAGCGAGGAGGGCAGGTCTCATGGGGAACAGAAATGAGTACCTCACGCTTGTCCGGCTTGGGGCTGCTAGCCAGGGCAAGGGGAGGTTTCTTCTCTCTGGGTCAAGAACCACAGGAAGCAGCATGCATCTAGGTAGATAATAAATTTACCCAGCTGTCCTCTCCTCTCTGGAAAACTCTGAAGTAGAATCCACAGGCTGATTTCCAGTGGGAAGGACAAGAGGGAAGGGAAGGGGCTTGTTCCTACAACAAGACACACTGTATATATTTATTCCAGTATCTTCATCCATGGTTGCAGTGGGGGTGCTAGTGTTATTATCTGAGGTGCCTGGAGCATGGACCATGCCTCCTTGTTAGGGCCAGTCTGGAGGCCCTCCCCCACCCTTCACAGCACACATTCTGGTTTTTGGGAAACTAAGCACCATTTTGTGATGTTCCTGGAAGGGACATGGGCTCCCCATGCTTACTGAGGGGAGGTGAGTACTTTAGGAGAGGTGGTCCCCTAATGAGGCAGCTGATACCCTTGGTCAGCCAAGAACCAAGTGGGGCCCACAATGATAAACAGGAACCACATGGACACACAGGCCCCATATGCTCCTTGACTAGGGCCATTGCAAAGGTGCCACATTGAGGCATTCCCCATGGGAAAGAGGAGTGCCTGAATGACAGGATAAAACTAGGTCCCAAGGGGGGGCTGTGGAAGGTTGGCTGTGTTTAGGGTGACTCCAGGAGTATAGTTCAGTGGCTGTGGTATGTGCTGCCCCAGAGCAGGTCTTCTTGTGGGAACGAGCCCCTTCCCCTCCCTCTAGTCCTTCCTGGTGGAAATCAGCTCATGGGGTCTACTTCAGAGTTTTCTAGAGAGGAGATGTCACATGACTTTCTTGGTCAATGTGCAAGTCAGGGCGTCAGAGCCCAAGCACACAGGCCTAAAGGGTGAAGCAAGTGTGCATCTTGTGCTGGGTCCTAAAGCAAAGTTCACAGTGACTGTGGTCATAAACCCCCTCAAACCTCTGCATACCCATCTACATCCATGGGGATATCTGAAACCATGACGTGGGGGGGCCAGGAGCCAATTTATGAGGTTCCTGAAGGGAAGGAGCCTTGAGGTTTATCCAGCATTCTGGGGACTTGGGGAAGGGGTCAGAGCCCTTTTGTGACACAAGTATTCCAGTATCCTGGGACTTGATGGGGATTCCATATTGTTCCATGCCCAACAGGGAGAGGGTGAGGGTGAGGGAAATAGGCAGGTGATATCTTTGATGTGTTCTTCGATTCGGTTTGCGAGTTTTTTTTTTTTCATCTATGTTGATAAGGGAAATTGGCCTGAAATTGTTTTTCTTCGATTGGTCTTTGTGTGTTTTAAGTAGCAGAATGACTGTGGCCCCATAGAGTAAGTTTGGCAATGTTCCTTCTGTTTCTATTTTGTGCAATAGTTTGAAGAGTATTGGTATTAGCTCTTCTTTGAAAGTCTGGTAGAATTCTCAGCTAAAATCTGGCCCGGAGGCTTTCCTGCCCTCCTCCCTGGTTCGGAGACATTCAATGACTGCTTCTTTACCTTAGGGGTTTTGGAGATATTTAACTTGTTTTCGTCTTCTTGATTTAGATTTGGTAAATGTAATCTACCAAGAAAATTGTCCATGTCGTTTAGACTTTCCAATTCTGTAGATTATGGCGTTTTGTAGTAAGAATTGATATTTCTTTGGTTTTTTTTTTCCCAGTGTGTGTTGTTATGTTCTGTTTTTCCTTTCTGATTTTGTTGATTTGGATATTTTCTCTCTGCCTTTTAGTTAGTTTGGCTAAGTGTGTGTCTTTTGTCTATCTTGTTGTCTTTCTTAAAAGACTGCCCCTTGATTCTGTTCATTCTTACTCTTGTTCTCTGTTTCTAATTTGTTGACTTCAGCTTGAGTTTGATTATTTGGAGCCATCTACTCCTCTTGGGTGTGTTAGCCTCTTTTGTTGTGAAAGTTTCCAGAGGAGCTGTTAAGTGGCTAGTATGGAATCTCCCCAATTTCTGTATGAAGGCGCTTAGTGCTACGAACTTTCCTCTTAGTACTGCTTTCATTGTGTCCCATCAGCTTGGGCATATTATGCCTTTATTTCCATTGAATTTCAGACAGTCTTTAATTTCTTTTTCATTTCTTCCCTGTCCTAGTTGTCACTGAGTAGGGAGTTGCTCATTTTCCATGATTGTGTAGGGTTTTTGTTATTTCTGTTGTTGAGATCCATCTTAATCCATGGTGATTTGAGAAAGTACAATGGGTAATTTCAATTTTTTGTATACGGTTTGCTTTGTGACCAACTATATACTGACCACTTTCGAGAAGGTTCCACGGGTGCTAAGAGAAAGACTATTCTTTTGTGCTTCGGTGAAAAGTTCTGTAGATAATCATTGGGTCCACTGGATTCATTCCATATGTTGATTTCATTATTTCTCTATTATGTTTCTGCCTCAGTGGTCTGTCCATTGCCTAGAGTAGGGCACTGAATTCTCCCACAATTGAGGTGTCTACATCATTGTATGATTTTACCTTTAATAAAAATTGTGTTCTGATTTTACTATTGCTTTTTGTTTCAGTTTTTAAAAAAATAAATCTGGGTGTCCTTGTATATTTGTCAAAGATGTTCTGAATTGGAATGCCCTCTTGGTAGGCTTTTCCTTTCATGAGAATGGCGTATTCTTCCCCATCTCTTTTCATTAATTTTGGTGGAAATTCTATTGCTTCATGCTGTAATACTCTATTAAAGAGCTGGCTCTGGAGTTGGATTAGACACTCTGTCTCCCAACCCACGCACACTTGTTTTAAAATGTCCTCCAATATACCTGGTCTGGTTCAGGAGACCATCTGACACTAGGACAAAGATAGAAAACAAAACTAAACAGCCCTAGAAAAAAACCTATGTGACTTCAAAGTGCTAAAATATAAGCTGTACCTTAGGATCTTAAAGGAAAAATTCTTATTAATATGTATTTATTATTTAGACAGCATGTGTGCCTGCACGCCAGTAGAGGGCACAAGTTCTCACTATATATGGTTGTGAACCACATATTTAGTAGCTGGAAATTGAACTCAGGGTCTCTGAGCCAGGACTTGTAGTCTTATTGAATATCATTCATAATCCCTACAGGGAACTGAAACAACCTGATGTTACCATTTTCTGAGTTCCTATAGATGTTGGGTTTTTATAGTTTCCTGTTTAATGCCATCTAGGATACGGAAAGTATATTATTCTACAACTGAATGGCTTATATGACAAATACGGAATAACCTTTTCAGGGTATCTGCCTGCATCTGCAGACACTCACAAACGGGTTAAAATGTGAAATAAAACCCTCAGTCTAAACTATCCTGTTTGGAAGGACCAAACAAACTCCCTTTTGAAAAAGAGACTCCATTTTGCAAAGGAAACTCCATTTTGTGTTCAACCTATCCGAAAGCTGAACTCAGATTCCAGACTAAGCACACACTAGCCTAAACAGAAAAAATCTTCCCTGGCAACACAATCAGCTCACCTTGGGAAAGTCCAAACACACACTCTGCTCCTCAAGTTCAGCAGCTAGGGTCTGGCACATAGCAACAACCAATTAGGAGAGGCCAGCCCAAAGTTCCTAATGCCCCCATGACTGCTTCAGCCAATCTTTTCTATAAGCCAACTTGCCCCTACACCTATTACCCAACCATGAAACTCTAAGTCTTGTAGCTCTCTGCTTGCAGCTTTTCTGCCCAGATGTCATCCAATCCTATACTGTAGAACCCATTTCTTTGTCTAAAACCTTTATTTAATAAGCCCTCTCAACTGAGACTCCAGGCTACTTCCCTGCACCTGCGGCATCAGCGCATTGGAGGTGTGTCCTGGGTTTGACCCTGCAATATAAAGAGATCCTTTCCACTGCATTTGGACTCGCCTCTTGGGTGGTTTGTTCAGAGAGTCTCTCAAAATTTGGGCATAACATTGTTAATAACTCCAAATATGCCTACTTGAGATAGCCAGAGCTGGACTCGTGAACACTTAATATTCCTTCCAAAAAGGAGATAGGTAAGACGATTGGCCCTTCCTAGGAATATCCAGTCTAAATCCAGCCCACCTAGGAAAGCACTCACAGCCCCACCCACAAGAGTTGCTGCAGCACACACAAACAGGCTCCCTCTTCTCCACTGCATTCAGTAGTTTTGTCAATACTTTAAACTTCACCCAGCCATCAATGTGTCCATCAACTGGCAAGACCAGAGGCAGACCTGTCACTGCTCAAAGCTCCTAGCTCTACCCAGTATGCCAACATCATCAACCTCAGCTGCACCTCAGCATCAAGCCCCGCCTTCCACTACTACCTAAGTCATCACAGCCCCACTCACAACACCTCCAGCACAAGCTACTCGAGGAGAGACAGCTTCTGTCCTGCCATACATACACACATCTACAGCTCCTTAGCTCAGCACTCACAGCTTCTCCTTGAAAATGTACAACACTTCACCACCCCTACAGACAGGGTTCTCCACCCATGGGTCACGACCCCCACACCAGCTATGTATGTTGTGGTACCATTCCTAACAGTGGCAAAATTCCAGTTGTGAAATAGCAACGAAACACATGCGGGACTGCGTTAAAGAATCCCAGCATTAGGAAGGTTGAAACCCACTGCCCTTCCCTGACCTTTGCAACCACAGCCCCCACCCACTACTCTATCTCAGCAGGTCACAGTGCCCCACTGCTACAGGTGTTCTCTGCCAAATGAAGTTCAAGTGAGGATTCAGCCTTCTGCCCCCTCCTCAAAAAGTGACCACTCACATCATAGCCTTGGCCTGGTCCTCAAAAGAGGAAAGGTGAGCTTTGAGGCCTCAAGAACACATGGACTTGGCAGGCATCATGGGATCCTCTAGGGCCCCTTGGTCGATAAACTCCTCCTCTTTTCACCTAATGAAACAGTTCCCAATGGTAAGAATCTTTGGAAGAGCATATGTTCCTGTGTATAGCCCGAAGGAAGCCCTCAGTGGTATACATTTGTGACTCTCTGTGTTATAACCTCTTAAGAAGCTGAGTGGAATGCTTCCATAGTGTGCCTGCTTATAAGTTGAGCACAGAATCCCCCAATGGAATAGCTGCTTTGGAATTATCCACAGTCCTGTGGTGACCTCACTAATCTCCTTGGTTCGACAAGCCAAACTAAATGGAATTCTTCTTTGTTATGTGTCTTCTGTGTTTGGGGTGGACCATCCCTTCTGCCCAGCTCCTCGGTAACAGTCACCTGGCACAAGAGACCTAAAAGAAACTGACAGAGTAAAAGAGAGGGTTGCAGTGCAGTATCTGCCAGGGGAATCTAGGCAGGAGCATCTTCCTCTGTGAGGCCTGCAATGGCACATCCCCTAGCTATGGTGATAGTTTTATGGCCACTGCTACAGCTAATAAAGCCTGCACGTTCGGCTCAGCAGTTGGCTCAGAGTAATCTTGCCTGACTATGGAAGAATTGCAATGGAAGTGGACATGAGGAAGGTGTCCACCTAAGACACAGCAGCAAAAGTGAGGACTCAGGAGCTCTGGGTTCCTAGAGCTTGAGACCATTTTGTGGAATTCTTTGACCTTTATATAAGGGACTCTACTTGCAGGGACTGAGGGCCAATGGGACCTTAGTGCTCGAGGCTATTTTGTGAAGAGTCTGTACCTTTATGTAAGGGTCTCTACTTCAAGTCCTTTTTCTATCTTCTGTCCTGCTCTGATCAATTTCTACACAACTTATAATTGGAAACACTCTTGTATGCCAGATGGTCTAATGAGCTCCCATCAATCCAAGCAGAGCACCTGTTGCTCTCAAAATGACCTGTGGCATTTAAGCCAAAGGGCTGACTCTAGAATGTGGGATTTGACCCTCCCATTTCAGGTTCATAGGTGTTTTTTCTTTCTCCATATGTCCTTTAACCCCTCTCCTGGGTCAGTCCGTCAGAATAGCCTTCTGGCTCTGTGACAGGGACAAGGAGAACAGAGCAGCCTAAGAGATAAATACAAAAAAATAAAGGCTAAAAGTGAGCTGGTAACATGTCCTTGAAGAGAGTTACAATGTATCCTTCCTCTCTTCTCCACCCACCCTATCAACTACCTATGAGATCAATTTCCTGGACCCAAAGAGATGTTTATGTTATGATTTTGATGTTTTGATTAGTTTAATTTTGATACAGTTTTACAGGATACATAACAGCAGTGTAGTACTTCCAAAAACTAACAGTTTATGGCTGACAAATTTCAACAACAACAGCAAAGTTAAAGTTGCTAGGGATAAGGAGTTGCTAAAGGTAGGTAGCCTCTGTTGGGTCTCAATTTCCTAAGGAATAGTTAGTTGTTCCAAGCAGGCCTTCTCAGGAAATTTTATATAAAGTTGGGATGGGGCTTTCGCTATAGTACTATTAAATCTCATGGAGTAAATAAAAAAAATGTGATGCAGATAAACTAAAAATATTTTGATAAACAAGGGTTTGTATATTTAAAGATTGAGAGAGATACATATTTGAAAAAAACACCAAGAGGCCTTCTCATAACCTATAAAATCCCAATTAAGTTACTTAAAGTACAAGGAGGATGGATAAGCTATATAAGACATATGAAGAACAAAAATTAAAGGCAATATTATGCTGTTAAAGTTCATAAGGTCCAAGTTAAGCAATTAAAAACAGGCTGTGAAGTATATCAAATAAAAGTTTTAAAATATCTGACTCTCATTACATAATAACTGAAAGTATCAGACTGATGTAACTGATCTTCTGGGTGATATTTATGTGCTGCTTTTCACTGCTCTCTTGAAAGATTCTGGCATATCATCAACTATCCCTATTTGTTTGTCATTGGGAGGTCCCTAATGTGTCCCTTGCATCTTAATGACCTATAAGGCTTATGGCTTTGGGGTCCATGGAGACTGATATATAGTGTTTAAAGGACCACTTCATTCATCACTTGAATTTTCCAGTTTCTAACAACCCACAGGTTGCCTAAGCAGATAGATAGTCCCCAGGTTGCAATAAAGAGCCAATGCTCTGCTTACAAAGCACAATCCCCCTTTGGATGCTATGTTCCATGGCTCTAACATGGTCTGTGGTTCTAAAGGACTCTGTGCCTCTGGACGAACAACAGGAGGGACTGGTTGAATTGTCCTGGGCGTGCCCACCTGGTCGGGGTTGATATCCTGAGATCCCCTCATTGAACCCCATCCTATTATAATGTCTAAAAAAAAAGACTCAACTAGACCTTTGGCTGTTAGCTACAGCTCTGGACCTCTTGATCATCTATGGGACTTTTAGAGAGGAAAAACAACTGTAACGTGTTTGGAATCAGTGCTTATGTTAGCCCTCCACATATATTATTTACTTGGAAAGTTCCTCTGCTCCATGAAGTAGGGAATGTTTCCAGAATATTTGTATCAGCTGTTTCTTTCTAATTGTATAGATTTCCCATCAAACCTAGCCAAAGATACATTGTACTAGTTACAGGATTTAATCTGCTTTACAACCCTCCACCTCCATTCAATATTGTAATTAGAATACATGTATTGATAATTCTTTTCACAGTGCTGGAAGGTATTTGTTGGTTGGAGGACATAGAAGTCTCTTGAATATTCAGACACCAGTAAACTCATCTGGACTTTAAAAATAAATAATAATAATTAAAAAGGAGAGAACTTCTGAGGCCTGGCCTGATCAACCGAGGCTTTCCCTGAGGCCCTGACCTATGGACAAGGCACTATATCCTTCTTCTCAAAATTAGGATCCTGTTTATCAGAGCCAGTAATAGCCTGGGGCCAGGCCTTGGGAGCTTTCCCCCCAGAAGCACTGATGTTCGGGGAAGGAAGGAATGTAGCTCATTCTCTAAAACCAGAATTATGCATAGTAAAGCTGGTAATGGCATGGGGCAGGGGCCTTGGAGGAGCTGTGGCTCCACATCCTGTGACCTCAAGTCTTCTGATCACAAGGGGCTGTGATTACCAGAACAAAGGTCACTATGTGCTCAGTCTATAATGCTCTGGAGTGCCCTGTCTTTCCACTGTGATTCCCCTGTGTAACTTTGCACAGCTTCCTGCTGACTGTGTCCCACTGTATGATAACATCGGCTGACTTTGTCCCATCTCTCTACTGGAATTGGTGTATAAGATGTAGTACTTCTTACAAACCTGCTTGGCCTAATTAGACAAAGATGTAGCGAGATTTTTACTGTCTTAAAAAACCCAGTTATGGTATGTAAATATCTTTGGGTTTTAATCCCAGGCCTGGGCTATGTGGCTGCTTCAGATTGTCCACAGCAACAGACTATTTGCCTCCTGTGTGCTTGGTAGGGCTGCAGTTCTGCCAACTGAAGATAGTTTAATTCTGGGGACTCTAGAGAGGGGAAAAAAAGACCAGAGCCTCAAGGGAGCAGGCCTGGCTCTTTGTCCTGCTGCTGCTTTGTCACATGGTCATGAGAAAAGAGGTGATAAGTAGATTTTGGAAGCCAGGTGCTGTGGTGCAGGCCTGTAATCCCAGCACTTGTGGGGGGCAGAGACAAGCAGATCTCTGTGAATATGAGGGAATCCAGGACAGCCAAGGCTATACAGAGAAATCCTGTTTTGAAAAACCAACCGATTAAAGAAAATAATATTAAGAAAAAGATAAAGGTAGATGAGGATGAGGAGGAGGAGGAGGAGGATGAAGAGGAGGAGGAGGAGGAGGAGGAGGAAGAAGAGAGGAAGAAGAAGAAGAAGAAGAAGAAGAAGAAGAAGAAGAAGAAGAGGAAGAGGAAGAGGAAGAAGAGGAAGAATAGGAAGAAGAGGAAGAAGAGAGGGATGAGCAAGGCTCAGGATCCAGGGCTCCTCAGGTCCTCAGGGTTGAGATATCCCTTTCTAGCAGCAGCAGCAGCTGGAGAAGGAGCCCCCAGAAGAGTTTTGAGAAGGAAAGCTGGAAGACCTTTCTTTGCCAGCTCTGCTCTGGAGAAGACTGGAAAATCATGGTAACTTACAAAGCTTTTCCTTGTTTCCCACTTTTTGTGAAGAGAACCTCTTCCTATCTGCACACCTTATTAACAATGTGCTTCAAGCTCCTCATTCACAGACAGGGTTGTTTACTAAAGGGTAAAAGACTTTGACAATGCACTCCAGTTTGTCCCTTTAGATGTCTGAAGACAGGCAGTCAGGTAGGCAGAGCAGAAGCCAGTTTATGTCACATACATGTATTGTAAGGCCCCTCTCTCAGCCAGCCTGGGAACATGACCCAGGCAAGCTTGGGAAAATGACCCAAAAAGAATTGCAGGCCAGCTCGGCTTCAGGTTCTGAGATCAAGGTGGCCAACCAAGATAAACAATTTCAACTAAGGTAAACAATTACCATCTGGAAATTCTCTGAAATCTCCCCAACACCCCTCTTTGCCAAGAACAGCTCCCGAGACCAATAACCCCTGCAGTAGCCAATAATAATTAGACAAGCACCCCTAGCGACCACCAGAGCCAATCCTAACATAGGGCATGCAGCCCCTCCTAACCTTTGTGGTTTTAGCCTTTAAAAAGTCTGTAACAGTGACTCGGGGTGTGCCTCCCCCCCTCCCGGGTGAGTGCTGAGTCCCCCTGACACGCATCAGCAATAAACCTTGTGCTTTTGCATCAACACTGTGGTCCTCAAGTGGTCTCTTGTGACGACTCCCTACTACCCGAGTGGACTCTAGGGTCTAACAGTATCACCACCTTACACATGAGTCATTTCTCTTTACTGGGGTCCTGCCACAGCACAGCACACCTTTCACCAGTCACTTCTGTCATTCTCTGCATCACAAAAAAGATCAGTAGGATGTCATGTGTTCAGTACAGCTGTGTTTCAAATTGGCTAGCCTAATCCATTTTGTTTTACATCTATGGCTACTTCATCTTCCAGAGGGACAAGCCAGAGCTCCTGGGGAATACTGTAGGGAGCAAATTGACTAATGTGGCTGTGGTGAGCGAGGCACAATCTCCATTCACAAGAGCAGGGCCACATCCCAAAATGGATGAGGATTTTACCTCCCAGACATTCCCCTCTGAAACATAAGGCCAAGAAAGATGGCATGAAGTCCCAACAGGGGTTTCCCAACACACAGACACCTGCAGGCAACCTTTCCCCAGGGCCTTCTAGTACACTGAAAAAGAGCAACATCCCTGTAAGTGCCCCCTGGCAACTGCCCACCTCAGGAGACAAGTGGCCTGAGCAGAGATGGCACATCTGATCATGGGACGGTTCCTCCATCGGATACTGGTAAGATCGAAGGGGCAGTGCCTGCACCAGGTAGCTCCACAGCATACCTCTGGTACGTGATGTCCATACCTCTGGTACGTGATGTCTATGTAGACTTGCCATTCCATCATGAAAGCTGACCTCTCAACCATATCCCTAAGAGAGGCCGCTTAGGAGGAAGAGGAGGAGTGAGAGGAAGTGGAGGAAGGGGAGGAAGAGGAGGAAGAGATGGACAAGGAGGAGCAATACACAGATAACACAAGTATAATCTGTGCACTGTTCAAAAACAAAACAAGCTCATGAAATCCCAGTGCACTAAAGACTGGGAAAAAGTCATCATTTTTTGAAAATAGGCCAGTTTCAGTTCTTATTACATTAAAACAAATCTCGTGGTGCTGAATAAACATCTTAAAGGTGAGCCCAGAGTCTCCGTGCTATGCTAGCTAACCCTTGCCAGTGTTCCAGAGGCTAAAGCTTCCACATCCTTGGGTCAGCCTTGCCCTTCCACGCACAGTAGCCACAGTTTTGTGCCCTCAGGAAACTGGGTGCAGAAGGCTATAGCTACTGACCTGGTGGTGTCTCCTCACACTGCTCAGGTATCTGGAAGCACGAGATTCCATTCTCCTGGGTCCCTGCCCTCTGCAGATGTTGTCAGGAAGTTTCTGAGCAGCAGCCCAGGGTCAGAGCAAAGCATCCCTTAGCCCTGTGTAAGCACACCTCAAACGATTGCCTGTCTGCTAAGAGATGAACACTACTGTACCCTGGGTTGCTAGAAGCAAGCCTTTCCTCACATCGCTTCGGGGTAGGAAATTGCCTGACACATGAGGAAGACAGACGCTAGAAACTTTGTAAAGGAACCTGCAAAGGCTTGCTACAAAATGTCCTCCACTTAAGATATTATTATTTTTTTTTTTTTTGCTTATTGAGATAGGGTTTCTCTTGGTAGCCTTGGCTGTCCTGGACTCCCGTTGTAGACCAGATTGGCCTGGGACTCACAAAGATCTGCCTGTCTTTGTCTCCAAGGTGCTGGGATTGCAGCTGTGTGCCATTTCACCTGGCCACCTAATACATGTTCGTCAACCTCAAGGAATCAGAGCTATATTTAGGATTTGTAAGATAAGAAATAGCTGGGTGAGAGCCAGCCTTCCTTGTTCGGGAAAACTCTCCACAGAGCTCTTGCACTGCAGAAGGATTGGGGGCTTTCCCTGTTCATCACACATTTGCCTGGGCATCAGTGTCGACTCAGTGCCTGGCCCTGGACTTGACACCTGGTCTCCTGGATGTTGTTCATACACTACATGGGTCTGGGCTGAAATAACAACATGAGGAAGCACACATGATGTGGGGGGCGGGGCACAGACACTAAGTGCTGTTTATCTGTGCAATCCACAGTGCAGCAGGAGATCTTTAGATCAGAGGGCATTTCCTTGCAGTTCTCCATTTCCCTAAATACTGAGATACTTGGGGCCATGTCAACAATGTTGGGGGCACCACAGGAGGGAGAGCCTCTTTACCATCCCCATCATGAGGGCATGACAGTCTGGATGGGTCTGGGAACAGCACGGAGTGGGCCATGTTCTGCAAACCAATGGTGGCTCAATGTTGCCTTGCCTTCAGAGTCTGCACTGGGAGAGGGAGCTGACAGGGCCTTTACTTAGCTGCCTTCTCAGCACCATTCCACCCCGGCTCCTCTGAGCCCTCAGTGGACACACCGTCCTCCCCAAGTGAGGAGAAGTCCATTTTGGAATATATCCTGCTCCTCTCTCCTAGGTATGGGCTTCTAGCATGGGCTTTGGGGTCTGAAACTTGGTTCTGGTGCCTCAGCTGCAGCCTGGTGAGTACCGATTGAGCTTCCAGCTCCACACAACCTTGTAGGCTGCTGAGAGTTCTGAGCACAGCAAACACAGCCTGATGATGAGAAACTGCGGATCTAAGGACAGAGACCTGCCCTCCTCGCACTTCTGGAAAGCTAAGAGGAGGCAGAATGCAGTTGGTCACACCATAACAATTAGATGGGGCGAGATTGTACATTTCTGGCCATGTGTCTCTGAGTCAGGGCTCCTAGAGACCTACCTTCTAGGAATCGGGGTCAGAACAAAAGGGCTAGTGGGCAGCAGATTTTTAGCAGACCCATTGTATCTAGCCTGAATCTGGAGTGACAGGAGCTAAGCTGTGAAGCTGCCTTTGGTCAGTGATCATTATCTCAGAGTCTTTGTGTTATTTATTGTCTTGAAGGTTTCTCAGAGCCTTTGCAAAAACCCAGTGCTCTGACCTGTCTGGCAACCCAGGAAATCTCATATGTCTGAAGTGATGGTTCTTTCATGATAGCCCCTAGATCAGATAGGAACTTTGGCTGTGTAGAAATTGACTTGCAAAAGATGCCTTTTCTTACTTCGAGACACGGTTTCTCTGTTTTAGGCCTGGTTGTCCTGGAACTCACTCTATAGACCAGGCAGGCATTGACCTCATAGAGTTCCACCTGCTTTGGCATCCCCCGAGTGAGTGCTGGTGTTAAGTGCAGTGGTACCTTTTTTATGTAACAATAAATGGTGATTTTAGGGCCAGGTGTCATGGTGCAAGCCTGTGATCTCAGAACTAAGGGAGCCAGAGGCAGGCAGATCTAGGTGAGTTTGAGGCAAGCCAGGTCTAAAATGTGGATCTACGACAGACAAGGGTACACAGAGGAAGCTTATCTTCGGAAAAAAGAAATAAAAAGGAAGAAGGAGAGAGAGAGAGAGAAAGAGAGAGAGAGAGAGAGAGAGAGAGACAGAGAGACAGAGACAGAGACAGAGACAGAGACAGAGACAGAGACAGAGACAGAGAGAAGAGAAAGAATCCTTATCTATGAAAGAAAATAAAGATTGCTTTACCCAAGTAAAATCTGATAATCACAAAGTAAGTCATTCAATGAGATCCCAGCAACCATGCTTAGTAATCCTTCCTGTGTGGTTTTTTTTTCCCCAACTCACTGACTTTTAAGCAGACATTTGTTATACTGAGGTAGCCAGGAAGCCAGCATGTGCTTTGTTGTGCTCATAGGCATCAGACAGAGCTATCTGCCCATTTTGCCTGACAGAAGGGAAGTGGTTCCTTTCGGTGAAGGGGAACTAGATGTCTTTGGACCTAACAGTCCAGAATTTGTTGAGCAAAATGGGAAGCATGGAATCTTCTGCAAATGCTTCTCAGCTGAATTTAGGGTTGGTACTGGAGGCAGTGACCTCAGAGTGAGTCAGCAGGCAGGACAATCAGAGCACTGACTTTCTCTATGCTGATGTCAACTCACACAGTTGTGACACCTGAATAGGGCAAGGGGACACTCCCTCCTCTGTGTTCCCTCAGGCATGGCCACTTCTGTTGGCAGGACCATGTGGGGGACTTTCTCTAGAAGCCTCCATCCTATCCAGTGAGTGCCTCTTCCCCTCCCCCACCCCAGACTCTCAAACTGCACAGACAGGCACAAGAGCACAAAACCCCAGGTTTGCATGTGCTGCCCTTAAGCAAAACAACTGCCGGGCATGTTGTTGAGAAGCAGCAGAGCATCAATGTCAGTGGAGTTTCAGGGCACACAGGCCATGTGACCTGGGCCTCCTCACTGAGCTCACAGCCTAATGGCAAGAAGGGGAGGGCCCAGGAGGAGCAGCACAGAGCTTGTTACCTGCTGCCTCCACACTCAGGAGGAAGGAGGAAGAGTGGGTGGCAGGAGGTGGGGCTGGCCTAGCACTGCTTGAGACCCTCCAGGAGGGAGGTCACAGCCACAAGAGGGCAAAGGGCACAAACTCTGCTCCAGAGTTTCCTTGTTTCCTTCCTTTCAGGTGGATTCCAAGGCTTTCAGACTTAGGGTCCCATTCTGGGCTGAACCTTGTGGTCACCAGGCAGCAAAGGCCTCCAGTTCACAGTGTCATGGCCATGCATTGAGGTTCAGGCCGAAAGAACCCCACACCAGGTGAGGGGATACACAGCACCACAGAGTACCATTGGTCAGGCCTGAGCCAGCTGCTCCTGTAAAACTGTTGAGGGAAGTTTTCAACCATCTACTCAGGTGCCTTTGTCCAGCCCGACACATCTATTCTTTTCTTTTTCATTTTGCTTTCCAACGTTACTTTTTTCTTTTTCTTTTTTTTTCCCAGAGACAGGGTCTCTCTGTGTATCCTTGGCTATCCTGGACTCACTTTTTAGACCAGGCTGGTCTTGAACTCAGTTCTCAGTCTGCCTCTTCCTCCTGAGTACTGAGATTTGAGGGTCGATCTTCTGCAGATATACAGTCTGTGAGATCACTGGAGCAGGCTGCCCTAACCATTAGGGACACTATTGGATCAGGCACATCCTGAGGACCTGGTAAAGAGGACAGTGGCAAGGGTCCATAACAGCAGGCCCAGAAAGAAGTCAAAAAGGTGTGTCAGGGGATGGCCCAGGGCTGAATGGAGGATGAGTCTGTGAGAAAACTTGGAAGTAAGGATAGGGTGCCCTGCAGAGAAAGGACTGGTGTTGGTCTTGTGGGTGGGGCTGTGACTGCTGAGGTCATAGTGGTGAGCTGGGCTCGTATCCTAGGGTGGAAGGGTGGGTGGATCTGGACCTAGTAAGTGTTAGAGAAGGAAACTTTGTGCCCTTGGGAACAGGTGCTGGCAGGGGAGGGGGAGGGGCGGTGTTCAGGAGTGCTAACAGCTGAGGCAGGGAGGTAGACAGACTGAGGCAGAGGTGTGAGGGCCAAGTTGGATGTGTTGGGCACACTAAATTACTAGGGAAGCAGGAAGTGGTGAGGTGTTGGGGGCGTGGCTATGGATCCTGCAGTGTGGAGGTAAGGGGCAGCCAGGGTGGGAGGCTAGGTGATCTCCTACAAAATTGGGCTGGGCTCTGGATCTTGACCTGAGAGGGGGCAAGGTCACCCTAAAAGCAGGATGGGGCAGTGTAGGTGTATACCAGTGTGAGGTTGTGAGAGCTGACTGAAGAGTGGTGGGCTGAGCTCTCTTGCTGATGCAGGGCTTGATTGAGGTAGTCTGGCCTTTAGCTCAGTGCTGGATTGTGTCAGTATAACTTTTGATACTTACTGCGTGTTGGTGGGACCCGCCGAAGGAGAAGAGGGTCCAAGGGCTGTTTCTTCTGTGGCATTTTTTGTGGGCTGGGCTTTGTGAGTGGTGAGATAAGTGAGCAAGGAATGCAGGGCACCAGGCCAAGGCTATGATGTGAGTGGTCACTTTCTGAGGAGGGGGCAGAAGGCTGAATCCTCACTTGACCTTCATTTGGCAGAGAACACCTGTAGCAGTGGGGCACTGTGACCTGCTGAGATAGAGTAGTGGGTGGGGGCTGTGGTTGCAAAGGTCAGGGAAGGGCAGTGGGTTTCAACCTTCCTAATGCTGTGACTCTTTAACAAAGCCCCTCATGTGTTTTGTTGCTATTTCACAACTGGAATTTTTCCACTGTTACAAATGGAACCTCAACATACATAGCTGGTGTGGGGGTCGCGACCCATGGGATGAGAACCCTGTCTGTAGGGGGGGTGTGAATCATTGTACATTCACAGGGAGAAGCTATGAGAGTCCTGAGTTAAAGAGTTATAGGTGCCGGTGGGGGGACAGACGCTGTCTCTGCTGCCTTTGCTTGTGCTGGAGGTGTTGTGAGTGGGGCTGTGATGACTTAGGTAGTAGTGGAAGGCGGGGCTTGATGCTTAGGTGCAGCTGAGGCTGATGATGTAGGCATAGTGGGCAGAGTTTGCAAGCCAAGGTAGGGGGGTTTGAGCAGTAACAGGTCTGCCTCCTGTCTGGCCAGCTGATGGACAAGATGAGGGCTGGGTGAAGTGTAAAGTGTTGGCAAAACTACTGAATGCAGTGGAGAAGAGGGAGCCTGTTTGTGTGGGCTGCAGCAACTCTTGTAGGTGGGGCTGTGAGTGCTTTCCTAGGTGGGCTGGATTTGGACTTTATATTCCCAGGAAGGGCCAATCGTCTTACCTATCTCTTTTTTGGGAGGAATATTAAGTGTTTATGAGCCCAGCTCTGGTTATCTAAAGTAGGCATATTTGGAGTTAATAACAATGTTATGGGCAAATATTGAGAGACTCTCTGAACAGATCACCCAAGAGCCCAGTCCAAATGCGGTGACAAGGTTGTGTTTATATTGCAGGTTGGAAACCAGGACACACCTCTAAAGCACTGATGCAGCAGGTGCAGGGCAGTGGCCTGGAGTCCCAATGGAGAGGGGTTTGTTATAGGTTTTAGACAAAGAATTGGGTTCTACAGTCTATGATTGGATGACATCTGGGCAGAAAAGCTGCAGGCAGAGAGTTACAAGACTTAGAGTTTCATGGTTGGGTAATAGGTGTAGGGGCCAGTTGGCCTACAGAAAAGATTGCCCTAAGCAGTCATGGGGGCTTTAGGAACTTTGGCCTGGCCTCTCCTAATTGGTTGTTACTATGCTCCAGACTCCCTGCAGACCAGCAGAGAGTATATTTGGAGTTTCCCAAGGTGAGTTGATTGTGCTGCCATGGGATATTTTTTGTGTTTAGGCTAGTTTGTGCTTGATCTGGAATCTGAGTTCAGCCCTAGGCTAGGATTAACACAAAATGGAGTTTCTTTTACCAAAGGCAGTTTGTTTGGTCCTTACAAATAAGATAGTTTAGACTGAGGGTTTTATTTTATATATTAACCCATTTGTGTGTGACTGCAGATGCAGGCAGATACCCTGAAGAGTGTATTCAGTATTTGTCATATAAGCCATTCAGTTGTAGAATAATATAGTTATCTGTATCCTAGATGGCATTAAATAGGAAACTATAAAAACCCAACATCAACAGGAACTCAGAAAATGCTAACATCAGGTTGTTTCAGTTTCCTTTAGGGATTTTTAACGATATTCATTATGACTACAAACCATGGCTCAGAGACCCTGAGTTCAATTTCCAGCAACTAACCATGTGGTTCACAACCATCTATAGTGACATCTGGTGCCCTCTTCTGGCTTGTAGGCACATATGCGGCCTAAATAATAAATACATCTTTAAAAAATTTTTTTTCTTTAAGATCCTAAAGTACAGCTTATGTTTTAGCCCTTTGAAGTCACATAGTGTCTTTTCTTGGGCTGTTTAGCTTTGCTTTCTATCTTTGTCCTAGTGTCAGATGATCTCCTGACCCAGGATAGGTATGTTGGAGGAAATTTTAAAACAAGCTTGCTTGGGTTGGGAGACAGAGTATCTAATCCAACTCCAGAGCCAGCTCTTTAATAGAGTAGTACAGCATGAAGCAATAGAATTTCAACCTATAGTAGTGAAAAGAGATGGGGAAGAATATGCCATTCTCACCACAGGAAAAGCCTACAAAGAGGGCATCCCAATTCAGAACACCTTTGAACAATATACAAGAGCACCCAGATTTATTTTTTTAAAAAATGAAAACCAAACCAGAACAAAGTTGCTACTAAAGCTAAAAGCATTGAACAGTGCAGACACCTCAATTGTGGGAGAATTCAGTGCCCCACTCTAACCAAAGGACAAATCACTGGGGCAGAAACAAAATAGAGAAAAAATGAAACCAACAGATGGAATAAATCCAAAGGACCCAATGTTTATCTACAGAACTTTTCACCCAAGCACAAAGAAATATTCTCTCTTCTTTGGGCCACATGGAAACTTCTTGAAAATTGGCAGTATGTAATCAGTCACAAAGCAAACTGTAACGTATACAAAAAAATTGAAATTACCCATTGTGCTTTCTCAGATCACCATGGATTAAGATGGATCTCAACAACAGAAATAACAAAAACCCTACACGATCATGGAAAATGAGCAACTCCCTACTCAGTGACAACTGGGCCAAGGAAGAAATGAGAAAGAAATTAGAGACTGTCTAAAGTTCAATGAAAATGAAGGCACAACATACCCAAGCTTATGGGACACAATGAAAGCAGTACTAAGAAGAAAGTTCTTAGCACTGAGTGCCTTCATACAGAAATTGGGGAGATTCCATACTAGCCAATTAACAGCTCCTCTGGAAGCTTCCACAACAAAAGAGGCTGACACACCCAAGAGGAGTTGATGGCTGCAAATAATCAAACTCAAGCTGAAGTCAACAAACTAGAAACAGAGGACAATACCAAGAGTGAACAGAAGCAAGGGGCCGTTTGTTAAGAAAGTCAAGAAGATAGACAAAAGACACACACTTAGCCAAACTAACTAAAAGGCAGAGAGAAAATATCCAAGTCAACAAAATCAGAACGGAAAAACAGAACATAACAACACACACTGGGGATAAAAAACCAAAGAAACATTAGGTCTTAATTCAATAACCCATAGTCTACAAAATTGGAAAATCTAAATGAAATGGACAATTTTCTTGGTAGATTCCACTTACCAAATTTAAATCAAGATGAGGAAAACAAGTTAAATATCTCTATAACCCTTAAGGAAAAGAAGCAGTCATTTAATATCTCCCAACCAGGGGGGAAAAAAGCCACAGGGCCAGATGATTTTAGCTCAGAATTCTACCAGACTTTCAAAGAAGAGCTAATACCAATACTCTTCAAACTATTGCACAAAATAGAAACAGAAGGAACATTGCCAAACTCACTCTATGGGGTCAGAGTCAATCTGGTACCTAGAATACACAAAGACCCATCAACGAAAAAGAATTTCAGGGCAATTTTCCTTATGAACGCTGATGAAAAATATACTCACAAATGGAGCCCAAGAACACATCAAAGATATCGTTTGCCATGACCAAGTAGGCTCCATCCCCGGCATGCACAGGTGGTTCAACATATAAAAATCCATCAATGTAATCTGTCCTATAAAAAATGGAAGGAAAAACAAAACATGATCATCTCATTAGATGCTAAAAATCATGTGACAAAATGCAACACCACTTCATGATAAAGGCCTTGGAGAGATCAGGGATAAAAGTTCTGATAAGCTGGAGCACTGACTACTTACTAATCAGTCCCAAGCCCAAGATTTTAATTTCCCTTTGGTGATATTCTGAATATAGACTTGAGAGTGCCTCTCATCATGCTAAAAACACCTCTGTCCAATCTGTATGCCAAGTCTTCTGGACTGAGAAAAGAATGTCCATGCTTTTACTGGGTCTCAAAGGCATAAGCCTACCCCAGCTGTCTTATAGACATAATTTTAACTTTTGTCCCTAGTCTGTATTTGTCTCAGCAGGTTTTTACCTGGCTAACAGACTCCATCCAGAGCTGCTGAGAGTAGGACCTGCTGGAAATTGCTGTAAACCAGTCTCGCAGATGTGACTACTCCTGTCTCTTCAGCTTGATTAGTTAAACAGATGCTTTTGGTAAGTGCCCCATTACCTAGTCTTTGACTACCTTTTCAGCCTTTCTAGGCCCCAATAATGTTACCAGGAAAAAAGTGACAGAAGAGAATGACTTTGCCCATTGTCCCACCTAATAGGCTGTTTGTGGTGTCCATGGAGACTGATATACAGTGTTTAAAAGACCACTTCATTCATCACTTGAATTTTCCGGTTTCTAACAGCCCACACGTTGCCGAAGCAGATAGATTATCCCCAGGTTGCAATAAAGAGCCAATGCTCTGCTTTCAAAGCACAATCCCCCTTTGGATGCTATGTTCCATGTCTCTAACATGGTCCGTGGTTCTAAAGGACTTTGTGCCTCTGGATGGACAACCTGAGGGGCCGGTTCAATTGTCCTGGGTGTGCCCACCTGGTCAGGGTTGATATCCTGAGATCCCCTCATTAAACCCCATCCTATTATAATGTCTACAAAAAAGAAAAAAAAAGACTCAACTAGACCTTTGGCTGTTAGCCACAGCTCTGGACCTCGTGATCATCTATGGGACTTTTAGAGAGGAAAAACAACTGTAACATCTTTGGAATCAGTGCTTATGTTAGCCCTCCACATATATTATTTACTTGGAAAGTCCCTCTGCTCCAAAAAGTAGGGAATGATTCCAGATTATTTGTATCACCTGTTTCTCTCTAATTTTACAGATTTCCCATCCAAACCAGCCAAAGACGCATTGTACAAGTTACAGCATTTAATCTGCTTTACAACCCTCCACCTCCATTCAATATTATGAGTACAGTGTGTGTACTGATAATTCTTTTCACAATACTAGAAGGTATTAGTTGGTTGGAGGACATAAGAGTCTCTTGGATATTCAGACACCGGTAAACTCTTCTGGACTTTAAAAATAAATAATAATTAAAAAGGAGAGAACTTCTGAGGCCTGGCCTGATCAACCAAGGCTTTCCCTGAGGGCCTGACCTATGGACAAGGAACTACTTCCTTCTCAAAATTAGCATCGTGTTTGGCAGAGCCAGTAATAGCCTGGGGCCAGGCCTTGGGAGCTTTCCACCCACAAGCACTGAAGTATGGGGAAGGAAGGAATGTAGCTCAGTCTCTAAAACCAGAATTATGCATAGTAGAGCTGGTAATGGCTAGGGGTCAGGGCATTGGGGGAGCTATTGCTTCACATCCTGTGATCTGAACTCTTCCAATCACATGGAGCTGTGATTACCAGAACCAAGGCCACTAGGTGCTCAGTCTATAATGCTCTGGAGGTGCCCTGTGTTTCCCCTGTGATTCCCCTGTGTAACTTTGAACAGCTTCCTGCTGACTGTGTCCCACTGTATGATAACATCTGCTGACTTTGTCCCATCTCTCCACTGGAATTGGTGTATAAGATGTAGTACTTCTTATAAACCTGCTTGGCCTAAGACAAAGATGTAGCAAGATTTTTGGTGTCTTAAAAAACCCAGTTATGGTATGTGAACATCTTTTGGGTTTAATCCCAGGCTTGGGATGCAGCTGCTTCAGATTGTCCACAGCAGCAGACTATTTGCCTCCTGTGTGCTTGCAGGGCTGCAGTTGTTCCAGCTGAAGATAGTTTAATTCGGGGGACTCTAGAGAGGGGATAAAAAGACCAGAGCCTCAATAGAGCAGGCCTGGCTCTTAGGGTCCCTGGGTGGGCTCAGCCTTGTGGTCACCTGGCAGCACAGCCTCCAGCTCACAGTGTACTGGCCACACATCCAGGTTCAGGCCAAAAGATCCCCACCTCAGGTGAGGGGATGCTCAGCACCACAGAGTACCATTGGTCAGGCCTGCCTGAGCTGCTCCTGTAAAACTGTTGAGGGAAGTTTACAATCATCCACTCAGGTGCCTTTGCCCAGCCCCTGACACATCTTTTCTTTTTCTTTTTCTCTTTTTTCTTTTCTTTTGTTTTTCTTTTTTTGTCCCCAGAGACAGGGTCCCTCTCTGTAGTCTTGGCTATCCTGGACTCACTTTGTAGACCTGGCTGGATTTGAACTCACAGTTCTCATCCTGCTGCTGCCTCCTGAGTGCTGGGATTAAAGGCTTGGTCTTCTGCAGACATTCAGTCTGTGAGATCACTGCAACAGGGTGCTCTAAACATTAGGGACTCTATTGGATCAGGCTCATCGTGAGGACCTCTAAAGAGGGCAGGGGCAAGTGTCCATAACAGCTGGCCTAGAAAGAAGTCAAAAAGGAGTGTCAGAAGTTGGGCCAGGGCTGAATGGAGAATGAGTCTTTGAGAAAACTTTGAAGTAAAGATAGGGTGCCCTGCAGCAGGAGGACTGGTGATGGTCTTGTGGGTGGGGCTGTGACTGCTGAGGTCAATAGTGGTGGGTGGGGCTTGTATGCTAGGGTGGAAGGCTGGGTGGATCTGGACCTAGTAAGAGCTAGAGAAGGAAACTTTGTGCACTGTGGAATCCCTTGGGAACAGATGCAGGCCAAGATGGGGGAGGGGCGGTGTTCAGGAGTGCTTAGAGCTGAGGCAGGGAGGTAGACAGACTCAGGCAGGGGTGTGAGAGCAGACCTGGGTGTGCAGGGCCCCCCTGATTACTAGGGAAGCAGGAAGTGGTGAGGTGTTGGGGGCGTTGCTATGGATCCTGCAGTGTGGAGTTAAGGAGCTGCCAGGCTGGGAGGCTAGGAGATCCCATATAAAATATAGCTGGGCTCTGGATGTTGACCTGAGAGGACACACAGTCACCCTTAGAGCAGGATGGGGCTGTGTAGGTGTATACTAGTGTGGAGTTGTGAGAGCTGACTGAAGAGTGGTGGACTGAGCTCTCTTGCTAATGCAGGACTTGATTGAGGTCTGGCCTTTCACTGATTGCTGGATTGTGTCAGTATAACTTTTGGTCCCTACTTCATGTTGCCCAGAACCGCTGAAGGAGAAGGTGGCCCAGGTCTGTTTCTACTGCGGCAGTTGTTGTGGGCTGGGCTGTGTGAGTGGTGAGATAAGTGAGCAGGGAATGCAGAGCACCAGGCCAAGGCTATGATGTGAGTGGTCACTTTCTGAGGAGGGGGCAGAAGGCTGAATCCTCCCTTGACCTTCATTTGGCAGAGAACACCTGTAGCAGTGGGGCACTGTGACCTGCTGAGATAGAGTAGTGGGTGGGGGCTGTGGTTGCAAAGGTCAGGGAAGGGCAGTGGGTTTCAACCTTCCTAATGCTGTGACTCTTTAACACAGCCCCTCATGTGTTTCCTTGCTATTTCACAACTGGAATTTTGCCACTTTTAGGGATGGAACCAAATTACAATATAAATAGCTGGTGTGGGGGTCTTGACCCACGGGTGGAGAACCTTGTCTTTGGGGGGAAGTATTGCATATTCTCAGGGAGAAGCTGTGAGTGTTGAGCTAAGGAGCTGTAGATGTGTTTCTGCTGGGCCGTGACAGAAGCTTTCTCTGCTGGGGTAGCTTGTGCAGCAGGTGCTGTGAGTGGGGCTGTGATGACTTAGGTAGTAGTGGTAGGCAGGGCTTGATGCTAAGGTGCAGCTGAGGCTGATGAAGTAGGCATAGTGGGCAGAGCTTGCAAGCCAAGGTATGAGCTTTGAGCAGTGACAGGTCTGCCTCCTGTCTTGCCAGTTGATGGACACATTGAGGACTGGGTGAAGTGTAAAGTACTGGCAAAACTACTGAATGTAGTGGAGAAGAGGGAGCCTGTTTGTGTGTGCTGCAGCAACTCTTGTTGGCGGGGCTGTGAGTACTTTCCTAGGTAGGCTGGATTTGGACAGGATATTCCCAGGAAGGGCCAATTGTCTTACCTATCTCCTTTTTGGAAGGAATATTAAGTGTTCACGAGTCCAGCTCTGGTTATCTTAAGTAGGCATTTAACAATGTTATGCCCAAATTTTGAGAGAATCTCTGAACAAACCACCCAAGAGCGGTGTCCAAATCAGTGGCAAGGATGTCTTTATATTGCAGGTTCTAACCCAGGACACACCTCCAATGCGTTGATGCAGCAGGTGCAGGGAAGTGGCCTGGAGTCTCAACTGAGAGGGTTTATTAAATATAGGTTTTAGACAAGGAAATGGGTTTTACAGTATATGATTGGATGACATCTGGGCAGAAAAGCTGCAAGCAGAGAGTTACAAGACTTAGAGTTTCAGGGTTGGGTATTAGATGTAGTTCAAGTTGGCCTACAGAAAAAATTGGCTGAGGCAGTCATGGGGGCATAAGGAACTTGGGCCTGGCCTTTCCCAATTGGTTCTTGCTATGTGCCAGACCCCCTGCTACTCAGCTTCACCAGCAGAGAGTATATTTGGACTTTCCCAAGGTGAGCTGATTGTGTTGTCAGCAAATATTTTTTTTTTCTGTTTAGGCTAGTGTGTGCTTAGTCTGGAATCTGGGTACAGCTTTCGGATAAGTTGAACACAAAATGGAGTTTCCTTTGCAAAATGGAGTCTCTTTTTCAAAAGGGAGTTTGTTTGGTCCTTACAAACAAGATAGTTTTGACTGAGGGTTTTATTTTATATTTTAACCCATTTGTGTGTGTCTACAGATGCAGGCAGATAGCCTAAAAAGCGTATTCAGTATTTGTCATATAAGACATTCAGTTGTAGAATAATATAATTATTCCTTTCCTAGATGGCCTTAAACAGAAAAGTATAAAAACCCAACATCTGCAGGAACTCAGAAAATGCTAACATCAGGTTGTTTCAGTTTTCTTTAGGGATTTTTAATGATATTCAATATGACTACAAACCATGGCTCAGAGACCCTGAGTTCAATTTCCAACAACTAACCATGTGCTTCAGAACCATCTATAGTGACATCTGGTGCCCTCTTCTGGCGTGCAGGCACACATGCTGTCTAAATAATAAATACATGACAAAGCAGGTAGCCTGAGCAATTCAACATCAAAGACTGCTTTAGCTACTATTTCCTCAAGCAATTGCATGCCTGTTGACTTTAAAAAGGGCTAGTCCCAAGGATCAATCCAAAAAAGACTGGACAAAACGATACCGCTAGCTTTTGCAGCGCTTGGCCAACATCTTATTTTTCTATGGTTACCCAAAAGATGTTTTCCCCCAAACAGCAAAAAGTAATTTTAAGAGAACGATTTCCCCATTCCCAATATGTGGGGTGGTGGTTTTTGGTGGGTTATCGATGTCCATTTTTGCCTAGGGGGGTTAGTTGTAAGTTAATAAAAGTTTCATTTAAGGATTTCTTCTATCATTCTTTCTCCCTTATTTTTCTATCTTATCTAACATTAGGGAATAAAGGGTGAAGAAGGGGCAATATAAGGAAAGAATATAAGGTAGGGTATAGATTTATAGAATAAAAAGTAGATTATTGAATCTGCTGGCCTCAAATAATTTATATTGGTATTCAAATATTTCATATTGGTATTGTAGATTGACAGGAATTTAAGTTTTTTCTTTTTCAACATTTGCTTTATGTATTGTATATGGTATGTTAATGGAAACTTAAATTGTATATTGTACACTGGTAGAAACTTAAGATCATTTTTTTTGACATTTATGTAATGTTTTATACATGTACAACTTATTTGAACAGGTGAAATACAACTGTTACAACTTGCTCAGTACGGTCAGAGATAGAAATTGTTAGTTGGTCACTTATAAATCTGACTAGATAATAAATTACTTAATTATAGAATAAGCTTTATTAAGTTTTTTGTATATGTTTCCAAAGGAATAGGTTGATGACGGATAGAATAGATAGATAGATGGTCTTCAAACACTTCAGAGATCCAAAGAAAATGGCATTTAATAATAAAGGGCTTTTATGACAGAGAGACACATCTGTTCCTGGCAGCACCTCGAGTATAATCACGCAGCCATCAAGAAAAGATAGTGGCAGACAGCCACTGGTCTGAAGAACTTTGCTTATCTCTACAGCTGATGACAGAATGACTGTCCACTATGATCAAGCCTGAAACTGAGAAATTAGCTGCCCAGCTTTGCAGGGATTACGTGGGCCAATCCTTCAGGATTCCTGCTTCAGAGCAGTCTGTGAGATGCTTTGGACTGGCTAGCTTAAGGCTCGGGTGCCCCAACAATGGAGAGGAACTTGTGAAAGTACAGAAGCAGTCTTTAAGATGCCTTGGGCTGGCTGGCTGAAGGCTGGGATGCCCCAACAATGAAGAGGAACTTGTGACTGTCCAGACACTCAGCTCTCTGTCCTGTTAATACTTTTGGAAGTTGCTTGCCTGCACTTCCTTCATATTAAACAGTTTTTCCTTCTGGAATCTCTTATGGGTTGAAGACTAGATAGTAACAGTAGTAATATAAGTTTAGTGTGAAAAATGTAGATATTAGGATAAGAATCAGTAGCATAGGATAGATAGTTGAATAATTTCTTAAAATTTTTAACTACAAACAAACTGACTGTTCCTTGTAAATGTGACTTACTGGATAATTCTTATTTTGTTGTATATAACTTATTTTATTTAATAGAAAGGGGAGATGAAGGAGAGATAAACATGTTTTTGTTTAGATCACAAGTTGAGGATGAGAAAAAGACTTGTGAGAGAGCAGATAATGTTTATCCCCTTAGGAGTCAAATCACCATGTGGGGGAGATTGGTTATTAACCAGCTGAAAAACACGCTTGAACAAATTCTGAGAAGAGGTATATATGTGAGCCCAAAATAAGAGGTGGATCCTTTGGAGACTTGGGGATAATTTCGGCTATTCATTCCTGTGCCTCAAGGTGCTCCTAGAGAGAACTGCTGGAGGGAAGGCTTCGGGGCTCTGGGCTCCATTTGAGGCTATGGGTTCTGGTTGCTCCAGGTTCCTGCAGAAGAAATCCTGCTGATTATGCCAGGATAACCATTCCTCAGATCTGATATCTTTATGGTTTCATTATTGTATTTTTAAAACTCTTTTTCCTATTATTTAGGTTAGTCGGGTTATCAGTGAGGTACTCTCGGTCAATAAGTTCATAATAAAATCTATTTGCTAAGAACATTGAGCCTACAGGGAAGAGTCAGGCAGATATCTTGGTGACTGAGAGAAGAACATACAGTGACTAGAGGAGGGAACCAAGGGAGAAGACCCAATTGGGCCAGGAAAATAGAAGGAAAGATGCAATCAATTAGGAGGGTCTGATCTCCCAGCATGCTCATCCTTTCACAGGATCAGTGCTTGCTCTGTGCCTTCAAAGGAGCACGGGGAAGGGGGGGTAGGGGAGGAGCTGAAGTTTGACTTAGAGATGACTAACATGTGTTTCTTCGCCTGTTCCTTGTTTTTAGGATCCTGGAGAGCTTCAGAAAACAGATGAAGTCCCTGCTGTCAGTCAACTGTCTTAACCTTACCTTGTAAACCCAGGAGTCAACAAAGGGATTCATAGATGATCCAGGTAAAAAGTCAAAGTATTGTCTTGATTCTCCACCCTAAATCCCAGATGGACATGGCTAGACACTGGTCATTGGCAGGTGACACATGTGGAATAAAAAATCAGCCCTAAACCAGAAAACCAAACCACTTTTCTCAAGGCATTTACTGTGCACAAGTACCCTCCTTACATTGGCTTGCCTAGCAGACGGCATACCCAATGCCTAGGGTTTAAATCATCCCATGATACCAGCCCTCTCCTAAAACCTAGAGGTTGTTTCCTTGCTGAAGTCCTACCCCACTCCCAGTCAGGTGAATTTCCAGCTCCTCTTCCACCTACCTTCCCCACAGGCTGGAACTTGGGTTACACAAACACTTGAATTCGCTATTCTAAATACTGCAATTTGCCTGTCCTGTCTGCTGACCTCGGCCTCTCTGTATTTGACATGGTTTGATTCTGTAGGGTTGTGGGTTTTGTTTCATCACCAAGGTGACTATGTGGTTAATTACCCTTTGACTTTTGGGGTCAAGGCCTCCATCTGGGCAGGAAACATCAGTGACTCCAGAAATTTCACCCATTCACCACCCCCATGTCTCTGCAGTGTCAGGACTTGTGTGTGCCATGGAGGAATGCCCAGAGGCTAACTGGAGCCACCAAGTTGTTGGTAGTGTATTGAGCAGTCTCATCCACCAAGTTTCATTAGCTCCCTGGTTTCATCAGACTGCAGCTAAGCCAGGGACCAGATCTACTGGTAGAAGGGTCTCACTCCAAGGACTAAGCCTAAACCCATTTACTGGTTAAGGTTCATAAGCTTAGGATGAGTTTACACTTGAGGCAGAAAGACAGAGCAGAGGTGGAATGCTGTCTTGCCTGATCATCTTAGCTTCTGTGCAGGGCTACATGCCAGTCTTTATTTCCCACACGCTCATGTCTCAAGTAACTGATTTTCTTTGGGCAACATTTTCCTAGTGTTGACTAAGCACCAGGGTCACAAGCCTTGAATATTTGTGGAAAGCCAGTTGAGTTGTGCAAGGCCCTCACTTCTGGGAGTAGTAGGAACATCTAAGACCTGAGCCAACCTCTACCCATCCTGGGAGCAGTTTAAAAGAGCACTGATGCATTTATGGCAGGTGCTGAACAAAGTCAAGAATGGTCTAGGAGAGCCAGGGGTTCTTCCCACTGGGGCACTTCCCACCTGGGGCTCTTCCCATCTGGGGTTCTTCCCACCTGGGGCTCTTCCCACCTGGGACTCTTCCCATGTGGGGCTTTTCCCACCTGGGGCCCTTTCCTCATGGAGCCCCTTCCACTTGGGGCCCTTTCCATCTGGGGTTCTTCCCACCTGCGGCTCTTCCCACGTGGAGCCCTTTCCACCTGCATTGTGGGCAAAGATGCAGAGACAAAAGAGAACTTTGTGCTGCTTATGATATTGGCGATGCACGAGGGCAGAAAGTTGCAGAACCTTTGTATCATACCCAATGGTTCACCAAAGCTGAAGGCAGAGTGCATGCTGAGAGGAAAGAAACAACTACAGAGGGAAGGAAAAGATAGGACCAATAAGGGGGGACTGGGATTGCATTGCATAACAATAGATGATCATGCAGCAGAGCCTTGCTTACTGTTCCTGCTGAAAAGCCTAATCATTTAACATCCCCTGTGGCATAGTTAATGGAAACCTAGCTCTGAATCTGAGAGTTGATTTTTAATTTGGTGTTTGAGAATGAATAACATGTACTTTGATCAGTCTGTCCTTCTCCCTCTCCCCTAACTCCACACATAAGTTTTCCTACCACCACTCTCTGCCCACTGAATCTCTTCAGTGCAGCCAGTATGTGCACGGGTGTGGAGTCATTCACTGGGACACAGACAGCCCATGAGAGAGTCTATATTGCCAGAAAAACAACCCTCAATCTCCTTCTCCCAGCAGCCATTTGTTGTCACTGATGACCCGAGCTTGAGGTTAAAGTGTTGGGGCCACTCCATGGTGATGTGTAATTTGGGTGGCAAGAGTAGTCCTAGGTCAGTTAGTGCAAGGTAAGGCTTCTGGCCACACACATTAATCCTTCATCAAGCGAGCAGGCTCTTGCTTCAGTTAGTCAGAGAGCCTGAGGTGAGGGTTATCAGTGGGGTCTATCAGGCTGTCCTCTGACAGAGTTAGAATCCCAGCAGGAGCTGGGAGTGCAGCAGGGGCTCAGGAGCAAGGCTTCAGGTGGCTTGAGATCACAGTGGGTGGGACAGTTATTAACAGGAACATGTCTCCAGCCCAGTCAGGGTGAACAATACCCACAGGCTACAACATGTCAAGCCTACTTTCCCCTTCATTGTCCTCAAGATACACTTCAAAACATTGCTCAATACACAGCCCTGGCTATTGGCTGCTACTGTGGCATGAAAAGATGTGGAGGAAGGGTGTGGACTGAAGCTGATAGTCTTAATAATACTCTTCCTTTTTTATTATAAAATGCATTTGGAACTAAGAATCTTTATAAATGTTGGATGCCACAGAAAACTCGTGAATATGCAGCTGTAAATCTGTGTATATATAATATTCCATTATATATAAGCCAAGTCTTGTCCTTTCTATGTGGAAATGAGCAAGTGTAGAAGTTAAATTAAACCATGTCTGGAAGCTCTTGTGAATTTCATCATTTCCCCTGCGTGAGCCACACTAATATGTAACTCCTGAGCTCTCCCTGGAGGGTGAATTGAACTTGGCCTCATGTTGAAAAGATAAACAAGGTCAAACTGACTCTACCACCCCATGTCTCCTCACTGGGTTATAGTGAGGTGCTTTCAGCTTGGGGCCACTTTATTGACATTGTTGTTGGAGTGGAGAAACACAGGAGAGGGTACAGAGCCACCTACTTTGAATCTTAGAGCTAATGACTACTGTGTTGAGGATGGAGAAGGCAGGCTAGGTCCCGGGGCTTCCTTTCCAGGCTCTTCAATCTAGAAGGTGTTGCAGCTGTTCTGTGGTGTTCGAGAGAAGGACCGAGCTCCTGGGATGCAGCTGTTGACTCCTCTGCTCACAATCTCTGGAGAACTTCTCTGTGCCTCTACTTACCCTCAGCTGGTAGGAGTTGAGCATATGCAGGAGGGGCAACAACTAAAGCAGGAAACTCTGGTGAGTGTCAGCATTTGATGAACTACCTGACAAAGTGAGTGTAACTGTGCTCAGCCATTGCAGGGCTGCTCAAGGAGGTTATCTCCAAGAACAGCCACATTCTAAGCAGTGGGCAGAAGCAGTCATGCCCACAGGTGGCCTCAGGCCTCCTGGAATTCCCATGCCTTCCTAAGAAGTGCTCAAGCTTACCGCTGTCCTCAGCAGTCCTGTGCTTTGTGAGGAAAGTGTTCTGCTCCCCAATGGCATATTCTTCAGCTGAAGAGCAGATTGCTAAAACAACTTTGCAAATGCAGAGCTTAGGCTGTGATTCTGAGAACTATGGATGCTGTCCAGCAAATTAGAGTGAACTCCAAAGTCACACTGGGACCAGGGTGCTTGAGTAGCTATCAAAAGCCCACATGCCACCACCATCCTTCTGTTGCCCTCAGGGCCATACCTCTTTAAGACCTCATCTCCAAATGGGGTGATTTCTGGTAGAGCTATCCATGCCCCTGACCCCCCCCCCCACTCCTACCACTCTTAATATAGTGTGGAAATGTTCTTCTTGGTACATGACCAACAAGCAAAATCACCTTTGTGGCCACAATTCTGGGGAGATGATCCCTGAACTGTACTGGCCAGCCAATCTAGCCTGCTTGTGAGCTCCAGGTGCAGTGGTAGACACTGTCTTTAAAAGTAAGATGGGGATAACACACACACAAAGACAAATCAACCAACCAAAAAGGTTGCAGGTGCAAAAAGGGTGCCTATATTCATAGCCACAGAGGAGGGTTCCAGCCATTGGAGTCTGTACGTGTAGAAAACAGGCCAATGTGCCAGGAACAGGTACTGCATGAAATGTTTCTCTCTAGAACATAGGCTCTTCATCAGGACATAAGTGTGGGTCTACCAAGTCAGAAATATTCCTAGGATTTCAAAGTCAGCCTCACAGACACAAGACTTGCAGTACAATATAGTGTTTATTAAGCAAAGACATACCCTTTTTTGAACAGATATTACTTCTCAAATTGGTTGTCTGGAATATAGGTTACAAAGTGGCATAGGACCACAGAAGACATATATGAATAAATCAAGATTAAGGCCCGAGATTTAAAAAAAAAAGGGCATGATGGAACAATATTTTTCTGCATTTCAAACCTCTGTGGCATTTCTTATTTTGGCAAAAACATTAGTACCCTAGAATTCTGCCCATTGAAGGCAGCTTGCCCCAGCAAAAGCACAGATGTATATACGTATACTTGAAAAAGTGTGGGGCAAGCAGATGGAAATGAATAGTAGTTATCACACACTAATCTGGATGTAATAGTTTGCTTTTGCAGCTTCCTTTCCATTAAACTCATTATGCTTAAGAAACAACTAAAAACTAAACTTATGAGTAAAGAAAATAACCCACCCACCCTCTCACATCAAGGGACTCTTGTATGTCCCTTTCCCATATAGACCATGGACTTAGGTCTTCTGCCTCATCTTCCCCTTAGGGGTGAGGATTGATGGTGTTCTCTTCAGTCAGAAAATATGCAGAATTATCTTGACCAGGCTGCCTGGTCTCTCTCAGGTAAGCAGAAGAGGCATGCTGCAAAGGAAAAAAAAGCAGGGAGAGTGGTAAACTGAAATATTCTGTGGTGATAGGAGTATTCCGTTATTTCAAGCCAGTGAGCCACTGACAAGTATCTTTGCATTATTGGTTTACAAGGTACTAGCAGAGGAGAGAGAGAGGCAGGGGGGGATGGAGAGAGAGAGAGAGAGAGAGAGAGAGAGAGAGAGAGAGAGAGAGAGAGAGAGACAGAGACAGAGACAGAGAGACAGAGACAGAGAGAGACAGAGACAGAGAGACAGAGACAGAGACAGAGACAGAGACAGAGACAGAGACAGAGACAGAGACAGAAAGAGAGCTTGGAAAGTTAGGATTCCTGTACTATTCTTCCTTCCAGATGCCCCTTGGCTTAATGGCCGTCCTGAGAACCCAAAACTTCCTTTTAGTCTGCAGCATATGTGTCTGGCCCTCCATTCCCCAGCTTTTGTGAAGTCAGACCTAGCCAAAGTCTCAACTTTAGCCTTGGATTGAAGTCATTTCCGCACTTACACAGTGGAAGTAAAGGTGTCAGCTCCCACCAGGAAGTGGAGGAGGACAAGCACAAAGGCAGTGTTACAGGTATCAGTTGTAGAACTCTTTTTTGACTCTATTTTGAAGTGATTCAGGACCAAGTAAGTGGAACCAAATGGGGTGAATGAGGAAAATAGATTCAGGAGGAGTTGGGTTTCAAGCAGACAGCTGAAGACCAGGACAGGAGTGAGCAGAAAGGAAAGAGCCCAGTCAGAGTCATATGTCCACAGGATGAAACTCTTGCCTTCCTACTCTCTTTCCCAATGAGCTATCTGAAACCCGACGTTCACTGCCTGGACGATTAGATCAATTTGCTGTCAACTCTGATTCTTAGAGTTCCACTCAAGAACATCATTGTATTGGTAATGGGCACAAAAAGGGCTACCTTTTGGAGTCTACTTTGCTAGTGAGCCCGTCAGACCATTTGCCAATTTTAATCTCGGTATGAGATCATAGGGACCCAATTTCTGGTGACACTGATGGTTCATTTGGTCAAGGCATGTATATGAAAATGGTACACATTTAGCTATCTAGAATTTCTAAACATTTAAAATGAAAATACTTTTGATGTCTTGCTTCTTTGCCAGATTGAATGTTTCTGCTCCTTATAAGGCTAGCTGGGACTTTACATGAAGAGCTAAATCTGCTGGGTTATTTTTATCAGGACCAGTTTTATTCTGTAAGTGTAGCCCTTAAAGATGGTCCCCAAGGTCTGTCTGCCCTGTCTAACATAAGGCAACTCCATAGATAAATGCCAAGCACACTCACTCAGCAAAGGGAATTTTAAGGAACTTTTTCAACATGATGAGACCTATCCAAGGTAGGTTCTAGACTGTATTGCAGTATTGCAAAATGGATAATCTCAGTAAGGAATCTGGATTCAGTGTTGAGCTTGGCACTAAAGTGAGGTGTGGCTGGGGAAGACTGAAAGTCAGATTGTATTTAGGAATCATTTATGCAGCTCAGTCATACAAGGATCTTTGTAGCTGTTACTACTGCAATAAAACCCAATGGTTTTACTCAGCAGTGAGTTCTACCATCACATGTGTGACTTCCTTCACATTGATAATGCTTTCAACTCTGCATACCAAATAGAGAACATATTGCTGGGGCATTCTCCTTATGAAGAAGAGTCCCAGATCAAAAGAAAAAAGCTATAGGGCATTTCAACTCTATCATACAGATTCCCTCTTAGACTGTAGAGCCACAAGTTGAAATAAGTCACAAATGACTCTAAGTCTCACAGACAGGAATTTACACAAGGAAACTGAAAGTTCCATGCAAAACCTCTGAAAAAATGTCTGTAGTAAAATTATTCATAATTATCAAAAACTTGAAAGCAATCCAGATGTTCTTCTGCTGATGGAGGGATTAAAATTGGCAATATAGTCATAATGTGGAATAAATGAAAGTGATCCATTGTTTCCTGTGACATGAAATTTGCTAACTGTACATTTCTAAGAAAAGGAGACAGATGAAAATGTCCTCACATTGGTAATAAGAATGAAACCAATGTTGTTTTGATTATGTAATGTGTGACATTAAGGGCATCACAATGGAATGGATAGGTATTCTTTTTTGCTTTTGTCCATCTTCCCGTGTATTGCTCTTTCTATTCCAATTACTTTATTTTTGTGACAACTTCCATGAATCCCAGGATGGCCTTGAACTCATGGCATAGATAATGGCCATGAACCCCTGACCCTTCTGCCTCTCCCTCCTGACTACTGCATTGAAAATTTTCTCTAAGTCCAAAATTAGTTCAAAATGAAAAACATTTACAAAATATAAGCATCAGGATCAGGCAGAGTGCCCCACCAGATACCTCCCAATTGCTCCACGCAGCTTCAGGATGCACACTTCACAACAATGCTATGGATACAAGCAAATTGCACTTCTTCAATCATTCAGTTAGTTTTACATATTCCATTTTAGTCCTTTTGGAAAATTCTAGTTCCCTGACAGTTTCAGTGCTCAGAGCTTTGACTAAACTTTTCTGCTATCAATCACTTCCAAATCACTTTTGCATCTTAATAGTATATTTGCAATTTTCTGGTTCCAAATGAAAAAATAAAATAAATATCAGTAAGCCATAGCAAGCACTCCAGATGCTGCTAAATTTCAATGTCTCTTGCTGGTTATCTGGCTTTGCTCCTCTGACTGGAAAAGCTAGCTGTGGGATCTTATAAGGATTGCTCCATAGCTGGTATAACAATAATGAATATAATTCCACAGAACAACTCTACAAGGTAACTTCAGATAAGTACGTTAAGTGCAATCACTCTTCATGTAAATGTTAGAAATGGTCACACACACACACACACACACACACGCACACACATACACACACACACACACACACACACACACACACACACACACCTACCTTTGTGCTGTTTTCAAAGAACTATTTGGAAAGGAGATCTGAAACTTACAGAAATAATGGAAGTGGTGCTACTAAAACTATTTGACAATTAAACCTACATTTGAAACTGAGGAGAAAAGAAAGATGAACCATAATAAGTGAAAATGTCACAATATAGCTTATCTGCAATGAGATCCATGTCTCAAGTGTTGCAGGTTTTATACAATGGTATAATTAGGACTTTGTTATAGAAACACATGAAAAAAGCAGCAGTATTTTGGAGGGATTAACCACCTTCACTGCTACTTCCATTACATTGTCCTGGCAACACACATGCCTATAATTCTGTCATCTCTGCACTCAGGAGTGGAGCTAAAGGGCCCGTTCTGACTTCTAGGACAGGGTGAACAATACATAAAAAATTTGCGGCAAAACATCAACAAAACTAACAACAAAAACATGTTGTTACACTAAGACACTGCAAGGACATAAACAATAAAGTGTTATTTATTCAAAGACAGATCTATCACAATGTTTGCAGTATTAAAATCAAAAGCAAGTGAATAATACAAATTCAACAGAAAAAAGGAGAGTCTGCACATTTCTAACTGGGGTTTCTAAAATGTGTAAGATCAGTGATTGCTTGAATCTATGAGAAGATATTTACTTATATTTCTCTGAATCATCATCTCAAAGATTTACAGAAAATGAGCAAAATTGGACATGACACCTGTGATTTCACAGTGTTATAAACAGAACACTATTTTAAACCTCCTAACAACCTTGAAGGTCATCTGATTTATTTCATCCACTTCCAAGTAGCTCATTGTACCTACTCGATATCAGGGGTGTAAAACCCGTGGAAGAAAGGCTTGTCCTCGTACCTGTGCACTTCCTTGTAGTTGCACTTATGTTTCTGCTTGTGCTCAACCGAGCTGATTTCCTGGTCTGAATTGTTCCAAGTGGCCTTTGCCGAGTGGCTGGTCGAATATCTACAATCTCAACCTGAGATTCCAAAAGAAGAGAATACATTTGACTAGCGGGATAGAATAAGACACAAATAATAGGAAACACAGGCAGAACCCAAACACTTTAAACATAATAACATACTTCAAGCAATTGAGAAGCCAACACTGTGTGTGTGTGTGTGTGTGTGTGTGTGTGTGTGTGTGTGTGTGTGTGTGTTGCAACAGACATGAAGTACATAACAACATTAGAGGGATAAAGTTTCATAGTTCTACACAACGGTGGTCAGTGTACATACTTCTGAGTCTGAATTAGGATGTTCCATATTCGCAGCTTCAGCCTGGCAAATTCTTTGCAATTCATTCTTCTGGCGTCGTTTTTCAAGCCTCAATAAAGCCATAAAGAAAGAATTATCAAAATGTGTATTGTGTACTGGCCAGGAAACTTGCTCTTTGTTGGATAGCTTTCATTGCACTAGACAGGGTTATATAAGCTGATGGAGGGAGAAAAAAAGTCAGTGACAGTTTTGCCAGCTGTGAACACTGTCATCAACAATAATGACTGGCATGGCACAATATGCCCACGTTTACAACAGTTGCATCAATGTTACGTGGCAACCGAGCAATTTCTGAATGGATTGATGGCCATACCACGGGAGGAAACATATGTCTGGTATTATAAATCTGATCAAGAACACAATGCTGGGGAGTTCACCAGCCCCAAGAGTGAATCTACTTGCCATTACCTTGCTAAATGGGCATAGCGTCAATGTGCTCTCTAAATTAATGTCTTTATGCAATTCGTCTTTATGCCCATGGATTAGTGCAGTTCTCAGATCTCATCAGAAAAGTTCATTTACGCAGTATTCAGTGGTTAAAATTGAAACTCACAACTAGTCAAGCTATAGAGAATTAAGTGTTATTGGCATGTTTAGATATACATGGTACATCTGTAAGAGCCCCTTCCACACAAGGCTTAGGGAGTATTGCAGAAGGTAGGGCAGGAAGGCTGTAGGAATCAGAGATCAGGGAGATAACAGTGTCATGTGGACCATGACGGGAACACTGCACTCAGGAGCTCATAATAGTGGCGTGGCCACATGAGACCCACAGAAGCCCTACCTCCTGTAATACTGCTCCAAAGAGTGTTTGTTCTAATTGACCTCTTTAGAACAATATAGAAATATGATCCAATGAGAAGCCACTGTTAGAACCCAATCTCTGCTCTGAACACAGTAAAGACATTCATAAACAGAAAGAACTCTAGCTCAAGGACGGGAACTAGCCACTCAGATGTTTGTTTTGATAAATCTCTGGGTATTGTGTTTATTTCATACTCCATTAATTTTCCATTTTTAATATATTATCTATTTTTCTCTTTATGGATTAAGCTTAACATCCAAATGGTATAACGAGAACACTTTTTTTACACAATGAGAAAGACCAAGGACAACCTATTTTAAGTAAAGCAAATGGTTTCAGAAGGCCTACTCAGGTTACATATGCTCATGGTAAGGTTTTGTCAACTAGTTCATATTTTATTTGCTTTCTCAGTGTCTCTACTTGTAAAGACAGAGTTGACAGAGGATAACTGTGAACTATTGATTATCCTTACTCCATATCTCAAATGCTATCACGTGTGCTTTCAATACTCCTGTTTTTAAAAATATTTATTTCTTTATTCAGTGTGTGTGTGTGTGTGTGTGTGTGTTCATGTATGTCACTTGTGTGGAGGACAAAGGAAAACATTCAGGAATCAATCCTCTCTTTCTACTACGTGGGTTCTAAGAGTTAGGCTCACAATCTCAGATGTACTGTGTATATTTTTTTCTTGTTCCATAATTGGACCAATCTAGAAAATAATGCAACAGACACCAGTTACATAGTTCCTCACATACATGAAAATACACAGATTTGGAAACCAGCAAATTGGTCATCTTAGATTCATTTGAAATCCTTAGTTGATCATGTATTGTATGCAATTTCTTTAGTAAAACATTGTTTCAGCTCTGCGTTACTTACAGCCATGATACCTCTTACCTGCGGCACTTCACAGGAATGTCATCATCCGAGTCAATAACTATAACATTGGATTGAATTTCAGTGGGGTGTTCCTGCAGAAAGATTAGCATATCCATTTCCGTTGTTGCCATCATCATGTTGGCATCTTTGAGAGTCAAACCCACAGTCAAGCCCCAGCCTAATTTCCACTCAAATGTATCTGCATACTAAAATATGCTTGACATATATAGCATCCATTACATATTCTAGTTACAACTGATCCACAGGTCAGTGTGAGGAAGATACCAGGTTTATAGGTATAAAAACAAAGTATACACAAAATGATTTATCCCAAGCCTAGTAGATCCAGAAGAGGAATTTCATTTTCACTCAAGTTCACCGCTCACGATTTTATGCCATCATACTGTAAAGACTGTAAAGACTCTTCTGACTGCTGTCCTTCTGTTCTCATCTTTTATAAAATACCCACCAGTATAGGAACAGTGTCCTAGAGGCCTAGAGAGAAAAACTGGAGTAAATCACAAGTAGACGTCCTGGTGCCTTGATGAAGGCTAGCGGAATATGGATCGGCCAAGTAAGATTCATTTTCTCTTTCTCAGAAGAGGAAGCAGATCTTGGGACTGAGTCCTACATCTTTGAAGTCTACATTCTCATGGCAGATGACGGACAACTTCCTTCAGTTTTCGCTTCTATACAACGTTCATTACTGTTTTCAATATGGAGAGGCGGTTTATTCTAAAACTGAATGTGGGAGTGATGGATCTGCTACACCACCACAAGAGGATCATGTACCACAGGCCAGAGGTCTTCATCTAGGCTGCTAACACTGCCCTGTCCATGGTGTTCTACTTATGCCCCCATTGGTGCCAAATCCTTGAGATTCCATCCACTGTAATCACTGTAATCAGTCCAGATTCCTGCCATTCACCTCCTAAACAAATATACAATTGCTCTTTCCTCACTGAATACTGAGTCCCTCTGCACTGATGTCCAGCTGCTGAAAGCAAAAATGATGTGCCCTTCAAAGTGAGGGAGACATAAAACATACTCACTGATTCGTGTGGCTTAGGAAGGATGGAAATGGTTCCCACAAGATAGTACTGTTGCTCCCCTAACAGCCTTGGAGCTGATGACCGAATGTTTCTGCTGTTAGGAACATATTTCTTCCAAACCATAAATGACTCTAAAGATGACACAATGTCAATTAATTTAAAAAGTATACTGGATAAATAAGGTGGCAGCTAAATAATACATCACAATGCTGTTTGCCACCCCAATGGCATTTTTCAAGATTTTGAGCCATGGTATTTTTCTTGTCTTCTTTCATTGACAGCCAAGCTCTGCAGATTCCCCAGATGGTCATCACCAAAATATGAAAACCAAATGTAAACTTGTGCTGAGGTCAGTCTTTTGCTGTTGCTCAATTGATTGTTGTGGAAGTCTCTAAAAAAACTGTGTGTTTGTTTGTGTGTGTGTGTGTGTGTGTGTGTGTGTGTGTGTGTGTGTGTGTGTGCATGCATTTTTTCCATATGTTTTAAAGATATTTCACCTTTAATTTCTAAGAAACATGAAAAATATTTTAATTAGCATTTGGTTACCTGAAGCACAAACTATACCTCACCTCTGATTGTCTTGTATATTTTATGGCTCTGAAGCAGTTAACTTTTTATATGTCAATTTCTCTGCTTGCACATCCTTAAACCTTAAAAATTAAACATCAGGCCCCATAGCATACATGCCATAAATGTGGAAATAGCATAGATTTGTCTAGTGAAAATGTTAGAGAGATGACTTCTTTCCCCAGGTTAGTGTGCAGAACTTTAGAGTTTGTATTTTATATATTGGTCCTTGAGAGGATGCTAGAATTCTAGACCCCCAACCCAACCAGTAATTCAATCTGTGGTATGATTTACAAGCTACACAATCCATTTGTAACTTTAGGTATTCATAGAGTTGCCTTTAAGCTTGGCAGTGCATTAACCTTTTCTTTTTTTATTAAGTTTTAAAAATATTTTGTTTTCTAAGGTGAGACAGCCATCATTTACCAATGTCATCTACCATATTTCTATATGGGACCACTTTATAAAAGTCACTACTATTTTTTTAATGCCTAATAGGCATAGCCATAAATTGTGAGTCTATTGATGTTAGATGTTTTGTAAAGGCCAATAACACAAGAACATGTATGCTAGCAATCAGGGAATCCATCACACCTGATCATCATGTATATATCATGGGATGGATTGCTTACCATCATAATAATTCTGCAGGTACAAGATGAATTTCACATAGGCATACATTTTGTTTTTTTCATATTTGCCTCTCTCAGCATCTCTTTGCTGGGCATTCTGATACGCATTTCCTTTTCTTACCCAACAGCAAAATTCAACAAGACTTCCAACTAAGGAGAGCAAGAGGCAAAGTTATGTAGTCTGCGGGATTATTTCACACAATGAAAGTCTTCCTTAGTTAAAAGAACATCTTAAAGACCACAACTTTCTTCCCATGAACACTGATACTCACTGAGCTATCATTGTTGTATCTGTAGACTAGTATACTGGTATTTATATAGCACTACTAAAATCAGAGAATTACTTCTGTAATTAGGGCTTAGGATAAAGAACAAGACAGAGTGGAGGATGATTATTCCATAAAATAATTTTCTTGATTCTTTGATAATTTCATATACGCATGTGATATATTTTGGTCAAGTTTATGTCCCATGCCTCCCAAACTCTCCCAGATCCAGTTTCACATCTACTCATAACCCTTTGGGGGACAAATGACCTTTTCACGGAGTCACTTAAGACCATTGAAAAACACAGATATTTACATTAAAATTCACAGCAGTAGAAAAATTAGTTATGAAGTACTGGTGAAAATAACATTATGGTCGGAGGTCAGCACTGCATGAGGAACTGTACTAAAGGGTCACAGCATTAGGAAGATTGAGAACCACTGGGACAGAGCATGCTCAGCCAGCCAGGGACCACGTCATTGAAGAAAACCCACTCACCTTCCCCCAGTATCCACGAAATGTCACTAGCTCCTTAGCTGAGAGTCAGGGCCCATGAACTACTACTCCCTATTCCTCCAGAGGAGATAGTTTTTTAATGTAAGAAATGTTGTGAATGAAATTATAGGCTATAAACTTAAATGAATATATGATCATCAGCTATATTACCTGTTATTTTTTGACAAAAATTGCTAAGGGGTAAGAGAGAAAGAAATTATTCAACTGAGTGTTACTGGTCACTCAAAAATCCAAAATTAAATTGAAACAAAACAAAGCCATGTATACATACCTGCATTTGCCAAAGGAAGATGGAGAATGATCTTCTGAGATATTTCATCCTTTTGTTCATCAAGAATAATATCTAATAAAGTCTTTCCCACAATATCTTCCTGGAGAGAGTGAGAGAGAACAGCCTTTGCTTCCTATACTAATACTATTAGTCTGCCCTGTGAACCTAGCTCTGCCCTTGCCCACCTATAGGTATAGGTAGGTGCTGAGCTTCAACCCAATTGCATTGCCCTCCAGTAACTGCTCCATGCTACAGCCCATTCTGGCCATGGTTTTCCTGTGTATTATCTACCTCAAACAGTTGAAGCCTTTCCTATCCATCTCGGAGACCACCAACGCTGTAACCACCACCATGTACTGTTTCCAGAATTTGTTTTTATTGACTTGACACGAAAACCAGTGGAGAAGATGATGAAATATGGGCATAGTTGGATACCAATGGGTTATATGAGGCTAAAAGTAAATCACCCGTAAACAGGAAACCATAATGACCCGCTTCTCCAGAATCTGGAAGAACTTACTAGACGGTGGCCAAGAAGAGGTAACACATTCTGTGATATAAAAACGACTTTTCCATCTATGTTCATGATAGTTGAAATGTTTTCCAATGGCTAATAAAGACATAATAATAATATAATTCAATAGTGGAACAATAATAAAATGATAGCTTTATTTCTAAGTGCATAAATAATTATAATAGAACACTGAAAATGTTTTCCATTTCTTACATATCGTTAAGGTAGGACCATACCTAATTAAATTCTTCCTCCTACACAACAGAATCTACTTAACCTTAGGCATGAGATACTTATCAAATGATGTGTCACTTAAACAAATGTCAGTGTGCACCCAATTAACACTAAACATGGGAATTTTTAGACATGAAAAGTGCACTTAACATACGAACATAGATAACATGGGTTTTTTGAAGTTTGATGTGATCTGAGAAGTGAAATGTAAGCAAAAGGTCTCCAAAGAAAATTATCATAGAAATATCAATTTGGGGGCTGAGGCTATAGCTCAGTGGTAGGACATTTCCCTAGTGTTTGTGAGGACCTGGGTTCCATCTTTAGCATAAAAGGAAAAGAAGACATCAACTTATAAGTTAAAATACATGGTAAAACACAGCCAGAGAGTTTTGTATGTGTTTATGTTGGTAGAGTACTTACCAGGTGCAAAAGGACCTGGTTTATAATCCCAGTAACAGAAAAAAACAAATAAACAATGACAACAACAACAAAACAACCACCCAAATCAACAACTACAACAACAACAACAACAACAAAAAAAAAAAAACTAAAGTAAGCCTAAAGCCAGGACCTGATAGGACTCTGACTGCAAGTTTTAGGAAGATTTTCAGGGAATGTCACTGAAAGGTTAAAATGAAGAAACTATATGACCAGTCCTCAACATATTAGAGGATACCATAGACGCTAATGGTTCTTCTTCTAGATATACATGAGGAAAAAAGCAGCGCCTCAAAGAACTGTGTTTGTCCACATTCTTGGCAGCATTATTCACAATAGCAAAAAGGTGGAGGCAATCTACTATGGTTTGGATATGGCCAGTCCTGCAAGCACTCATGCCTTGAAAGCTTGGCCCCCATTGCACACTGTGAGAGGTGGTAGGGTCTGTAAGAGGAGAAGCAGAGTGCTAGGTCACTAGGGATACTGCTTACCACTCTTTGGCTTTCTGTCTTACAGTATGGTTGTTCTCTCACTTCCTACCTCCACTGTAAATCCAGCTCCACCATGAAGCCATCTCACAAGCGATACAACCAAGCGGCCATCCACGACGGAAGCAGAATTTTGAACTTGCACTAAATAAACCTCATTTCTTAGAAGGCAGCTACGCTCACCACTATACCACCAATGCCACATCAAGCTTTTTGTCTTTATAGAGTAACCAAACTTAGCAGTTTTATTTACCGCAGAGAAAGCTTAACATATACTCCAAGCAACTGACAGATAAAAGGCTCTGAAAAATGTAGCATAACAAGTAGGTAAATCTTATTTAGCCTTTACAGGGAATTGTGCCACCAAATATTTTAGTGAGTGAAATAAGCCATTCCAGAAAAGAAGCATGTTTCATTTTATGACATCTGTAAAATAATTAAATTGTAAGGAGAAAGAAAGAAGTGAAAAGCAAACCATAAAAATAATAAAAACTTTTAAAAAGAAAATGAAAATCAGCTCTTTGAAAAGAGAAATCCTGGTGATAAGCCCCTGATAAAGTGAATTGCATAATGAAAACCACAATCTTCAAAAAACAAGTTTATTTTATGTGTATGAGTGGGTTTTTTTCCCTGCATACATGTCTGTCCAACCCTCTGGGACTGGAGTTACAGAGAATTGTGAGCTGTTGCATGAGTGCTGGGAATTAAACTCAGATCCTCTGCAAGAGCATCAGTGCTCCTTTTTTGGGGGGGGAGACAGGGTCTCTCCATGTAGCCTTGGCTGTCCTGGACTCACTTTGTAGACCATGCCGGCCTCGAACTCACAGTGATCCATCTGCCTCTGCTTCCCTAGTGCTGGGTTTAAAGGCGTGTGCCACCACGCCCAGCTAGCAGCCAGTGCTCTTAACTGATGATCAACAATTTTAAGAACAAAAGGTAGACATCATTACAGAACCTTCAGCCATAATAAATATGACTCGAGAACGTTGTCATCAATTTTATGCCAGGAAAATTGAAATTGATTGGATAAATAAGTTCTTAGGAAGTAGTTTACCAAAGATAACTCATGAAAGTAGAAAATTTGGATCATACCTTGATCACTATAGGATGGAACCATTACTTTCACATATCCACTTATTACCTGCTGTGGTTTCAAACTGGTTTGAGTGTATCCTCACCCAAAGGGTCATACACATGGAGATATTTGTAGCACAGAAATAGCAACTGACCAGCTCCTGGATTCATTATGTGTTAATCCAAAAGATTATGCTGCTTTTATTGGTGTCAGTGTATTGACACTGCTAGGTAAGTGCTGCGACTGAGCTATAACCCCAGCCTCAGTTGAAATTAAAAACAAAAGACGAAAGAAAAAAACTCCACCTTCTTTTCATGGCTCAAAATAATGGCCCAAGCTACACCTCGTTCCAGAGGCCTTAATTTTTTAAACATTTTTTCTGCTTAAAGACAGCTGTGCTCATACTTACAGAATGTTTGTGGCATGAAAAGCTTCTCTAAGAAAAGGTTTTCCAGGGAAGTTACTCACACATGACAGAAGCTAAAAGGTGGCAGAGGAGGCATTTCCCCCTGCACTTGTGCCGATAAACATCCCTGTGGTTTATAGTCACCTTCTATAATAGTTCAAATATGCATTAGGTTTTATACAACTTATTGAAAGACTTCAAATGATAATTTTGAGGCCTCTACACAACACAAATTTCATTATATGATACTTACCAGTCCTTTTTTTTTTTTATAATGAACTGCATAAAAGGAAGAAAGAAGTCCATACGTGGCTTAGGTTTTCATTTAAGAATGTGTACTGTTGTAATACTTGTTGTTTTACTTGAAGGCCTTTAGTCTTCCAGCTATGCTTTGAGATGTGCTGTAGTGCATCTTGTATTATACACAATCTACACACAGAGTACGCAACAAAAGCACCCTTACCATAACCGCCGTCTGATGGTACTCTTTATGGGTAGTGAAGACAGGAGCTTCATTTTTTTCAAAATTGGCCCTTATGTCTGACATTCCTTCTCAAAAAAGAAATGCGAGATGTTATATTAAGATAATGAGCAGTTGATATTAGAGTTCTCAAAGTTACGAATTAGAAAAAAGTATTAGTTTTTGAATGGAGGTGGGATTTGTGTATACCATAGCTTATAGTGGAAGTCAGAAGAGAACTTTGGGAAGTTAGTTCTCTACTTTCACTTTTATGTGGGTTCTGAGGAGTTAACTGAGGTCATCAGGCTTACATGGCATGTGCATTTAACCACTGAGCTACCTTACCAAGGCAAAGTTATAATTAGTATCATAGAGAAGACTTAATCTGTGGAATACAATTCGGATTAAAAATGATGGCATTGAAAATTCACCCAACAACGTGCAATTTTCCATTTGGTTCTGTGAAAACTCAGGATCCACAATATGCCAGACAAGGTTAACAACTCTGCATGGATCCATACCACCAGTCCCTAACTAAAAGCTGGAATTCTACTCTTCATTTCTGGACAAAGGCCTTACACTGGGGGGATCTTCAGGCCATTCCCAGGTCTGCTCAGTGAACACCACACCTCATCTTGTCCTCTGTTCCCCTTCACAGCCATACCACCTCTCCTCCTTGACCTGAGTCAGTAAAGACATCAGTAACACAGCCTCCCACCTCAATGTTTTATGTCAATAAGAATTAGCTCCTCTACTCACAAGAGAAAGAAATAGTCGGGGTGTACAACGTTTGTGCTGGGGGATTCTGACTCTAGGTCAAGAGTCTCACAGCATGCCCTCAGAGTGCACTCAAGTGCCTTCACTAACGAGGCAATGAGAATAGGGTGTGTAGCATTGGTGCCGTAGGATGAAGAGTGTAGCAGCTATGGCCTGGCTGATGATGACTGAAGAAGAAATGCAATGTGATGGAGTGGACACAGGGCCTAGAAAATATTTTAGGATGTTTAGCCACAAAGAAGGCATAGAAATAGGGAAAGCCATAGAGGAATAATGTAGTCAAGAAAATAGTTGCTTCAGTGTATTCCATGAGATTGTTAACTGTGGTATAAATAGTATTGCTCAAGAAGAGGACAGACATTTTATAAGCACCAAGTTAGACAACTAAGCTTACATAAGGTATATACTTAACTACATAACTTTAGACTAGACTAAAAACTTATATAACTGAAATGTGAAATTATGAAATCCACAGTTTACAGTTGGTGAGTTCCCCATCCCTATATCAATGATTGGTACAAGATTAGACAAAAAAATAACTCAGTATTTTGCCATTACAACGGAGCTCCGAGTCAACCTTACCTTATCACCCACTTGAAGTAAAGTGGTCTTATGTCTACTGTATCCAGGCAACTCTAGAATGCACACTGATTAGGAGATTGGCTGAGAACATAAAAGCCACTGACTATGATTGGTCCTAAGAGGCAGGGCTGTGATTGGTCAAAACACAAGTTTAAGTGACTGTGGTTACTGTTAAGAGCAAGGCTGTGATTGGCCTAAAACACAAACTTCAATGACTATGATTTGTTCTCAGAGTCAGTGTTGTCATTTGTTCAAACATAATCCTTAATGAATGTGATTGGTGGTTAGTGGTGAGGCTGTGATAGGTCTAAAATGTAAGCCCCAATGACAGTGGCTGGTTCTACAAGGCATAGCAGTTGGGCTCAATGAGTCTATAGGGAGACATTCAGCAGTTGCTGCTTTCCTGATTTGATCTTTTAAACATATGTCTCTATATGTTATATTTTGATTACTTTTATTTTATTAAATGTTTCCCCTGAATGTATGTATACCATGTGTATGTCTGACACCTATAGAGATCAGAAGAATGTATTATCTCATTGAACTTGAGTTACAAATAGTTGTAAGCCACTATAATGGGTACTGCGAACCAAACTCAGGTCCTGTGCTGGGACAAAAAATGTTCACAACCACAGAACCATTTCTCTCTCCTCCTCGAGTTATATTCTGTTGCCTCTCTGCATAGTACCACACAGAAAAGACCACTGTCCCGGGACACCAGAAAAGGTCCATAGAGCAGACAAGTCTTTAGGCTAGAAATGTTCCCAGTCTTTGGCTAAGAGCTCTAAAGCTAGCTTGTATTACTGGCTAAGAAATGCCCCCAATTCTTATGCCTATGCAAGATCTATAACACTAGCTGCTGCCAAAGGATGAGACAATTCAATATCTGAGCCTGCCTTGGATTACAAGTCTAACTACAAAGCAGGAGTGGACATTCTCTACTTCCTAGGCTCAGACAATAACTGGAAGGCTCAGTAGGCAAAGAGTCTCAATACCAGAGGCCTGCACAAGAGCTGCCATACTGTAGGGTGTCACCTCCTGTTGCTCAGATTACTCTGGACATTTTTCATTTTGGTTTTATTTGCTTTAACATGGGATACAGTGTAACCTAGCTGCCCCCTCAACTCACTTTAGGTCCTTAAACTACTGATCCTCCTGCCTCCAGTCCACAAGGACTAGGATTAGATGCCTCTGCCACCATGTAAGATTCTTCATGGCTTAGATGGAACACACATCATCCATATCACCATCCCAGTATTTTGTGATAAATTTGTGAAGTCTTTTCCCCATTAATCTAGCTGTGGAAAATAAAAAGCCCCAAATCCTGCACAGTAATTTATGAGTAAGAATAAAATACAGAATGGGCCTTTACTTACTGGATATCAAGAATTATTATAAAGCTTCAGTACTCGAGATTGTTGACAACACTGAAGACATGTAAAATATAAGGAAACAAATGTGAAAGACACATAGCACCAATAAGATCCTTGCCAGGCCTTCCACCCGCTGCCACACTGACCTTTGCGTTCTCAGCATTATCTACAGGGCCTAGAGGCATGGGAGCTCTGTTTATGGCAAAGGAGGGGAAGGACAAGTGGAACCTCAAGAACAAGGCCTTGCTACACCTCTTGGCAGGACCACATATTACTCTCTGGTCTTCAGCAAGTGAATTGGCATCTCTGTGCCTCAGTTTGTTTATCTGCCAAATAGGAATGAGGCTAAAAGTGCCTGCTTCAAAGAGTTGCTCAGAGAGTCAGTGAAGTGATCAGTTAAAGCTGGCCTGGTATTTACCAGTGAGCTTAAGACACAGTGAGTCTGACTTGCATTCTGTACATTGGGTGCCTCCTCTTTCTTGGAACTAGGGACCATGTATCTTTCGACATCACTGGAATCTGGCACCGGGGCTTGTGGGGTGCTACTGGAAAGGTCAAACTCTGGCATATCAGGATATCCAACTGAGTTCAGTCCATTACACTGGACTCCCTTTCTCAGTGGGGCTCTCCCTTCCCCTGATCTGAGACTACAGATCCTCTCAGGAGTATCATGTAGCCCTCAGGGAGATTACAACCCCAACCGTTTCCTGGTAAGAAACTGTTCAGCAAGCACCTCCAGCCTCTAGCAAATGACCTTTATTATTACCTGGAAGTTCTTCCTCCATCCGTAGGATAATTATGAACTGTGTTTTCCTTCTTGTGAAAGGACCCCATGCTACTGCATGTTAATGAGATACTGTATCACTGCATGTAAATCAAGTGTCCTGGCACATAGTGTATCAGACACCCTCAAACCTCTCCCCACTGCCCAAGGTTTACAAATAAAAGTCAGCTGGCTGACTGGCTGGCTGGCCGGCTGGCTCTCTTGTGCTCACGCCATCCTTCTACCATGACCTTCTGAGACTCCATTTATTCTGGGGAAGAATCACTGTTGAATGCCTGGGGCTTGACTGTTGATCAAGGCAGGCACAGTGGTGGCAGAGCTGCTACATTGCTGATAGCTAGGTGCTGACAACTGCTAAAGCAACACCAGCCTGTGTCTCACCTGACCTGTCTGCCAGCCAGTTTCAAACATCTACCTGCTTCTTCTGCCATGCTTGGCACAGCAGCTAGACAAAGGGCTATAACATGTTTGGTGTCATCATGGCCATGTAGAACTCCAAATTCTCCACTGCCTTCTGATATCAGAGCTAAACTGTAACACTCCATGGAAAACTCAATTTCCTCCTCCCCTGGTAAGACCAGGAAAGTCACGTAGGACATGGGCCTCACCCTAAAGCACTTTAGCATGTCCTGAGAAAACCAGGACCTTTGACCTCAAGGTCCATTCCTTTTCATTCAGGAGCAAGAGGCATCTGGACAGAGCCATTGTCTTATCCACAACAGGTGTTTGCTAAATCTTTTTAGATCAAAAGTTGGATCTGCTACCTCCCTCAGCAAACCTTGACCACCCTGTCCTCCCTTGTCCCTCAACTTCACCAGTCCTATCTCCTCCTCTTCCTGTTTTTTCTCTCCCTTATGCCTTCTTGCATTTCTGCCTATACCTATTTGCAGCCACATTAATTATTTTCCTGACATGCGTTCATCAAAATCGAACCTCTCTGTGAGTCTTCCTTTCCAAGCCTCACTTCACCTTCAAGTCCTGACCTTTACTCTACAAAAGACTCATGTTTTCTCTGCAAATTCTTCACCCTCTACACACTAGTCACTGGTTAGATTGTAGTCTCAGTTGTGCTCCTTCAGTCCTTTCCATGGTGGCCCTCACCTCACTGCTCCAGACTGTGACTGCATTTGGAGACAAGGTCTTTAATGAGGGAACTGAGGTAGAATGGGTGGGCACTGGTGCAGTGTAACTGCGGTCCCTATTACAGGGGGCAGATAAGACACAGTCATATACAGAGTGTGATCCTGTGAGTGCACTCACTGTAGACCGCCATCTACAAGCCAGGGAGAAAGATCTCAAGAAAGAACCAACCCTGGCAACATCTGGACCTTCAACTTCCATCTTTAAAAACTGAAAAAGCAATATATTTTTCTGTTCAAATCACTGTACTTCAAGGCTTTCCTCTGATATGCCAAAGTCACATATCCTGTATTGTTCAGTGATGTCATATGTCAGGTACACTTCTAGGTCCTACAAATAGAGATGACAATGAGCCAAGCACGAGCCACTACCTCATGGACATTAGGCCAGCCTCTCTCCAGGAAGTCAAATATGCAGGAGAGTGAATGAAGACTGGCTCTATGGAGAAAAGTGGAGCAGAGTAAGGTAGCCATTGAGGGCTCTACTGAGAGGATGCGCTTTTTGCTGAAACCTGAAGGACATGAACTATCTTGTTTTGGATACACAGACATACAGAAGTAAGCACCACCAAAGCACAGCTTCCTCTAGTATGTTTTAAGGTAGGGGTGGGAATCATGCAAGGCCTCCCAGGCCATCACAGGAGACTTTGACCATCAGTTTAAATGGCATGGAAAGAAACTGAAGGCTATGAATCAGGGAGCACCATAATCTTTTCTATCTTCAAGTAACCCATCAGACTTATTTCCTAATGAAAATGAGATGTCACACGTAGAAGTTAGGACACTTTTGGGAGGCTGCTGGAACAATCCAGGAGAAGCGTGACCCTGACTTGTATCAAACAGAGGGAAGGAAATAAAATTCTAGATGGAGTTTGATGGAAGAAATGTGAATATTAGATGACAGCATGAAATTTAATGAATACTTACAAACTGGAGTCAAGGAGGGTGCTCAGAGTATTAGTCAAAGAAACATGAATGATGGAGGTGGTTTAACTGAGATGAAGAAGACAGGGTAGAGCTGGTTACATAGAAAGGTCTAGAGTCCTGAGTCAATATCAAGACTGGAAATGGGAATGGGCAATTATCATTTAATTACTACTAAGCCACAGGACAGGCTCTTGGCAAGATTCTGTATGTGGTACAAGAGAAGCACCTTCAGAACTAGGCCCTGAACAATCCTACATTTTAAGGCAGAATAGAGGACAAGGAGGAAATGCAAAAGGTGAAAAAGGAGGATGGGCTGGCAAGAAGTGAAACCACCAGGCTATGGGGGAAACCAACAAATGGCAGCATGAAGAGTGGGGAAAGGGGGGGGGGGCAACTGTAATCCCAATCCCTCCCTTGAGAGATTTATACAGGTGGTTGAGTTTAAGAATACCCTGGGCTTGGTAGGAGTGCCAACCCAGGCAGATATTCAGCAGGGATGAGTATAGTCTAGTGATATGAGGGGAGAAAACTTGCAGTAGTCTCCTGGGAGACAGAAGGGTGGATGCTCTCTGGAACTTTGGCGTGATTGCAGGGCTGCATCAAGAACCCATCTGAGGATTAATGGCCCTTACTTTAATAAGAGAGTATTTACTCAGGGTGTCTGTGTGGGTTTCTGCAGCCACATTCAATTGCACTGGTGCAGGCTCAGAGTTGTGGTGTTTCCACATGAATATAAGGAAATGACACAGGACTGCCAAAAAAAGTATGTGGATTCAAGGAAAATATTCACACAACTAATTGTCGACTTCTGGCTGCACAAGGAAGGCTAGAAGGAAGGAAGGAGGGAAGGAAGGAAGGAAGAAAGGAATGAAGGAAGGAAGGAAGGAAGGAAGGAAGGAAGGAAGGAAGGACCAAGCCATAATTTGGTAAGAGCCAGGATTTGGTGAACCAGACCCAGAATCTGTACCTGGCTGTTGGGGAGCTGAATGCAAAATAGGAAGAACAGAGAAGAAAGCAGCTGTGGTAGTGAGGAGAGAAGTATGCTGCCAAGTAGGACCACAAAGCATGTGTCAACACAAAATCACCAAGAATGTGTACATCCCATGCCTTGGATTCACTGCGAAGCTGAGAGATGCCACGCCCATGACTGTCCCCTTACCCCACAGCCTCACTGCTCCCTTAGGCTCCCTTGCCCTGTCCATCACCCCAACACTGAGCTCCTCCCTCAGCTGCACTTCTCATCCCTTCCTCACCCATGTCCTTGAGCCTTTTCTCCTTTTTAAAATAAATAAATAAATCGCAGCACTCCTGTACTCCACTTCATTCATAAGTTGAACTTTCTGAGAGGGGTGCCTACATAGAAGGGGTTAAAAGGTCCAGGTTGCTTAGCCCTCATTTGGTAACTAAAAATACCAAATACTACACAATCAAAAACCATTGGAAAACCAACAGAGTTGAGTGAAAAAGTCCACCCTTGAAAACTTTGTTCCAGATACACAAGAAACTAGAAACAGAGAACAAGACTAAGAGTGAACAGAAGCAGGAAGCAGTTCTTTAAGAGGAAGTATGAAGGGAATCAAGGGGCAGTCCTTTCAGAAAGTCAACAAGATAGACAAAAGACACACACTTAGCCAAACTAACTAAAAGGCAGAGAGAAAATATCTAAATCAACAAAATCAGAAAGGAAAAACAAAACAGAACAACATCTCCATAACCCCTAAGGAAAAGAAGCAGTCATTGTATGTCTCCCAACAAGGGGGGGGGGGGAAAGCCTCAGGGCCAGATGATTTTAGCTCAGAATTCTACCAGACTTTCAAAGAAGAGCTAATACCAATACCCTTCAAAATATTGCACAAAATAGAAACAGAAGGAAGATTGCCAAACTCACTCTATGGGGCCACCGTCATTCTGGTACCTAAAACAGACAAAGACCCATCAAAGAAAAAAAATTCAGGCCAATTTCCCTTATGAACACTGATGAAAAAAATACTCACAAACTGAATCCAAGGACTCATCAAAGATACCACTGGCCACGACCAAGTAGGCTCCATCCCAGGAATACAGAAGTGGTTCAACATATAAAAGCCCATCAACGTAATCTGTCATATAAACCATGGAAGGAAAAACGAAACATGATCACCTCATTAGATGCTAAAAATCATGTGGCAAAATTCAACACCACTTCATGATAAAGGCCTTGGAGAGATCAGGGATAAAAGTTCTGATAAGATGGAACACTGACTACTTACTAATTACTCCCAAGCACAAGATTTTAATTTCCCTTTGGTGGTATACTGAATATAGACCTGAGGGTGCCTCTCATCATGCTAGAAACAAGTCTGCCCAATCTGTATACCAATTATTCTGAGTGAGAAAAGAATGTCCACGCTTTTACTGGGTCTCAAAGGCATAAGCCTACCCCAGATGTCTTATAGACACAACTTTAACTTTTGTCCCTAGTCTGTATGTGCCTCAACAAGTTTTTACCTGGCTAACAGACTCCATCCAGAGCTGCTGAGAGCTGGACCTACGGGAAGTTGATATAAACCAATCTCAAAGATGGGACTACTCTCTGTCTCTTCAGCTGGATCAGCTAAACAGATGCTTTTGGTAAGTGCCCCATTACCTAGCCTTTGACTACCTTTTCAGCCTTTCTAGGCCCCAATAACAGCGCCCCTAATGTCACTAGGGAAAAAGAGTGACAGAAGAGAATGACATTGCCCATTGTCCCACTTTATAGGCTGAAATGCTGAGTCAAGGCCAACTCTCTGGCAGGAGGGACAAATGGCCACAAGGAAAAAAGCTCTTAGTTCTGTTTAAACCAGTCATCCTTGCCACTGCATTTTGACTCGGCTCTTGGGTGGTCTGGTCAGAGAGTCTCTCAAAACTTGGGTAGAGCATTCATTGTTAATAACTCCAAATATGCCTACTTAAGATAACCAGAGCTGAACACTTAATATTCCTTCCAAAAAGGAAATAGGAAAGAGGATTGGCCCTTCCTGGGAATGTCCAGTCCAAATGCAGCCCACCTAGGAAAGCACTCACAGCCCCACCCACAAGTGTTGCTGCAGCACACACAAACAGGTTCCTTCTTCTCCACTGCATTCAGTAGTTTTGCCAACACTTTACACTTCACCCAGCCCTCATCTTGTCCATCAACTGGCCAGACAGGAGGCAGACCTGTCACTGCTCAAGTCTCCTACCTTGGCTTGCAAGCTCTACCCACTATGCCTACATCATCAGCCTCAGCTGCACCTAAGCATCAAGCCCCGCCTTCCACTACTACCTAAGTCATCACAGCCCCATTAAAAACAACTCCAGCAAAAGCTACCGCAGCAGAGACAGCTTCTGTTCTCCCACCTGCACCTACAGCTCTTTAACTCAGCACTCACAGCTTCTCCCTGTGAATGTACAATGCTTCACCGCCCCCTACAGACAGGGTTCTCATCCCCTTGGGCTCAACCCCCACAACAGCTATGTATGTTGAAGTTCCATTTGTAACAGTGTCAAAATTCCAGTAATGAAATAGCAACAAAACACATGAGGGGCTGTGTTAAAGAGTCACAGCATTAGGAAGGTTGAAACCCGCTGCCCTTCCTTGACCTTTGCAACCACAGCCCCCACCCACTACTCTATCTCAGCAGGTCACAGTGCCCCACTGCTACAGGTGTTCTCTGCCAAATGAAGGTCAAGTGAGGATTCAGCCTTCTGCCCCCTCCTCAGAAAGTGACCACTCACATCATAGCCCTGGCCTGGTGCTCTGCATTCCCTGCTCACTTATCTCACCACTCACACAGCCCAGCCCACAACAACTGCCACAGCAGAAACAGCCCTTGGACACTCTTCTCCTTCGGCAGGTCCAGACAACTCTCAGTAGGTATCAAAAGTTATACTGACACAATCCAGCACTGAGCTAAAGGCCAGACTACCTCAATCAAGCCCTGCATCAGCAAGAGAGCTCAGTCCACCACTCCTCAGTTAGCTCTCACAACCCCACACTAGTATACACCTACACAGCCATGTCCTGCTCTTAGGGTGACCCTGCCCCCTCTCAGGTCAACATCCAGAGCCCAGCCCTATTTTGTAAGAGATCACCTAGCCTCTCACCCTGACAGTCCCTTACCTCCATGCTGCAGGATCCATAGCCACGCCCCCAACACCTCACCACTTCTGCTTCCCTAGTAATTTACTGGGCCCAACACACCCAGGTTGGCCCTAACACCTCTGCCTCAGTATGTCTACCTTTCTGGCTCAGGTCTACCCACTCCAGAACACCGCCCATCCCCCTCCCCTGCCAGTACCTGTTCCCAAGGGATTCCACAGTGCACAAAGTTTCCTTCTCTAACACTTACTAGGTCTAGATCCACCCACCCTTCCACCCTAGCATACAAGCCCCACCCACCACTATGACCTCCACAGTCACAGCCCCACCCACAAGAGCAGCACCAGTCCTCCGGCTGCAGGGCACCCTATCCTTACTTCCATGTTTTCTCAAGAATCCTTCTCCATTCAGCCCTGGCCCATCCCCTGACACTCCTTTTTGACTTCTTTCTGGGCCTGCTGTTATGGACACTTGCCCCTGCCCTCTTTAGAGGTCCTCAGGATGTGCCTGATCCAATAGTGTCCCTAATGGTTAGAGCAGCCTGCTCCAGTGATCTCACAGTGGGCTGCAGAAGACCAAACCTTAAATTTCAACACTCAGGAAGCAGAGGCAGGCTGAGAACTGAGTTCAAGGCCAGCCTGGTCTACAAAGTGAGTTCAGGATAGCCAAGGATACACAGAGAGACCCTGTCTCTGGGGGAAAAAAAGAAAAAGAAAAGAAAGAAGAAAGAAAAAGAAAAGAATAGATGTGTCAGGGGCTGGACAAAGGCACCTGAGTGGATGTCTGTAAACTTCCCTCAACAGTTTTACAGGAGCAGCTTGGGCAGGTCTAACCAATGGTACTCTGTGGTGCTGTGCATCCCCTCACCTGGGCTGGGGGTCTTTCGACTTGAACCTGGATGCATGGCCAGGACACTGTGAGCTGAAGGCCTGTGCTACCTGATGACCACAAGGCTGATCCCAGAATGGGACCCTAAGACTGAAAGCCTAGGAAACCCCTCGAAGGGAAGGAAACTCTGGAGCAGAGTTTGTGCCCTTTGCCCTCCTGTGGCTGTGATCTCCCTCCTGGAGGGTCTCAAGCATTCTCTGTGTACTTTAAACAACTTACTTGAGATTTTATAGGTTATGAGAAAGCTTCTTGCGTTTTTGTTTTTGTTTTTTGTTTTTTGTTTTTTTGCAAATACCTATCCATCTCAATCTTTATATACAAACCCTTATATATCAAAATATGTTTATTTTAGCTGCATCACATTTCTATCTATTAATACCATGAGATTGAATTGTACTATAGAGAAAGCCGATCCCACTTTAATATAAAATTTCCTGAGAAGGCCTGCTTGGAACAACTAACTACTCTTTTTTCTTTTCTTTTCTTTTTTTTTAAAAGATTTATTAAGTACACAATGTTCTGCCTGCATGTAAGCCATCAGGCCAGAAGAGGGCACCAGATCTTGTTATAGATGGTTGTGAGCCACCATGTGGTTACTGGGAATGGAAGTCAGGACCTTTGGAAGAACAGCCAGTGCTCTTAACCTCTGAGCCATCTCTCCAACCCAACTAACTACTCTTTAGGGAATTGAGACACAACCGAGGCTACCTTCCTTTAGCAGCTCGTTACCCCTTACAACTTTAAGTATTTTGTTGTTGTTGTTGATGAAATTTGTCAGTGGCAAACTGTTAGTTTTTGGAAGTACTACGTTACTGTTATGTATCATGTAAAACTGTATAAAAAGTAAACTAAACATAACATCAAAGTCACAACATAAACTTCATGTGTCCATGAAGTTGACCTCATAGGTAGTTGATAGGGTGGGTGGAGAAGAGAGGAAGGATGGATACATTGTAACTCTCCCACAGACAGGGTTCTCAACCCATGGGTTGCACCCCCCAAACCAGCTATGTATGTTGTGGTTCCATTTGTAACAGTGGCAAAATTCCAGTTGTGAAATAGCAACAAAACACATGAGGGTCTGTGTTAAAGAGTCACAGCATTCAGAAGATTGAAACCCACTGCCCTTCCCGGACTTTGCAACCACAGCCCCCACCCAGTACTCTATCTCAGCAGGTCACAGTGCCCCACTGCTACAGGTGTTCTCTGCCAAAGAAAGGTCAAGTGAGGATTCAGCCTTCTGCCCCCTCTTCAGAAAGTGACCACTCACATCATAGCCTTGGCCTGGTGCTTTGCATTCCCTGCTCACTTATCTCACCACTCACACAGCCCAACCCACAACAACTGCCACAGCAGAAACAGCCCTGGGCCCCCTTCTCCTTCAGCGGTTCTGGGCAACATTAAGTAGGGACCAAAAGTAACACTGACACAATCCAGCACTCAGTGAAAGGCCAGACTATCTCAATCAAGTCCTGCATCAGCAAGAGAGCTCAGTCCACCACTCTTCAGTCCGCTCTCACAATCCCACACTAGTATACACCTACACAGCCCTGTCATGCTCTTAGGGTGACCCTGCCTCCTCTCAGGTCAACATCCAGAGCCCAGCCCTATTTTGTAACTGATCACCTAGCCTCCCAGACAGGCAGCCCCTTACCTCCACACTGCAGGATCCATAGCCACGCCCCCAACACCTCAACACTTCATGCTTCCCTAGTAATCAGGTGGGCCCCTCACACCATGGTTGGCCCTCACACCCCTGCCTCAGTCTGTCTACCTCCCTGCCTCAGCTCTAAGCACTCCTGAACACCGCCCCTCCCCCACCTCTGCCCGCATCTGTTCCCAAGGGATTACACATTGTACAAAGTTGCCTTCTTTAACTCTTTCTAGGTCCAGATCCACCCACCCTTCCACCCTAGCATACAAGCCCCGCCCACCACCATTGACCTCAGTAGTCACAGCCCCACCCACAAGACCAGCACCAGTCCTCCTGCTGCAGGGCACCCTATCCTTACTTCCAAGTTTTCTCATAGACTCCTTCTCCATTCAGTCTCAAGCAGTGCTGGGTCTCTTCCACCTCCTGCCACCCACTCTTTGTCCTTCCTTCTGACTGTGGAGGCAGACAGGTGGCAAGCTCTGTGCTGTTCCTCCTGGGTCCTCCCCTTCTTGCCATTAGGCTGTGAGCTCAGTGAGGAGGCCCAGGTCAAATGTCCTGTGTGCCCTGAAACTCCACTGACATTGATGCTCTGCTGCTTCTCAACAACATGCCCGGCAGTGGGGTTTTGCTTAAGGACAGGCCATGCAAACCTGGGGTTTGGTGCTCTTGTGCCTGTCTGTACAGTTTGAGAGTCTGGGGTCAGGGAGGGGAAGTGGCACTCACTGGATAGGATGGAGGCTTCTAGAGAAAGGCTCCACAAGGTCCTGCCAACAGAAGTGGTCATGCCTGAGAGAACACAGAGGAGGGAGTGTTCCCTTGCCCTATTCAGGTGTCACAACTGTGTGAGTTGACATCAGCATAGAGACAGTCAGTCCTGTGATTGTCCTGCCTGCTGACTCACTCTGAGGTCACTGCCTCCAGTACCAACCCTAACTTCAGCTGAGAAGCACTTACAGAAGACACCATGCTGCCCCTTTTGGTCAACACATTCTGGACTGTTAGGTCCAAAGACATCTAGTTCCCTTCACCAAAAGAAACTGCTTCCCTTCTGACAGGCAAAATGGGCAGATAGCTGTGTCTGATGCCTATGAGCACAACAAAACTCATGCTGGCTTTCTGGCTACTTCAGTATAACAAATGTCTGCTTAAAAATAAGTAAGTTAAAAAAAAAAACACACGGGAAGGATTACTAAGCATGGTTGCTGGGATCTCACTGAATGACTTACTTTGTGATCATCATATTTTACCTGGGTAAAGCAATCTTTATTTCGTTTTATAGATAGGATTTCTTTCTTCTCTCTCTCAGGAAGTTGTCTCCTGTGCCAGTATGTTCCAGGCTCTTCCCCACTTTTTCATCTAAGTGACTTAGTGTCTCTGGTTTTATGTTGAGGTCTTTAATCCACTTTGATTTGAGTTTTGTGCAAGGTGACAAATATGGGTCCAGGTGCATTTTTTTACACATAGACATCCAGTTAGACCAGCACCATTTGTTGAAGATGCTATCCTTTTTCCATTAAATGGATTTGGCTTCTTTGTCGAAAATCAAGTGTGACCATATGTGTGTGGATTCATATCTGGGTCTTCGATTTGATTCCACTGATCAACCAGCCTGTTGCTGTGCCAGTACCATGCTGTTTTAATTACTATTGCTTTACAGTACAGTTTGAGATCAGGTATGGAGATTCCTCCAGAGCACCTTTTATTGGACAAGATTGTTTTAGCTATTCTGGGTTTTTTGTTTTTCCATATGAAGTTCAGAATTGACCTTTCAATGTCTTTAAAAAATTGTGTAGGTATTTTGATAGGGACTGCATTGAATTTGTAGATTGCTTTTGGTAGGATGGCCAGTTTTACTATGTTAATTCTCCTGATCCATGAGCAAGGAAGATCATTCCATCTTCTCAGGTCATCTTCAATCTCTTTCTTCAGAGTTTTGAAATTTTTTTCAAACAAGTCCTTCACTTGCTTAGTTTGAGTAACTCCTAAATATTTTATATTGCTTTTGGCCTATGTGAAGGGTGTGGCTTTCCTAATTTCTTCCTCTGCAAGCTTGTCATTTGTGTATAGGAAGGCTACAGACTTTTTTGAGTTAATTTTGTATCCAGACAATTTGCTGAAGGTGTTTATCAACTGTAGGTGTTCTCTGGTGGAATTTTGAGGGTCACTTATGTACACTATCATATCATCTGCAAATAGGGATAATTTGACTTCCTCCTTTCCCATTTGGATACCCTTGATCTCCTTCTGTCGTCCTATTGTTCAGGCTAGAACTTCGAGTACTATATTGAAGAGATATGGAGAGAGTGGGCATCAATAGAAGAATGGATAAAGAAACTGTGATACATATACACTATGGAATACTATGTAGCTATTAAAAACAAGGAATTCCCGAAATTTGTGGATAAATGGATTGAGCTAGAAATGATCATAGCAAGTGAGTTGTCCCGGAAGCAAAAAGTCTCAAATGGTATATACTCACTTATATCTGCATATTAGCCTAGGGGCATGTCCCATGAAAGCCTTCACTTACCAGGAAACTGGGAGAGAGGAGAGGACATCCTATTGGGAATCTAGATGAGAGAAGCATGGGAGAATGGCAAAGTGAAAGGTTCCAGAGGGTCCTAGAAACCAACAAGTAGAACATTATGATAGGCAGATTTGGGCCCAGGGGTCCCACTCAAACTAAGGAACCAGCCAAGGACAATACAGGCCATAAACTTTAAACCCCTACCCAAATCTAGCCAATGGACAGGACATTCTCCACAGTAGAGTGGAGAGTGGGATATGACTCTCTCACATACTCTGGTGCCTCATATTTGACCATGTCCCCTGGAGGGGAAGACCTGGTGGCACTCAGAGGAAGGACAGCAGGTTACCAAGAAGAGACTTGATACCCTATGAGCATATACAGGGGGAGGTAATCCCTCTCAGGAACAGTCATAGGGTAGGTGAATAAGGGGAAAACGGGAGGGAGGGAAGAAAGGGAGGATACAAGCGATGGGATAACAATTGAGATGCAACAAGAATAAATTAATTAAAAAATCCCTAAAGAAAACTGAAACAACCTGATGTTAGCATTTCTGAGTTCCTGTAGATGTTGGGTTTTTATAGTTTCCTGTTTAATGCCATCTAGGATACGGATAACTATATTATTCTACAACTGAATGGCTTACCTGACAAATACTGAATAAGCTTTTCAGGGTATCTGCCTGCATCTGCAGACACACACAAACGGGTTAAAATGTAAAATAAAATTCTCAGTCTAAACTATCTTGTTTGTAAGGACCAAACAAACTCCCTTTGGAAAAAGAGACTCCATTTTGCAAAGGACACTCCATTTTGTCTTCAACCTAGGCAAGGGCTGAACCCAGATTCCAGACTAAGCACACACTAGCCTAAACAGAAACAATGTTCACTGGCCACTCAATCAGCTCACCTTGGGAAAGTCCAAATACACTCTCTGCTGGTCAAGCTGAGCAGCAGGTGGTCTGGCACATAGCAACAACCAATTAGGAGAGGCCAGGTCAAGGTTCCTAGTGCCCCCATGACTGCCTCAGCCAATATTTTCTATAGGCCAACTTGCCCCTACATCTATTACCCAACCATGAAACTCTAAGTCTTGTAGCTCTCTGCTTGCAGCTTTTCTGCCCAGATGTCATCCAATCATATACTGTAGAACCCAATTCTTTGTCTAAAACCTATAACAAACCCCTCTCCATTGAGAATCCAGGCCACTTCCCTGCACCTGCTGCATCAGCGCATTGGAGGTGTGTCCTGGGTTCCAACCTGCAATATAAACACAACGTTGTCACTGCATTTGGACTTGGCTCTTGGGTGGTCTGTTCGGAGAGTCTCTCAAAATTTGGACATAACATTGTTAGTAACTCCAAACATGCCTACTTAAGATAACCAGAGCTGGATTCGTGAACACTTAATATGCAATCCAAAAAGGTGATAGGTAAGATGATTGGTCCTTCCTGGGAATATCCAATTCAAATGCAGCCCACCTAGGAAAGCACTCACAGCCCCACCCACAAGAGTTGCTGCAGCTCATACAAACAGGCTCCCTCTTCTCCACTGCATTCAGTAGTTTTGCTAATGCTTTACACTTCACCCAGCCCTCAACATGTCTATCAGCTGTCAAGACAGAAGGCCGACCTGTCACTGCTCAAAGCTCCTACCTTGGCTTGCAAGCTCTGCCCACTATGCCTACATCATCAGCCTCAGCTGCAACTAAGCATCAAGCCCTGCCTACCACTACTACCTAAGTCATCTCTGCCCCACTCACAACACCTCCAGCACAAGCGAACCCAGCAGAGACAGCTTCTGTTCTCCCACCTGCAACTACAGCTCTTTAACTCAGCACTCACAGCTTCTCCATGAGAATGAACAATGCTTCTCAACCCTTGGGTCGCGACCCCCACACCAGCTATGTATGTAGTAGTTCAGTTTGATTCATAACCGTGGCAAGATTCCAGTTGTGAAATAGCAATGAAACCCATGAGGGACTGTGTTAAAGAGTCTCAACATTAGCAAGGTTGAAACCCACTGCCCTTCCCTGACCTTTGCAACCACAGCCCCCACCAACTACTCTATCTGGGCTGAGCCTTGTGGTCACCAGGCAGCAAAGGCCTCCAGTTCACAGTGTCATGGCCATGCATTGAGGTTCAGGCCGAAAGACCCCCACACCAGGTGAGGGGATGCACAGCACCACAGACTACCATTGGTCAGGCCTGAGCCAGCTGCTCCTGTAAAACTGTTGAGGGAAGTTTACAACCATCCACTCAGGTGCCTTTGTCCAGCCCCTGACACATCTATTCTTTTCTTTTTCATTTTGCTTTCCAACGTTACTTTTTTTTTTCTTTTTTTTTTCCCAGAGACAGGGTCTCTCTGTGTATCCTTGGGTATTCTGGACTCACTTTTTAGACCAGGCTGGTCTTGAACTCAGTTCTCAGTCTGCCTCTTCCGCCTGAGTGCTGAGATTTGAGGTTTGATCTTCTGCAGACAGTCTGTGAGATCACTGGAGCAGGCTGCTCTAACCATTAGGGACAGTTTTGAATCAGGCACATCCTGAGGACCTCTAAAGAGGGCAGGGGCAAGTGTCCATTACAGCAGGCCCAGAAAGAAGTCAAAAATGAGTGTCAGGGGATGGGCCAGGACTGAATGGAGAAGGAGTCCATGAGAAGACTTGGAAGTAAGGATAGTGTGCCCTGCAGCAGGAGGACTGGTGCTGGTCTTGTGGGTGGGGCTGTGACTGCTGAGGTCAATAGTGGTGGGCGGGGCTTGTATGCTAGGGTGGAAGGCTGGGTGGATCTGGACCTAGTAAGTGTTAGAGAAGGACACTTTGTGCACTGTGGAATCCCTTGGGAACAGGTGCTGGCAGGGAGGGGGAGGGGCGGTGTTCTGGAGCACTTAGAGCTGAGCCTGGGAGGTAGACAGACTGAGGCAGAGGTGTGAGGGCCAACCTGGATGTGTTGGGCCCACTAAATTACTAGGGAAGCAGGAAGTGGTGAGGTGTTGGGGGCGTGGCTATGGATCCTGCAGTGTGGAGGTAAGGGGCAGCCAGGGTGGGAGGCTAGGTGATCTCTTACAAAATTGGGCTGGGCTCTGGATGTTGACCTGAGAGGAGGCAGGGTCACCCTAAGAGCAGGATGGGGTTGTGTGGGTGTACACTAGTGTGGGGTTGTGAGAGCTGACTGAGGAGTGGTGGACTGAGCTCTCTTGCTGATGCAGGGCTTGATTGAGGTCCTCTGGCCTTTAGCTCAGTGCTGGATTGTGTCAGTATAACTTTTGATACCTACTGAGTGTTGTCTCGACCCGCTGAAGGAGAAGAGTGTCCAAGGGCTGTTTCTGCTGTGGCAGTTGTTGTGGGCTGGGCTGTGTGAGTGGTGAGATAAGTGAGCAGGGAATGCAGAGCACCAGGCCAAGGCTATGATGTGAGTGGTCACTTTCTGAGGAGGGGGCAGAAGGCTGAATCCTCACTTGACCTTCATTTGGCAGAGAACACCTGTAGCAGTGGGGCACTGTGACCTGCTGAGATAGAGTAGTGGGTGGGGGCTGTGGTTGCAAATGTCAGGGAAGGGCAGTGGGTTTCAACCTTCCTAATGCTGTGACTCTTTAACACAGCCCCTCATGTGTTTCATTGCTATTTAATTACTGGAATTTTGCCACTGTTATGAATAGAACCTCAACATATATAGCTGGTGTGGGGGTCGCGACCCACGGGATGAGAACCCTGTATGTGGGGGGGGTGAAGCATTGTACATTCACAGGGAGAAGCTGTGAGTGCTGAGTTAAAGAGCTGTAGTTGCAGGTGGGAGAACAGAAGCTGTCTCTGCTGGGTTCGCTTGTGCTGGAGGTGTTGTGAGTGGGGCTGTGATGACTTAGGTAGTAGTGGAAGGTGGGGCTTGATGCTTAGGTGCAGCTGAGGCTGATGATGTAGGCATAGTGGGCAGAGCTTGCAAGCCAAGGTAGGAGCTTTGAGCAGTGACAGGTCTGCCTCCTGTCTTATAAGGTGATGGACAAGTTGAGGACTGGGTGAAGTGTAAAGTGTTGGCAAAACTACTGAATGCAGTGGAGAAGAGGGAGCCTGTTTGTGTGGGCTGCAGCACCTTTTGTGGGTGGGCTGTGAGGGCTTTCCTTGGTGGGCTGCATTTGGACTGGATATTCCCAGGAAGGGTCAATCGTTTTACCTATCTCCTTTTTGGAATAAATATTAAGTGTTCAGCTCTGGTTATGTTAAGTCGGCATATTTGGAGTTAATAACAATGAATCTTAGGCCCAAATTTTGAGAGACTCTGAACAGACCACCCAAGAGCTGAGTCCATATGCAGTGGCAAGGATCACTTTATATTGCAGGGTCAAACCCAGGACACACCTCCAATGCGCTGACGCAGCAGGTGCAGGGAAGTGGCCTGGAGTCTCAATTGAGAGGGTTTTTAAAAAATAGGTTTTAGAAAAAGAGATGGGTTCTACAGTATATGATTGGATGACATCTGGGCAGAAAATCTGCAAGCAGAGAGTTACAAGACTTAGAGGTTCATGGTTGGGTAATAGGTGTAGGGCAAATTTGCCTATAGAAAAGATTGGCTAAAGCAGTCATGGGGGTATTAGGAAGTTTGGACGAGCCTCTGTTAATTGGTTGTTGCTATGTTCCAGACCCCCTGCTGCCAAGCTTGACCAGTAGAGAGTGTATTTGGACTTTCCCAAGGTGAGTTGATTGTGTTGCCTTGGAATATATTTTCTGTTTAGGCTAGTTTGTACTTAGTCTGTAATCTGGGTTCAGCCCTTGGCTAGGTTTAACACAAAACCGAGTTTCCTTTGCAAAATGGAGTCTCTTTTTCCAAAGGGAGTTTGTTTGGTCCTTACAAACAAGATAGTTTAGACTGACAGTTTTATTTTACATTTTAAACCGTTTGTGTGTGTCTGCAGATGTAGGCAGATACTCTGAAAAGCATATTCACTATTTGTCATGGAAGCCATTCAATTGTAGAATAATATAATTACCTGAATCCTAGATGGTATTAAACAGAAAAGTATAAAAACCCAATATCTACAGGAACTCAGAAAATGAGAACACCAGGTTGTTTCAGTTTTCTTTAGGTATTTTTAATGATATTCAATAATGCTACATGTGGTTCACAACCATCTATAGTGAGATCTGCTGCCCTCTTCTGGCTTGCAGGCTCATATGCTGTGTGAATAATAATTATATCTTTGTATAGATTTTTTTTTCTTTAAGATCCTAAGGTACAGCTTATGTTTTAGGACTTTGAATTCACATAGTGTCTTTTCTTGGGCTGATTAGCTTTGTTTTGTATCTTTGTCCTAGTGTCAGGTAGTCTCCTGACCCAGGACAGGTATGTTGGAGGAAATTTTAAAACAAGCATGCTCGGGTTGGGAGATGGGGTGTCTAATCCAACTCCAGAGCCAGCTCTTTAAGAGAGAAGTACAGCATGAAGCAATAGAATTTCTCCTAATATTAGTGAAAAGCCTACCAAGAGGGCAATTCCAATTCAGAACATCTTTGACCAACATACAAGGACAACTAGATGTATTTAAAAAAAAAAAAAACAACCAAAAACGAAAAGAGAAAACAAAAGCAAAACCAGAACACTGTTGTTTTTAAAGGTAAAAGCACAGAACGATGCTTACACCTCAATTGTGGGAGAATTCAGTGCCCCACTCTAACCAATGGACAGATCACTGAGGCAGAAACAAAATAGAGAAATAACGAAACCAACAGATGGAACGAATCCAATGGAACCAATTTTTATCTATAGAACTTTTCACTCAAGCAGAAAAGAATATTCTCTCTTCTTTGCGCCACATGGAACCTTCTCGAAAATTCGCAGTATATACTCGGTCACAAAGCGAACCGTAACTTATACAAAAAAATTGAAATTACCTATTGTGCTTTTCCAGATCGCCATGGATTAAGATGGATCTCAACAACAGAAATAACAAAAACCCTACACAATCATGGGAAATGAGCAACTCCCTACTCAGTAACAACTGAGCCAGGGAAGAAATGAAAAATAAATTAAAGACTTTTCAAAATCAATGAAAATGAAGGCACAATATATCCAAGCTTATGGGACACAATGAAAGCAGTACTAAGAGGAAAGTTCGTAGCTCTAAGTGCCTTCATACAGAAATTGGGGAGATTCCATACTAGCCACTTAACAGCTCCTCTGGAAGCTTTCATAACAAAAGAGGCTGACAAACTCAAGAGGAGTAGATGGCTGCAAATATTCAAACTCAAGCTGAAGTCAACAAACTAGAAACAGAGGACAAGAGGAAGAATGAACGGAATGAAGGGGCCTTCCTTTAAGAAAATCAACAAGATAGACAAAAGACACACACTTAGCCAAACTAACTACAAGGCAGAGAGAAAATATCCCAATCAACAAAATCAGAAAGGAAAATCAGAACATAACAACACACATTGTGAGAAAACTCCAAAGAAACTTTAGGTCCTACTTCAAAAAACCATAGTCCACAAAATTGGAAAATCTAAATAAAATGGACAATTTTCTTGGTAGTTTCCATTTACCAAATCTAAATCAAGATCAGGAAAACAAGTTAAATATCTCCATAACCCCTAAGGAAAAGAAACAGTCCTTGAATGTCTCCCAAAAATGGGGGGAAAAAAGCCTCAGGACCAGATGATTTTATCTCAGAATTCTACCAGACTTTTAAAGAAGAGCTAATACCAATACGCTTCAAATTTTGCACAAAATAGAAACAGAAGGAACATTGCTTTTGGTAAGTGCCCCATTACCTAGCCTTTGACTAGCTTTTCAGCCTTTCTAGGCCACATTAACAGCGCCCCTAGTGTCATCAAGAAAAAAAGTTACAAAAGAGAATGACTTTGCCCATTGTCCCACTTTATAGGCTGAAATGTTAAGTCAAGGACAACTCTCACGCAGGAGGGACAAATGGCCACAAGGAAAAAAGCTCTTATTCTGTTTAACCCAGTGTGCTTTGTGCCCACCTCATATCAGCAAAAAGTGGGTGCCATCCGGTTAATGGTCATGAGAGCACAGTACCTGGCCCTACAACAGGCCAATTGTGCTACCTATTGGACAGGTGTAGGAGCCTCAGAGTGCAGTCCGTCTGTCAGGTCCTTGGTGCTCTGTGCGAAGGATCCAGGTTTCCTGTCAACCTGGAGACAGTCCTGACCATGGATCCCAGCAGGTGAATCCCAGTGGCCCTGTTCTCACACAAGCAGCAGGCTTGGTGTAAGGCATGGATGGAATGAAATACAAACCTTTGTGGGTCTCTGTCGTTGGGTGCACAGCTTGTCATCATCAGGTTGTTTGCTGTGCCCAGAACTCTCAGCAGCCTATGAGGTTGTGTGGAGCTGGAAGCTCAATCGGTACTCACCACGCTGCAGCTGAGGCACCAGAACCAAGTTTCAGACACCAAAGCCCATCCTAGAAGCCCATACCTAGGAGAGAGGAGGAGGATATATTCCAAAATGGACTTCTCCTCACTTGGGGAGGACGGTGTGACCACTGTGGACTCAGAGGAGCTGGGGTGGAATGGTGCTGAGAAGGCAGCTAAGTAAAGGCCCTGTCAGCTCACTCTCACAGTGCAGACTCTAAAGGCAAGGCAACACTTAACCACCATTGCCTTGCAGAACATGGCCCACTCCAAGCTGTTCCCAGACCCATCCAGACTGCTATGCCCTCATATAGGGGATGGCAAACAGGCCCTCCCTCCTGCTGTGGCCCCCTGACCTTGCTGACATGGCCCCAAACACCTTGGTGTTTAGAAAAAGGGAGAACTGCAAGGAAATGCCCTCTGTGCTAACAATCTCTTGCTGCAGTGTGGATTGCACAATAAACAGCACTTAGTGTCTGTACCCTCCCTCCCCTGCATCATATGTGCTTCCTCATGTCGTTTTTTCAGCCCAGACCCATGTAGTGTATGAACAGCATCCAGGAGGCCAGGTGGCAAGTCTAGCGCCAGGCACTGAGTTGACACTGATGCCCTGGCAAATGTGTGATGAACAGGGAAAGCCCCTGGTCCTTCTGCAGTGCAAGAGCTCGGTGGAGAGGTTTCTCCAGCAAGGAAGGCTGGCCCCCACCCAGCTACTTTTTTCTTTCTTTCCTTCCTTCTTTCTTTCTTTCTTTCTTTTTTGTTTTTTGTTTGATAAAACCTCAAGAAGTCATATAGTTTTAATAACCTGAAATTATAAAAAACTTATAAATATACACAGTACACGTTGAGGGATGGAGGAAAGAGGAGGAGGGATGGGGCATTTGGGTTGACAATGAAAAATTATGCCATTCAGGTTGACAGTGCTTCCCACAAGAGCCATATATAGCTCTGATTCCTTGGGGTTGATGAACAAGTATTAGGTGGCCAGGTAAGGTGGCTCACGGCTGCAAGGCCAGCACCTGGGAGACAAAGGCAGGCAGATCTTTGTGAGTTCCAGGCCAGCCTGGTCTACAAAGGGAGTTCCAAGTCAGCCAAGGTTACACAGAGAAATCCCATCTCAAAGAGCCTAAAAAAAAAAAAAGTGTTAAGTGGAGGACATTTTGTAACAAGTGTTTGAAGGTTCCTTTTCAAAGTTTCTAGTGTCTGTCTTCATCATGGGTCAGGCAATTTCCTACCCGGAGGCACTGAGAAAAAAGGCCTGTGTCTCTCAGGCCAGGGTACAGTAGTGTCCATCTCTTAGCAGACAGGCAGCAGTTTGAGGTGTGCTTATACAGGGGTAAGGGATGCTTGGCAGTGACCCTTGGCTGCTGCTCCGAAACTTCCTGTCATCATCTGTGGAGGGCAGGGACCCAGGAGAATGGAATCTCCTGCTTCTAGATACCTGACTAGTTGAGGAGACACCACCGGGTCAGTAGCTATAGCCTTCCACACCCAGTTTGCTGAGGACATAAAACTGTGGCTGCTGTCCATGGAAGGGCAAGGCTGACCCAAGGGTTGGCTAGCATAGTATGCAGACTCTGGGCTCAACTTTAAGATGTTTACTGAGCACCACGAGATTTGTTTTAATGTAGTAAGAACTGAAACTGACCCATTTTCAGAAAAAAATGGTGACTTTTTCCCAGTCTTTAGTTGACCGGGACTTCATGAGCTTGTTTTGTTTGTGAATGATGCACAGATTATACTTGTTTTATCTGCGTATTGCTCCTCAATCACTTCCTCCTCTTCCTCCCCTTCCTCCCCTTTCTTTCACTCCTCCTCTTCCTCCTCATCTGTCTCTCTTAGGGATATGGTTGAGAGGTCAGCTTTCATGATGGAAGGGCAAGTGTTGTACATAGACATCACGTGCTGAGGAGCTACCTGCTGCAGGCACTGCCCCTTCCATCTTACCAGTAGCCGATGGAGAAACTGTCCCATTATCAGATGTGCCCTCTCAGCTCAGGCCACTTGTCTCCTGTGGTGGACAGGTGTCATGGGCACTTACAGGGATGTTGCTCTTTTTCAGTGTACTAGAAGGACCTGGGGAAAGGTTGCCTGCAAGTATCTGTTTGTTGGGAACCCCTTGGTGGGACTTCTTGCCATCTTTCTTGGCCTTATGCAACCAAGAGGAACATCGGGTAGGTAAAAGCCTCATCCATTTTTGGATGTGGCCCCGCACTTGAAAATGGAAATTGTGCCTCGCTCACCACAGCCACATTAGTCGATTTGCTCCTGACTGTATTCCCCAGGAGCTCTGGCTTGTCCCTCTGGAAGTTGAAGTAGCTATAGATCTAAAACAAAATGGATTAGGCTAGCCAATTTGAAACACAGCTATACTGACCACACCACATTCTCCTGGTCTTTTATTGTGATGCAGAAAATGGCAGAAGTGGCTGGCGAAAGGTGTGCTGTGCTGTGGCAGGACCCCAGTAAAGAGAAATGACTCATGTGTAAGGTGGTGACACATGTATGTGACATAAACTGGCTTCTCCTCTGCCTACCTGACTGCCTGTCTTCAGACATCTAAAGGGACAAACTGGAGTGCATTGTCAAAGTCTTGTACCTTTTAGTAAACAACACTGTCTGCTGAATGAGGAGCTTGAAGCACATTGTTAATGGGGTGTGTAGATAGGAAGAGGTTCTCTTCACAAAAATGGGAGACAAAGAAAAGCTTTGTAAGTTGCCATGATTTTCCAGTCTTCTCCAGAGCAGAGCTGGCAAAGAAAGGTCTTCCAGCTTTCCTTCTCAAAAATCTTCCGTGGGCTCCTTCTCCAGCTGCTGCTGCTGCTAGGAAGGGATATCTCAACCCTGAGGACCTGAGGAGCCCTGCATCCTGAGCCTTGCTTGTCTTCCTCCTCCTTCATCTTCTTCTTCTTATTTTGTTTGTTCAGTTGGTTTTTCAAGACAGGATTTCTCCATGTAGCCTTGGCTGTCCTGGACTCCCTCAAATTCACAGAGGTCTGCTTGTCTCTGCCTCCCACACGTGCTGGGATTACAGGCCTGCACCACAGCACCTGGCTTCCAAAATCTCCTTATCACCTCTTTTCTCATGACCACGTGACAAACCAGCAACAGTAGCAGCAGGAGCAGGAAGCAGCAGGAGAAAGAGCCAGGCTTGCTCTCTTGGGGCTCTGGTCTTTTTATCCCCTCTCTAGAGTCCCCAGAATTAAACTATCTTCAGCTGGCAGAACTGTGCCGCTGCCAAAGCACACAGGAGGCAAATAGTCTGCTGCTGTGGACAATCTGAAGCAGCCACATAGCCCACACCTGGGATTAAAACCAAAAGATGTTTACCTAGCATAACTGGGTTCTTTAAGACACCAAACATCTCGCTACAGCTTTGTCTTAGGCCAAGCAGGTTTGTAAGAAGTACTACATCTTATACACCTTTTCCAGTGGAGAGATGGGACAAAATCAGCAGATGTTATCATACAGTGGGACACAGTCAGCAGGAAGCTGTGCAAAGTTACACAGGGGAATCACAGGGCACCCTGAGAGCTTTATGGACTGAGCACATAGTGGCCTTGGTTCTGGTATTCACAGCCCCATGTGATTGGAAGACTTGAGGTCACAGGTTGTGGAGCCATAGCTCCTCCAAGGCCCTGGTCCCAGGCCATTACCAGCTCTACTAAGCATAATTCTGGTTTTAGAGAATGAGCTACATTCCTTCCTTCCCCATACATCAGTGCTTCTGGGTGGAAAGCTCCCAATGCCTGGCCCCAGGCTATTACTGGCTCTGCCATACAGGATCCTAATTTTGAGGAGAAGAATATAGTGCCTTGCCCATAGATCAGGGCCTTGGGGAAAGCCTCAGTTGATCAGGCCAGGCCTCAGAAGTTCCCTCATTTTTAATTATTATTTATTTTTAAAGTCCAGATGAGTTTACCGGTGTCTGATTATCCAAGAGACTCTTATGTCCTTCAACCTACAAATGCCTTCTACCATTGTGAAAAGAATTATCAGTACCCGTATTATAATCATAATATTGAACGGAGGTGGAGGATTGTAAAGCGGTTATATGCTGTAACTTGTACAGTGTGTCTTTGGCTAGTTTGGATGGGAAATCTATACAATTGGAGAGAAACAGCTGATACAAATAATTTGGAAACATTCCCTACTTTTTGGAGCAGAGGGACTTTCCAAGTAAATAATATATGTGGAGGGCTAATATAAGCACTGATTCCAAACATGTTACAGTTGTTTTTCCTCTCTAAAAGTCCCATAGATGATCATGAGTTCCAGAGCTGTGGCCAAAAGCCAAAGGTCTAATAGAGTCTTTTTTTTATTTGTAGACATTATAATAGGATGGGGTTCAATGAGGGGATCTCAGGATATCAAGCCTGACCAGGTGGGTATGTCCAGGACAATTCAACCAGCCTCTTAGGTTGTCCATCCAGAGGCACAGAGCCCTTTAAAACCACGTACCATGTTAGAGCCATGGAACACAGCACACAAAGGGGGATTGTGCTTTGAGAGCAGAGCATTGGCTCTTTATTGCAACCTGGGGACTATCTATCTGCTTGGGCAACCTGTGCATTGTTAGAAAACGGAAAATTCAAGTGATGAACGAAGTGCTATTTTAAACACTCTATATCCGTCTCCATCGACCTCAAAGCCATTAGCCTTATAGGTAATTAAGATGCAAGGGACACATAGGGACCTTCCAGTAACAAACATGTAGGGATAGTTGATGATATGCCAGAATCATTCAAGAAAGCAGTGCAAGGCAGCTCTTGAAATTAACCCAGAAGATCAGTTACATCAGTCTGATACTTTCAGTTATTATGTAATGAGAGTCAGATATTTTTAAAACTTTATTTGATATACTTTACAGGATGTTTTTAATTGCTTAACATGAACCTTATAAACTTTAACAGCATAATATTGCCTTTAATTTTTGTTCTTCATATACCTTATATAGCTTATGCATCTTCTGTGTACTTTAAATAACTTACTTGGGATTTTATAGGTTATGAGAAAGCTTCTTGGTTTTTTTGCACATATATATGTATCTATCTCAATCTTTATATACAAACCCTTATTTATCAAAATATTTTTATTTTAGCCACATCAAATTTTTATTTATTAATACCATGAGATTTAATAGTACTATAGAGAAAGCCCCATCCCACCTTTATAAAAAATTTCCTGAGAAGGCCAGCTTGGAACAACTAAGTACTCCTTAGGGAACTGAGACCCAACAGAGGCTACCTACCTTTAGCAGCTCTTTATTCCTAACAACTATAGCTTTTTGTTGTTGTTGTTTTTGAAATTTGTCAGCCATAAACTGTTAGTTTTTGGAAGTACTGCATTACTGTTATGTATCCTGTCAAATTGTATCAAAATTAAAGTACACAAAACATCAAAGTCACAACATAAACATCTCATTGGGTCCAGGAAGCTGATCTCATAGGTAGTTGATAGGGTGGGTGGAGAAGAGAGGAAGGATACATTGTAACTCTCTTCAAGGACATGTTACCAGCTCAGTTTTAGCCTTGATTTTTTTTATTTATCTCTTATGCTGCTCTGTTCTCCTTGTCCCTGTCACAGAGCCAGAAGGCTATTCTGACAGACTGACCCAGGAAAGGGGGTTAAAGGACGTATGGAGAAAGAAAAAACACCTATGAACCTGAAATGGGAGGGTCAAATCCCACTTTCTAGATTCAGCCCTTTGGCTTAAATGCCACAGGTCATTTTGAGAGCAACAGGTGCTCTGCTTGGATTGATGGGAGCTCATTAGACCTCCTTGTATCCAACAGAGTGTTTCCAATTAGAGGTCTGAGCTGGTAAAACCTAATGTGTAGAAATTAATCAGAGCAGAGGAGAAAATAGAAAAAGGACTTGGAGGTCAGAAATATTTTAGCATTGTCATTATGAAGCTGTGTCTGTCAGCGCCTGCCTGTGGCCTCTCAGGCACATTTGTCCTGCCTGATCTGTGCCACATGCCAGGCCATGGCTTTGGCTCACCTGCACTAGCAAGTGGCTCTCCTGAGAGGCTTGGGGTGGAAGAGGGTCTGGGGCCTAAGGCCAGGCTGCCAGGCTGCCAGTCACCCCACCCTTCGTGCCCCCAGCCACCAGCATCTAGGCCAGCTTAAAAAAAACCCTTGATGTGCTGAGGTGAGTTGATGGGTGGGGGCTCTCATTTTCTGAGAAGGGGAGGGGGCTGAGAGATAAAAGAGGGTAGGAGTGTGGGACCCAGAGGAGAGGAGGGAGTGGGCTGCTGTAGGGATGTAAAGCAAATGAGTGAGTGAGTGAGTGAGTGAGTGAGTGAGTGAGTGAGTGAGTGAATAAGCAAAAAAAAAAAAAAAAAAAAAAGCCCCCACACAGGTGAGCTTCCTCCCTGCTGTAGGTTCTGGTCACCTCCTGGAGCTAGTGCAGGGGCCTTCAAAACCACCAGGAGGGAGGGAAGAATTGGAGGATACAAGGGATGGGATAACCATTGAGATGTAACAAGAATAAATTAATAAAGGAAAACAATTTAAAAAAAAACCATCTGGTAGCTGCAGCTGTTCTTCCTAATTTTTATCGTTTTCACATATCTCTTCTTGTCTTTGGCCCATTGGTCTGTAAAACCCCTGCTGTGGTAGGAGCATTAGCTTAGAGGAACCAGTAGGAGCATTTTTGGAGGTTTTATAACTGTTTCACCAAAAAACAAAAACATAACACCAAAATAAAAAACCATTTTCCTTTTTCCTTCTGGCATCATGAAGTAATTTAAGCACTGATGTCATTTTTTGTTTTCAGGACCTTTTATTCCTACGCTTTTTTTGGTGCATTTTTTTTTAATGTTTTCTCCTCCAATCTGCTTTGGACTATGAAGTAACCAGAAATTTGGGGGTCTTGTACTGCAGTTAAAATAACCTCATCCTGTGGATCTAAGCAATTTTAAAGCAAATTTCCTAGTGCAAATTATCCCTCCCTTGCTTGCTCTTCCCTTGCTCTAAGCTCTGCCCCTGCTGGGGTAGGTGGTGTAGAAGCTTAGTTGGCCCTCATAGGTGTTGTTCTGTCTGTGAGTTTTACCTGCATGTTCTCATGCCTTTAAATTCACAGAAACTTTGTCAGGGAAGCAAGGGCAGGCTTTTAGAATGAAAATAAAGAAGCTTTTGAAGTGCTTTAATAATTCATTATAAGAACTAGAGTGCAGAAGCAAAGCATCTAAGGCGGCCAACATTCTCTTCAGAATATGGCTGTCCCACGTTTACTGCTGATTCTTCTCTGCTGGGCTCGACTTCTCATGTATATATACGTAATCAGTACACAGATATGGACAGAGGTATCACAGGAATGCCTATTCTCTCTCCTGTACTCAGGCACACCCTTCAGGTGGCAGTTTGACTGAACCTGCAGGTCACTCTTCAGTAACAAGGTCCTGAGAGGGAGGTGCCAGGAGACGAGAAGGATAGAAAAAATGGAAATGGGGAAGATAAACCTGGTGACAGGAGGTCTTGTAAAAGCGATCTCTTATGCCAAACAAGCTTCTTAACAAGCACAGCATCGCTGGACATGGAGATTAATCCCAGAGCTCAGGAGGCAGAGGCAGGCAGATCTATGTGCCTTTGAGGTCAGCCTGGTTTACAGATTGAGTTCTAGGACAGACAAGGCTACACAGAGAAATCTTGTCTCAAAGAAACAAAAATAAACCCCACAAGACTGTAAGAAAGAAAGAAAGAAAGAAAGAAAGAAAGAAAGAAAGAAAAGAAAAGAAAAGAAAAGAATGTCTCTGAATGAACAAAGGGATTGGGAGTGTAAACCCTGAGAGAAACTTAGAGCTGACTTCAGTCTACTCCAGGAGGGTCACCATGGGAAGCTAGCCTCCCTCAGCCTGCTGGGGCTGTTTGCCCAAGGTTGGACATGATGTTTAACTAGTACATCTTTAAGCACCTGCACAAGTCCTTGCGGAGATTGGGCCTACTGAGGTTTCCTCAAAAGGGGAAAGGGGAGCTTTGAGGCCTCAAAGAACCCATGGACATGGCAGGCATCATGGGATCCTCATGGGGCCCTTGGTCAGTAAACTCCTCCTCTTTTCACCTAATGGAACAGTTGCCTAGAGATTTTAGGGCCAGGTGTCATGGTGCAAGCCTTTGATCTCAGTACTAAGGGAGGCAGAGGCAGGCAAATCTATGTGAGTTTAAGGCCAGCCAGGTCTAAAACGTGAGTCTAGGACAGACAAGGCTACACAGAGGAACCTTATCTTGGGAAAAAAGAAAGGAAGAAAAAAAGAATGAAAGAGGGAAAGAAAAGAAAAAGAGAGAGCAAGAGAAGAGAAGAGAAGAGAAAGAAACTCTATAAAGGAAAATAAAAATTGCTTTACTGAGGTAAAATTTGATAATCACAAAATAAGTCATTCAATGAGATCACAGCAACCATGCTTAGTAATCCTTCCTTTATGTTTTTTGTAACTCAGTGATTTTTTAAAAAAATATTTATTTAATTAATATGTTTACAGTGTTTTGACTGCATGTACCCCTACATACCAGAAGAGGACACCAGATCACATTACAGATGGTTGTGAGTCACCATGTGGTTGCTGGGACTTGAACTCAGGACCTTTGGAAAAACAAACAGTGCTTGCTCTTAACCACTTAGCCATCTCTCCAGCCCCATCTCACTGATTTTTAAACAGACATTTGTTATACAGAAGTAGCCAGGATGCCAACATGAGTCTTGTTGTGCTCATAGGCATCAGACACAGCTATCTGCCCAGAAGCTTCCCTTCCTAGCACAGAAGGGAAATGGTTCCTTTTGCTGAAGGGGAACTAGGTGCCTTTGGACCTAATAGCCCAGAATTTGCTGACCAAAAGGGGCAGCATGGTCTCTTCTGTAAGAGCTTCTCAGCTGAAGTTAGGTTTGGTACTGGAGGCAGTGACCTCAGAGTGAGTCAGCAGGCAGGACAACCAGAGGACTGACTGCCTCTATGCTGATATCCACTAACACAGTTTGACACCTGAATAGGGCAAGGGGACACTCCCTCCTCTGTGTTCCCTCAGGCATGGCCACTTCTGTTGACAGGACCTTGTGGGGCCTTTCTCTAGAAGCCTCCATCCTATCCAGTGAGTGCCACTTCCCCTCCCCCACCCCAGACTCTCAAACTGCACAGACAGGCACAAGAGCACCAAACCCAGGTTTGCCTGGCCTGTCCTTAAGCAAAACCCCACTGCAGGGCATGTTGTTGAGAAGCAGCAGAGCATCAATGTCAGTGGAGTTTCAGGGCACACAGGGCATGTGACCTGGGCCTTCTCACTGAGCTCACAGCCTAATGGCAAGAAGGGGAGGGCCCAGGAGGAGCAGCACAGAGCTTGCCACCTGCCTGCCTCCACACTCAGGAGGAAGGAGGAAGAGTGGGTGGCAGGAGGTGGGGCAGACCCAACACTGCTTGAGACCCTCCAGGAGGGAGACCACAGCCACAGGAGGGCAAAGGGCACAAACTCTGCTCCAGAGTTTCCTTGTTTCATTCCCTTGGAGTGGATTCCAAGACTTTTAGTCTTAGGGACCCCTGGTGGGCTCAGCCTTGTGGTCACCAGGCAGCACAGGCCTCCAGCTCACAGTGTCCTGGCCATGCATCCAGGTTCAGGCCGAAAGACCCCCACCCCAGGTGAGGGGGTGCTCAGCACCACAAAGTACAATTGGTCAGGCATGAGCCAGTTGCTCATGTAAAACTGTTGAGGGAAGTTTACAACCATCCACACAGGTGCCTTTGTCCATCCCCTGACTCATCTATTCTTTTCTTTTTCTTTTTTTTTTTCATTCTTTTCCTTGTTTCTTTCCTTTCTTTCCGAGACAGGGTTTCTCTGTGTAGCCTTGGCTGTACTGGACTTGCTTTGTAGACCAGGCTGCCCTGGAACTCACAGTTCTCAGCCTGCCTCTGCCTCCCAAGTGGTGGGATTACAGGCTTGGTTTTCTGCAAACAGGCAGTTTGTGAGATCAGCACAGCAGGCTGCTCTAACCATTAGGGACACCACTGGATCAGGCTCATCCTGAGGACCTCTAAGGAGGGCACAGGCAAGGGTCCATAACAGCTGGACCAGAAAGAAGTCAAAAAGGAGTGTCAGGGTTGGGCCAGGGCTGAATGGAGAAGGAGTCTATGGGAAAACTTGGATATAAGGATAGGGTGCCCTGCAGCAGGAGGACTGGTGCTGGTCTTGTGGGTGGGGCTGTGACTGCTGAGGTCATTAGTGGTGGGCGGGGCTTGTATATTAGGGTGGAAGGGTGGGTGGATCTGGACCTAGTAAGAGCTAGAGAAGGAAACTCTGTGCCCTTGGGAACAGGCACTAGAAGGGGGACCATGGGTGGGGGAGGGGCGGAGTCCTGGAGTGCTAACAGCTGAGGGGGGAAGGTAGGCTGACTCAGGCAGGGGTGTGAGGGACAATCTGCATCTGCATGGGGTCCTGCCCACCTGATTACTAGGGAGGAAGGAAGTGGTGAGGTGTTGGGGGCGTGGCTATGGATCCTGCAGTGTGGAGGTAAGGGGCTGCCAGGCTGGGAGGCTAGGTGCTCACTTACAAAATTGGGCTGGGCTCAGGATGTTGACCTGAGTGGAGGGAGGGTCACCCTAAGAGCAGGATGGGGCTGTGTGGGTGTATACTAGTGTGGGGTTGTGAGAGCTGACTGAAGAATGGTGGGCTGAGCTCTCTTGCTGATGCAGGGCTTGATTGAGGTCATGCCTTTCACTAAGTGCTGGATTGTGTTAGTGTAACTTTTGGTCCCTACTTAATGTTGCCCAGAACCGCTGAAGGAGAAGGGGGCCCAGGGCTGTTTCTGCTGTGGCAGTTGTTGTGGGCTGGGCTGTGTGAGTGGTGAGATACATGAGCAGGGAATGCAGAGCACCAGGCCAAGGCTATGATGTGAGTGGTCACTTTCTGAGGAGGGGGCAGAAGGCTGAATCCTCACTTGACCTTCATTTGGCAGAGAACACCTGTAGCAGTGGGGCACTGTGACCTGCTGAGATAGAGTAGTGGGTGGGGGCTGTGGTTGCAAAGGTCAGGGAAGGGCAGTGGGTTTCAACCTTCCTAATGCTGTGACTCTTTAACACAGTCCCTCATGTATTTTCTTGCTATTTTACAACTGGAATTTTGCCACTGTTACAAATGTAACCACAACATACATAGCTGGTGTGTGGGTCGTGACCCACGGGTTGAGAACCTTGTCTGTGGCGGGAAGTATTGTATGTTCTTAGGGAGAAGGTGTGAGTGCTGAGCTAAGGGGCTGTAGATGTGTGTCTGGGGGGCCGGGACAGAAGTTATCTCTGCTGGGGTAGCTTGTGCTGTAGGTGTTGTGAGTGGGGCTGTGATAACTTAGGTAGTAGTGGTAGGCTGGGCTTGATGCTGAGGTGCAGCTGAGGCTGATGTTGTAGGCATAGTGGGCAGAGCTCACCAGCCCAGGTCGGGGTTTCAGCAGTGACAGGTCTGCCTCCTGTCTTGCCAGCTGATGGACACATTGAGGGCTGGGTGAAGTGTAAAGCATTAGCAAAACTACTGAATGCAGTGGAGAAGAGGGAGCCTGTTTGTGTGTCCTGCAGCAACTCTTGTGGGTGGGCTGTGAGTGCTTTCCTAGGTGGGCTGCATTTGAATTGGATATTCCCAGGAAGGGCCAATCATCTTACCTATCACCTTTTTGGAATGCATATTAAGTGTTCACGAATCCAGCTCTGGTTATCTTAAGTAGGCATGTTTGGAGTTACTAACAATGTTATGTCCAAATTTTGAGAGACTCTCTGAATAGACCACCCAAGAGCCAAGTCCGAATGCAGTGGCAAGGTTGTATTTATATTGCAGGTTGGAACCCAGGACACACCTCCAATGCGCTGATGCAGCAGGTGCAGGGAAGTGGCCTGGAGTCTTATTTGAGAGGGGTTTGTTATAGGTTTTAGACAAATAAATGTGTTCTACAGTATATGATTGGATAACATCTGGGCAGAAAAGCTGTAAGCAGAGAGTTACAAGACTTAGAGTTTCATGGTTGGGTAATAGATGTATGGGCAAGTTGGCCTATAGAAAATGTTGGCTGAGGCAGTCCTGGGGGCATTAGGAACCTTGACCTGGCCTCTCCTAATTGGTTGTTGCTATGTGCCAGACCACCTGCTGCTCAGCTTGACCAGCAGAGAGTGTATTTGGACTTTCCCAAGGTGAGCTGATTGAGTGGCCAGTGAACATTGTTTCTGTTTAGGCTAGTGTGTGCTTAGTCTGGAATCTGGGTTCAGCCTTCGGATAGGTTGAACACAGAATGGAGTTTCCTTTGCAAAATGGAGTCTCTTTTTCAAAAGGGAGTTTGTTTGGTCCTTACAAACAAGATAGTTTAGACTGAGGGTTTTATTTTATATTTTAACCCGTTGGTGTGTGTCTGCAGATGCAGGCAGATACCCTGAAAAGCTTATTCAGTATTTGTCAGATAAGCCATTCAGTTGTAGAATAATATAGTTATCTGTATCCTACATGGCATTAAACAGGAAACTATAAAAACCCAACATCTATAGGAACTCAGAAAATGCTGACACCAGGTTGTTTCAGTTTTCTTTAGGGATTTTTTATTATTAATTTATTCTTGTTATATCTCAAAGGTTATCCCATCCTTTGTATCTTCCCATTCTTGCCTCCCTCCCATTTTCCCCTTATTCACCTACCCTATGACTGTTCCTGAGGGGGATTTCCTCCCCCTGTATATGCTCATAGGGTATCAAGTCTCTTCTTGGTAACCTGCTGTCCTTTCTCTGAGTGCCACCAGGTCTTCTCCTCCAGGGGACATGGTCAAATATGAGGCACCAGAATACGTGAGAAAGTCATATCTCACTCTCCACTCTACTGTGGAGAATGTTCTGACCATTGGCTAGATCTGGGTAGGGGTTTAAAGTTTATGGCCTGTATTGTCCTTGGCTGGTTCCTTAGTTTGAGTGGGACCCCTGGGCCCAAATCTGCCTATCATAATGTTCTACTTGTTGGTTTCTAGGACCCTCTGGATCCTTCTACTTTGCCATTCTCCCATGCTTCTCTCATCTAGATTCCCAATAGGATGTCCTCTCCTCTCTCCCAGTTTCCTAGTAAGTGAAGGCTTTTGTGGGACATGCCCCTTGGGCTAATATGCAGATATAAGTGAGTATATACCATTTGAGTCTTTCTGCTTCTGGGATAACTCACTCATTATGATCATTTCTAGCTCTACTGTCAAGAGAACAAAGCAATAGCCTACAGACTGGGAAAAGATCTTCACCAACCCTACATTTGACAAAGGTCTAATATCCAAAATATATAAAGAACTCAAGAAATTAAACACCACCAAACCAAATAACCCAATTGAGAAGTAGGGCTTGGAACTAAACAGAGAATTCTCAACAGAGGATTATCAAATGGCTGAGAAACACGTAAAGAAATGCTAAACCTTCTTAATCATCAGGGAAATGCAAATCAAAACAACTCTGAGATTCCATCTTACACCCATGAGAATGGCTAAGATCAAAAATTCAAGCGACACTACATGCTGGCGAGGATGTGGGGAGAGAGGAACACTCCTTCATTGCTGGTGGGAATGCAAACTAGTACAGCCACTTTGGAAATCTATCTGGTGCTATCTCAGAAAAATGGGACTAGGGCTTCCTCAAGACCCAGCTATTCCACTCCTTGGAATATACCCAGAAGATGCTCTAGCACACAACAAGAAAATTTGCTCAACCATGTTCATAGCAGCCTTATTCATAATAGCCAGAACATGGAAACAGCCTAAGTGTCCATCAATAGAAGAATGGATAAAGAAACTGTGGTACATATACACTATGGAATACTATTCAGCTATTAAAAACAAGGAATTGCCGAAATTTGTGCATGAATGGATTGAGCTAGAAATGATCATAATGAGTGAGTTACCCAGAAGCAGAAAGACTCCAATGGTATATACCCTCTTTAGAGATTTTTAACAATATTCAATAAGACTACAAATCCTGTCTCAGAGACCCTGAGTTCAATTTCCAGCAACTAACCATGTGGTTCACAACCATCTGTAGTGAGATCTGGTGTCCTCTTCTGGCGTGCAGGCACACATGCTGTCTAAATAATAAATACATCTTTAAAAAAATATTTTTTTCTTTAAGATCCTAAAGTACAGCTTATATTTTAGCTCTTTGAAGTCACATAGTGTCTTTCCATGGGCCGTTTAGCTTTGTTTTCTCTCTTTGTCCTAGTGTCAGATGGTCTCCTGACCCAGAACAGGAATGTTCAAGGGAATTTTAAAACAAGCATGCTTGGGTTGTGAGACTGGGTGTCTAATCCAACTATAGTGCCAGCTCTTTAATAGACTAGTACAGCATGAAACAGTAGAATTTCAACCAAAATTCATGAAAAGAGATGGGGAAGAATATGCCATTCTCACTAAAGGAAAAGCCTACCACAGGGCATTCCAATTCAGAACATCTTTGAACAATATACAAGGGCACACACCTTTATTTAAAAAAATTAAAAAACAAAACAAACAAAAAGCAACAAAACCCGAACAAACCTATTATTAAAGCACACGACGATGCAGACACCACAATTGTGGGAGAATTCAGTGCCCCACTCTAACCAATGGACAGATCACTGAGGCAGAAACAAAACAGAGAAATAATGAAACCAACAGATGGAATGAATCCCGTGAACCCAAATTTTATCTACAGAACTTTTCACCCAAAGCACAAAAGAATATTCTCTCTTTTTTGTGCCACATGGAACCTTCTCTAAAACTGGCAGTATGTAGTCAATCACAAAGCAAACCGTAACTTATACCAAAAAAAAAAAAAATGAAATTACCCATTGTGCTTTCTCAGAACACCATAGATTAAGATGGATCTCAACAACAGAAATAACAAAAACCCTACACAATCATGGAAAATGAGCAACTCCCTACTCAGTGACAACTGGGCCAAGGAAGAAATGAAAAAGAAATTAATGACTGTCTAAAATTCAAAGAAAATGAAGGCACAACATTCCCAAGCTTATGAGACACAATGAAAGCAATACTAAGAAGAAAGTTCATAGCACTAAGCCCCTTCATACAGAAATTGGGAGAATACATACTAGCTACTTAACAGCACCTCTGGAAGCTTCCACAACAAAAGAGGCTAACACACACAAGAGGAGTAGATGGCTGTAAATAATCCAACTGAAGCTGAAGTCAACACACTAGAAACAGAGGATAATACCAAGAGTGAACAGAAGCAAGGATCAGTTCTTTAAGAAAGTCACCAAGAAAGACAAAAGACACACATTTAGCCAAACTAACTAAAAGGCAGAGAGAAAATATCCAAATCAACAAAATCAGAAAGGAAAAACAGAACATAACAACAGACACTGGTGAAAAAAAAAACAAAGACATGTAAGGTCTTACTTCAAAAAATCATGGTCTACAAAATTGGAAAATCTAAATAAAATGGACATTTTTTTTTGGTAGATTGGTAGATTCCATTTACCAAATCTAAATCAAGATCAGGAAAACAAGTTAAATACCTCTATAACCCCTAAGGAAAAGAAGCAGTCATTGAATGTCTCCCAACCAAGCAGGAGGAGGGGAAAGCCTCAGGGCCAGATGATTTTAACTCTGAATTCACTGGGAGGAAGATTAAGAAATAGGCCTAAAGGGGAGACCAGGCCTAATAAGGCATATCTGACCAGCTGAGGTAGAAAGAACCAGTCTGGCTGCAGGAGGGCAGGGAGGGTCCTGGAATCCTGTGTTTGGACAAAGTAACCCTGTCAGTTCTCAGTTTGAATCTTGACACATTGACTTTTGCTCAGATGAGCTGGGTCAAGTTGCTCAATGTAAGCCAGGAAAGAGGCCAGAGGGCTCAGAATGAGAGCCCTGCCCAAGGCTGTTTGTGTAATAGCAGTCCTGGGAAGGCTTTGTGAGTCCCTGCCTGTGTGCTGGCCTGGAGTTTCCTTAAATAGTCCCTGGACTTCTCACCTGGATGTGTCCAGCTTGGGAACTCACAAGCCTCACAGATGTCTCCAGCTCAGGTCAAGTTCCTCCCCTCCATGAGATCCTAAACCCTCTCAGGAGAAGTGACCTGCTGCTGTTATCCATCTTCAACCTAGGGGCCCTGGAGGCAGGGCGGGGGAACGATCTTGCGTAACATGCACATGACTCAGCTATGCCTATGTAAAAAAGAGTTTCCTGAAGTACACCTAATGTGCATTCATCTTACCTGATCCTCCTGACATCTTCCCTTTCCACCAGAATGAATCTGGCCAAAGACTCCACCGCCCCACCTTTCATCCTGAGGTACTTTAAGTAAGAAAGACACTTCCTGCCTTGTGGGGTAGACACTGGGACAGAGACAATTGTGCCACCTATTTTTCTTAGCTTCAGATAGGCACAGTCCTTGGGGGAAGGTCCAAACTTTGAATCCCTTTTATCCTACAAAGATGGCCCCAACTGCTGATATGATTCAAATCCTAGGTACTAATCATCAACACCAGAGATACCTCACTCACCCTAACTCAAGATGCCTAAGAGAAGCCATCCATAGCAGCTTCCCCTTAGAGCTCCACAGGAAACAGAATATGGGTATAACATTTTTTTCTGTTATATGCATTGCCTGTAGGCCCTGCTAGCAATCAATGAAGACACACACGTGTTATATTTTAAAATAGCCTTAGTAAATGTGGGGCAGGGCAGATATCAATCCTCTAAACTACCTCCCATGGTGGTGCAGGCATGGGATCCCTGCCTCAATCCCATGCCATCTGCTTCCTATAACTTCTATCAAGCTACCTCGCATCCATAACATCAAATTCCTCCTAATGTTCTTCATCTGTGCTGATTTCTCTATCCACTCAGGCCATGTGCTTCTCCTCCATTTAGCCCATGGCTGCCTTCTTCTCCTTTCCTTAGGTCTCTTTCCTTCCCCCTCTTGGCATTCCTGCCTTTTTCTTCCCAGGATTCCTCTCTCTCCTAGCCCCACCTGTGTCCTCTACCCTGCCCAGGTGGGATGGCTTTTTATTAAGAAAAAAGGTGGGTCACAGAGACAGCAAGCAGTGATTAGCATCAAAGTACTTCAGACCATCCCCCAACATAACAGGCTCTATGTGGTCCCTGACTTGTGGAGTTGGCTCAGTCCCATCAAGGTTTATTGCTTATTTTAAATTTTAAATGTATTAATTTATTCAGACTACAACTCAGTTGCTATCCTGTCACTTGTATCCTCCCATTCCACCCTCCTGCTTTCACTCTATTCACCTCCCCTAGGTCTGAGACTAAGCTGGACATAGGCTATCAAGTCTCATCTTGGTAACCTGCTTATTCTTTCTTTGAGTGTCCTCAGGCCTCCCCACCAAGGGGTGATGGCAAAAAATGGGGCACCAGAGTCTTACTGTGCTTGCTCACTAGGATGGATGGCTGATCATGGACACCTTCTCTGGTAACCTCACATGGCTCCCTCTACTGCCTTGGTATATATACCCTTCCCTCACCAGGCAGGTTCATCCTCCTGGGGAGGAGACTAGAGTGAAGACAGAGCCCATCTGAGCACCCCTAGTGTGTTTCTCATGACTGGCAAGAGGAGCAGGGGTCCACTCTTGTCTTGGTGATTCTGAAGGATGTCCTATTGACTCCTCACAAGTCCCCTGCTGACCTCCATCAGTGACATCCATGCTTCAGGTCAAGGACAGCGATGATCCCTGCCTCAGAGGTCCCCAGAGCAGGAAGTCAGAGGTGGCATCTCTGGTCCACAGTCTTCCCCACCACCAGGCCCAGCTGACAGTAGGGAGAGCTTATTCATGCACTGACTCAGAGGTCTCCTTGCTCCTCCTTCCGGGCCTGCTCCCTTAATTCTACGTATCTTAGGCCTTTCTCCCTGGGACAAGTCCAGCTCTTCTGTCACCTCAAGTACTGCAAGCAGAAGCAAAGATGCCTGTGGAGAGCTGGGAGGTGCCGTGCCTTAATATGGCATAGGCTTCTGCCATCCTGATGGCAAGCGCTATCTAAGATAAACAAGTCCTTATATGGCAAAAGGCTGTGCAAGGGTAACTGGTGATCTGATGACGAGCAGTCCTACTCTGACCTATGAGGAGGTGGCGCCTGGCATGAGCTGATTGGCCCTTGAGTTGTACTTAAGCTTGGCCCTTCCCTTCTTCGGGGCCATTCCCACTGAGCTTAATCCTGAGTAAAGATCTCCAGAAGAAGTCTGGTTGTTGGTGTCTTATTTCCGCTGGACGGTGCAGCGCTGACAGATGCCCACAGGAACAACACCTAGGACCCCCGTGGCTGAGGGAGTGTGGAAGCCCTCCTGTGCTGTGTAGACCAAGAACATGGGCCCCGCTCAGTGGCAGGCTGCATTACCACTATCTAGAGCCTCTATCTAGGAAGTGATTCTCAGGTCCAACCTGTGCTATCAGTTGGCCCTGATAGCCTGGCCATCCTACCACCCCTGCCCTGGTTAACCCATAAGGGTAGATGAGGATCTCATTCCTGTATGTCAGTGCTGAGACATCTTCTAAGCACTCACAACCACAATCATCACTTATAACCCTCGCCACATGTGCTGACCCTGAGGTCCCAAAAGGCAGATGAGGACGCTTTCAGAGGCAATCACTCATACAAGTCAGCCTTAGTTTCCTTCACCACTGATAAACCTATACACAGTAGCTTGATTATCCCAGTCTGTCTGCTTGTCTGCCTGTCTGCCTGCAATGCATGTCAATCTGTGGATCAGTTTCCCGGAAGCACTCAGAGCACACAACTTGACTGACAGACACTTGGTCCTCTTCTCTTTCTGAAGTCCCCAAATGGCATCATGCACTGAATGCCTGGAGAGGAGTGGGATCGTCCTGCTCTTCCAAGTACACATAGGTGGAAATACCATTTGGGTGCCTTCTAGATGGGGTGGGGCTTCTGCTGTCATGTCTCAGGTCCTACATACATGCCGAATGCTAAGCCACTGTCAGGAATAACTGGACCTCTAAAAATAGCTCCTGTGTGTTTGTCTTCAGTGCCCTACTGGGCAAAGGGCTGACTCCAGCAACTGGGAACCTGTTTCGCACAGTGTTCCCTCACCACAAGGGTACAGCTGTGGGGCCCTCTCTCTGCACTGTGTCTTCTGCCATCCACTCTCAGGTCTGACTCTCTCCCTGGGGATGATGGGATCCTCTTTCAGGGAAACCAGATCATGTGACCCAGATGATCTGAAGTGCTTGTTTCTGGACCAGAGCCAGCACAGTCTGCTCTCAGGCTCCTGTGCTAAATCCCCAAGGAGGAGCCCCTGGAAACAGCCCTCCTGGCTGGCCTGCTAACCACTCCATGAAGCAGCACTATTTGTGGCCCACCTATCCTGAGAGAGGCCCCTTCAGCCCACCCTAAGCTCTTGCCCATTTGCTTCAAAAGAGAATCCAGGCTTTCTCCTTCCAGGAATCTCACAAAATGGCTCTGAGACACCCCAACGCCCAAGGTCCCTGATGCAGATGGGGATGCAGAAGCTTGGGGAGCTGCCCTTTCTGCCTCTAAGTCACATGAGATTTGTTGCCAGACCCACAGCAGGATACACTGCACTTGACTGTCAGTGGCCATGGACATGTGTTGCAGCTTCTGAGACTAAGTCTGATCTTCAGTCTTGACTAAGTCCTGGGGCCTCTTTCTAAGTCCTGGGGCCTCTTTCTTTCTGGGAACCTCTCTAATGCCTTCTATCCACAGAGGCCCCTGATCAGGAAAGGAGGGGGCTCACTGCCCCATGTTGGTAGCTGCTGGGTGCAGCTCACCAGACCATCTGTACCTGATTAATTGAAGTTGTTGTAACCAGACCAGAGCTTCCACAGTGCACTCTCAGGACCTGTGTGTACCCTAAAAGGTACTCACTCATCTTTTCCTCTGGGAGTGCCTAAAATGATGTCTCTGCTGGGTTCCCCAGAATGGAAGGAAAGGGGGTTCATCCATACAGTGTGAGGCATTTGGAGCTAGGCTGACCACAGGGACAAAGCTGCGTGACTTCCACACCCCTGGTATTCAAAGAGAGACCTTTAGGGTCCCTGCAAAGCGCCTGCCTACCTGAATTCAGAAAGATCAGAGTGGCTTTCTCCATTTGAGAAACCTCACAAAATGGTGTGAAGAGCGGACGTTCCCAATGCTAGGATGCCTGAAAGTTCCTCATCTGGGAAGTAGGGACCTGACTGTGAACCTCCAGATGCAGTTCCTTGAGGGGAGAGAACCACAGAGAAAGGAGGGGAAGGGGACAGCCAAGCAGCCAGAATGAAATTTCCTGAATAAACTTTACTAAATCCTCCTGCTTATTGGACACATGTTAAGATCTCGGTCACCACTGCACTACAGAACTGAGCTAAAATGCTATCTTATGGTTGGGGGAACAGAACAGAGGAAAACAGTGGAGCTGCTCGTGCCTGAGGATCTGTCTGATTACCTCCCTGGAACCTGCATAAATAGTGGGATGCAGCAGCTAGCACCTGATGCAGGAATCAAAGCACTCCTTTGGCAAGATGGCAGGAGAGGCAGGAGAATGGGCCAGAATCTCCCAGGCAGCCAGCTTGGACTGCATACTGCAGCAGCAGCAGAAGCCAGGCTCATCTTCCTAAGAGAGCAGCAACAGAAGCCAATTAGGTACCAACACCACAAGGTGGAAGGAAGAGCCAACTTGAGATATATCCTCTGGCTCCCCATCAGCACTGAGGCATGCATGAGTCCTCCCTCACACTCTCCTATACGGGGATTGAAATGTTTTTTTGTCTGTTTGTTTGTTTTTTAAAAAACAAATTGGCCTGGTGCTAGAGCTTTGCTGAGCACTTCCTGGTATTGTAGGAGGAAGGTTCAATTTCTAGCACTGACAGGCAAACTCACAAGCGTGTGGAACACTGCCTCCATGAAATGTGGCACCCTCTTCTGTCCTCTGGGGATACCAGGGACACGTGCAGAACACTTCACATGTAGACAACACACTAATACACCCTTAGGAGTCATCTCTGTCTCTCCTGACTAGAGAGGTGGAAGAGGTCCTGCCAAGAGCTCTAGGCCTCACCTTCCCATGATTCTACCCTGTGTGTGTGGAGGAACACGTGAAGAGGGCAGAGGTGAACCATGCCCTACACGTGCTGTGTCCTCTGTAACTCTAACACCAGGAGAGGCTTTCTGCCTGCACACTTTTCCTTTCCTGTTTGGGGGTGATGGGGATACACCCTTTCTGACTGTATGTGTTATCCTAGTGTTCAGTCACCGAGGAAACCCCAGCCCGTGTCCTCCATGCCAAGTCCAGCAGCACAGCAGCTTGGAGCAATTTTCCCTTCTCCCAGCCCTAAGTCATTCACACCGCCCCAGGCCCTGTTCCTGGTTACTAATTCTGAGACCCATAAGGGCCTTGGTTTACTCCACCGACTTGGGGCTACTAGCTGAACGTGACCCCTCTGCAACATTGCTGTACTTGTGCTGTGAAGGGAGTTCTCACCTGTCCTCCTGACAGGGTTGGGGCACTTGAGCGACACCATTTCCTAGAAGAGGGTGGACCAGCCTTAAGGCTGCCTGATAACCCAGGACCTCTCACAGAGCAGCTGGTGCTCAGAGAGAGCATGCAGAAAAATTGCTTTCACCTTCCCTTCGCCTTCACTGCAGTTAACCAGAACAGGAGACGAAAACTGAGGAAGCAATCGAGATCATTTTATTCTGTTTGTCAGGGAAAGGCCAAGGCCTTCCCCATTGCCTGGGAACGTCCACTTAGAATGCCATCGTAGCTTGAGAAATGGTACAACATAGAAGGAAGTCAATCTCATTTGTTTACACAATAATACACTTCTCCTGAAGTGGATGAACAACAGCAAGGGCATTGCTAAATCCATTTGCAGACTTAAGACATCCCAGGTTCATGAGCCTTGTAGTAAAGGTAGCAACATTCTATAACAACTAGACAACCTCAAGCCACCCAGACAGGACAGAGTAGAGGGAAGAACAGAAGAGAATGGTTCACACAGCTCCTCCCACCCTGTGTCACATGATGGTGTGGTACTTAGATGACTGACTCTGCCTGTGCTGGGGTTGGATGGGAACTGCCCGTGTGGGAAGTAGAACGTGTGCAGGGCAGGGCCAGAAGGGCCATCTGCCCGGCCCTCCTGGCCTAGACCCTGTCTATCTCCTCTCTCAAAGCCTCTGCATATCTAAAGGGGCTCTGGGATCCTGCTTAAAGATGCTGGCAAAAAACTTGAGTAGTTTCATCTTGGTGGTTTCAGCGCGGGCCCTTGGGCCCCACAGGAACTCATAGGAAGGAGGATCGCTGTCAGGCACCTGCCTGTATTCCAGGTACCCTTCCTGCACAAAATGCTCTGTGATGAGATGTCTGGGCTCCCCGTACATTAAATGCTCACTGCCCACACACAGCCCCATGTTGTTCAGTACGCGTCACAAGGCCTGCTCACTAGCACAGTTGTCCTTTATGAAGATGATGCACAGCACGATTAGTAGCAGGCCTGTCTTGGGTATGCCTGGAAAACCATGCTGAGTCCCATGGTAGGTGATCCCAAGGGCAAGGGCAACAGAGTAGATGTGGTCCAGGGCGTTTCTTTCCACTATCTCCAGGCCAAAGAGCAGCCTCAAACAATCAGAGGCCTTAGAAAAGATGACAGGGTAGTATTCCTCGTAACCGCGGAGGACTATGTACAGAATCTGAGCCTTAGATGTCAGCTGCTTCCTAGTGTACTTGAGGAGAAGGAAGTGAACCACATCAATTATCTTTCTGTTGAGGACACCTTGTGAGGGAGAGTGTGGGTCAGCCAGTTTTGTTACTAGTCTGCCAGAAGACTCAAGAGATGATGCCCTACTGACAGGGCCCCTGGCATAGTCAGGAGAGGAGGCTCTGAGGCCACTGGGGAGAGCCCAGCGTTATTGCCAACAGATGGATGCCCTGAGTGGGTGGCGGTGGCCTCCCCCTCACCTTCCTCAGCTCCTGTGATGTGGCCAAGATCCAGGCCCCTTGCCCTGCTTTGGGACTGAGAGCTGTCTGGGAGGTTGCTTGTGTGTCTGCTGACAGTTGGATCCATGCTGATATCCTTGGGAACACAGGAATGGACTTGTTGCAGCTCAGAGGGATGAAGACTCACAGGCCTGCAGAGGGAGAGAAAGGATGAGTTGAATGCCCAAAGGACTCTGGTCCTGCATGCGCCTCTGAGTGCAAGGATTCTCACTGTGGCACACTCCCACACCTGGCAATATTTTACCCTGACATGATGGCTGAGCCTGGGGCAGGAACCATCAAGCCCTGTGGTGGAATCTGCAGTGATGGCCACCCTGCAGGCCTCCTCTCTGCTCTCTTACGAGTTTCCAAAGTCCATCCAAAGTGCATCTTAGCTCCCGTTCCTAGAAAACCAGTTTTCCTTGGCAGGAGTGGCAGTTCCCACTCAGGGTTCCCTAGGACCCAGCACAGAGCCATGCATGCTTTATGCAGTCCTCTCTCTGGGGGAAGGGGCCTTCTCACATATTCATTAATGCCCATGACAGCTTACCTGGTTGCCAATACCTACCACCTCTGTCAAATACGCCTGGCTCCCTCTTGCCTCCAGCGGTACTCCATGCACCAAAGGCTCATCTTTCTGAGAGAGGAGACAGAAGTCAAGATGAAGCAGCTCTGGAAATGCCTGGCAAGGGTGACTCAAGATCCAAAGGGTGCCTGCATTGGTGGCGCTTGCCTTTAGACCCAGCATTCAAGAGGAAAAGCCTGGTGGATTGTTTTGAGTTCGAGGTCATTCTGGTCCACAAAGTGAGTCAAGGACAGCCAAGGCTATACAATGAGACAGTGTCTTGAAAAACGAGAAAATAAAAAAGTCAAAACAGCAGGCCCTGCATTTTCCTACAGATTCTGAAGACTAGACTATCCACTCCCAGGAGCTCACCCCCAATACCATTGCAGGAATTTAGAATGCGATGTCTATCTGTCACTCTTCCAGGAGTTTAACTACTGTTTTGAAAGCTACAAGGCTGTGTATGCAAACAGCATAATATGGCAACAATTCTTAAGGCGCCTCAGAAAATGGCTCTGAGTGGCCCCTCCCACCCAGTTCAAGAATACTTGAAACCCAGCTTTAGAAACACACTTCCCCTGAGGGCCTGAAATCAGAAACACCTGATTGACACTCTCCATTCCAGAAACCTGACAAAAGTGCTTCAACCACTGGGAACCAAGAGAGGACCTGTCCCCAGATATGAATTTGGACCTTCCCCCAAGGACTGTGGCTATCTGAAGCTAAGAAAAATGAGGTGGCACAGTTCAGCTATGTCCCGGTGTCCACCCCGCAAGGCAGGAAGGGTCTTTCTTACTTAAAGTACCTCAGGAGGAAAGGTGGGGCGGGTGAGTCTTTAACCAGTCTCATTCTGATGGAAAGGGAAGACATCAAGAGGAACAGGTAAGATGAAAGCACATCAGGTATAATTCAGGAAATCCTATTTTATATAGACATAGCTGGGTCATGTACACGTCACGCAAGATCGGTCCCCACCGTGGTCCACAGGTTACAGCACCAGCTCATTTCTCCTGCGAGGGTTTAGGATCTCATGGAGGGGAGGAACTTGACCTTAGCTGGAGACATCTGTGAGGCTTGTGAGTTCCCAGGCTGGACACATCCAGGTGAGAAGTCCAGGGACTATTTAAGGAAACTCCAGGCCAGCACACAGACAAGGATTCACAAAGCCTTCCCAGGACTGCTATTACACAAACAGCCTTGGGCAAGGTTCTCAGTCTGAGCCCCAGGCCCTCTTTCCTGGATGAAGTTGAGCAACTTGACCCAGCTCATCTGAGGAAAGGTCAGGTGTGTCAAGATTCAAACTGAGAACTGACAGAGTTTCACTGTCCAAACACAGAATTCCAGGACCCTCCCTGCCCTCCTGCAGCCAGACTGGTTCTTTCTACCTCAGCTGGTCAGATATGCCTTATCATGCCTGCTCTCCTGTTTGGGCCTATTTCTTATCCTTTGTCCCGGTGACCCTGAAATCCAATTTTAGTTCTTCTGGTCTCTCATTCCCCCCTCTGACAGGTCCCCTGAAGGCCCAATCACGGGTCTCCTTGAAACTTATTCACGGAGTTGGCCTGCTACAGGGACAGATATTCCTCTGACATGGCCTATTGTAGGGCCAGGTACTGTGCTCTCATGACCATTATCCGGATGGCACCCACTTTTTGCTTGATATGAGGAGGGCACAAGGCACGATTGGTTTAAACAGAACTAAGAGCTTTTTTCCTTGTGGCCATTTGTCCCTCCTGCCAGAGAGTTGTCCTTGACTCAGTATTTCATGCTATAAAGTGGGACAATGGGCAAAGCCAGTCTCTTCTGTAACTTTCTTTCCTGGTGACATTTGGGACACTGTTATTAGGGCCGAGAAAGGCTGAGAAGCTTGTCAAAGGCTAGGTAACGGGGCACTTACCAAAAACCAGCTGAAGAGACAGGGAGTAGTCACATCTGCGAGACTGGTTTACATCAACTTCCAGCAGGTCCAGCTCTCAGAAGCTCTGGATGGAGTCTGTTAGCCTGGTAAAAACCTGCTGAAACAAATACAGACTAGGGACAAAAGTTAAAGTTTTGTCTATAAGACATCTGGGGTAGACTCATGCCTTTGAGACTCAGTAAAAGCGTGGACATTCTTTTCTCAGTCCAGATGACTTGGTATACAGATTGGACAGATTTGTTTCTAGCATGATGAGAGGCACCCGCAAGTCTATATTCTGAATACCACCAAAGGGAAATTAAAATCTTGGGCTTGGGACTGATTAGTAAATAGTCAATGCTCCAGCTTATCAGAACTTTTATCCCTGATCTCTCCAAGGCCTTTATCATGAAGTGGTGTTGCATTTTTCACATGATTTTTAGCATCTAATGAGATGATCATGTTTTGTTTTTCCTTCCATTTTTTATATGATGGATTCCATTGATGGATTTTTATATGTTGAACCAACTGTGCATTCCGGGGATGGAGCCTATTGGGTCATGGCAAATGATATCTTTGATGTGTTCTTGGATTCTGTTTGTGAGTATATTTTTCATCAGTGTTCATAAGGGAAATTGGCCTGAAATTCTTTTTCTTTGGTGGGTCTTTGTGTGTTCTAAGTACCAGAATGGCTCTGGTACCATAGAGTGAGTTTGGCAATGTTCCTTCTGTTTCCATTTTGTGCAATAGTTTGAAGGGTATTGGTATTAGCTCTTCTTTGAAAGTCTGGTAGAATTCTGAGCTAAAATCATCTGGCCCTGAGGCTTTCCAGTCCTCCCCCCCTGGTTGGGAGACATTCAATGACTGCTTTTTTCCTTAGTTGTTATACAGGTATTTAACTTGTTTTCCTGATCTTGATTTAGATTTGGTAAATGGAATCTACCAAGAGAATTGTCCATTTCCTTTAGATTTTCCAATTTTTTAGACTACGGTTTTTTGAAGTAAGACCTAATGTTTCTTTGGTTTTTTCGCCCCCAGTGTCTGTTGTTCTGTTCTGTTTTTCCTTTCTGGTTTTGTTGATTTGGATATTTTCTCTCTGCCTTTTAGTTAGTTTGGCTAAGTGTGTGTCTTTTGTCTATCTTGTTGACTTTCTTATCAAACAGCCCCTTGCTTCTGTTCACTCTTGGTATTGTCCTCTGTTTCTAGTTTGTTGACTTCAGCTTGAGTTTGATTATTTGGAGCCATCTACTCCTCTAGGGTTTGTCAGCCTCTTTTGTTGTGAAAGCTCCCAGAGGAGCTATTAAGTGGCTAACATGGAATCTCCCCAATTTCTGTATGAAGGCGCTTAGTGCTAAGAACTTTCCTCTTATTATTGCTTTCATTGTGTCCCATAGGCTTGGGTATGATGTGCCTTCATTTTCATTGAATTTTAGACAGTCTTTAATTTCTTTTTCATTTCTTCCCTGGCCCGGTTGTCACTGAGTAGAGAGTTGGTCATTTTCCATGATTGTATAGGGTTTTTCTTATTTCTGGTGTTGAGATCCATGTTAATCTATGGTGATCTGAGAAAGCACAATGGGTAATTTCAATTTTTTTGTATAAGTTACAGTTTGCTTTGAGACCGACTATATACTATGAATTTTCGAGAAGGTTCCATGAGGGGCTAAGAAGAGAGAATATTCTTTTGTGTTTGAGTGAAAAGTTCTGTAGATAATCATTGGTTCCATTGGATTCATTCCATCTGTTGGTTTCATTATTTCTCTATTTTGTTTCTCCATCAGTGATCTGTCCATTGGTTACAGTGGAGCACTGAATTCTCCCACAATTGAATCGTCATGTGCTTTAATAACAAGTTTGTTCTGGTTTTGTTTTTGTTTTGTTCTGTTTTTTAATAAAGTTTTGTGCCCTTGTATATAGTTCAAAGATGTTCTGAATTGGAATGCCCTCTTGGTAGGCTTTTCCTTTGGTGAGAATGACATATTGTTCGCCATCTTTTTTCATTAATTTTGGTTGAAATTCTATTGCTTCATGTTGTACTACTCGATTAAAGAGCTGGCTGTGGAGCTGGATTAGACACCCAGTCTCACAATACAAGCATGCTTGTTTTAAAATTTCCCCCAACATACCTGTCCTGGGTCAGGAGACCATCTGACACTAGGTCAAAGATAGAAAACAAAGCTAAACAGCCCAAGAAAAGACACTATGTGAATTCAAAGGACTAAAATATAAGCTGTACCTTAGGATCTTAAAGAAAAAAATTCTATTTAAAGATATATTTATTATTTACACAGCATGTGTGCTTGCACGCCAGAAGAGGGCCGCAGATCTCACTATAGATGGTTGTAAACCACATGTAGTATTATTGAATATCATTAAAAATACCTAAAGAAAACTGAAACAACCTGGTGTTGGCATTTTCTGAGTTCCTGTAGATGTTGTGTTTTTATGCTTTTCTGTTTAATGCCACCTAGGATTCAGGTAATTATATTATTCTACAATTGAATGGCTTCCACGACAAATAGTGATTATGCTTTTCAGAGTATCTGCCTACATCTGCAGACACACACAAACGGTTTAAAATGTAAAATAAACCGGGCAGTCTAAACTATCTTGTTTGTAAGGACCAAACAAACTCCCTTTAGAAAAAGAAACTGCATTTTGCAAAGGAAACTCAATTTTGTGTTCAACCTAGGGAAGGCCTGAACCCAGATTCCAGACTAAGCACATAATAGTCTGAACAAAAAAAATATTCCATGGCAACACAATCAACTCACCTTGGGAAAGTCCAAATACACCCTCTGCTGGTCAAGTTGAGCAGCAGGTGGTCTGGCATATAGCAACAACCAGTTAGGAGAGGCCAGCCAAAAGTTCCTAATGCCCCCATGACTGCATCAGCCAATCTTTTCTATAGGCCAACTGCCCCTACATTACCCAACCATGAAACTCTAAGTCTTGTAACTCTTCTGCATGCAGCTTTTCTGATCAGATGTCATCCAATCATATACTGTAGAAGCTATTTATTTGTCTAAAAACTATTTTTTAAAACCCTCTCAACTGAGACTCCAGGCTACTTCCCTGCACCTGCTGCGTCAGCGCATTGGAGGTGTGTCCTGGGTTTGACCCTGCAATATAAAGGGATCCTTGCCACTGCATATGGACTCGGCCCTTGGGTGGTCTGTTCAGAGAGTTTCTCAAAATTTGGGCAGAGCATTCATTGTTAATAACTCCAAATATGCCTACTTAAATAACCAGAGCTGAACACTTACTATTCCTTCCAAAAAGGAGATAGGTAAGATGATTGACCCCTCCTTGGATTATCGAGTCCAAATCCAGCCCACCTAGGAAAGCACTCACCGCCCCACCCACAAGAGTTGCTGCAGCACACACAAACAGGCTCCCTCTTCTCCACTGCATTCAGTAGTTTTGCCAACACTTTACACTTCACCCAGCCCTCAACGTGTCCATCAGCTTACAAGACAGGAGGCCGACCTGTCACTGCTCAAAGCTCCTACCTTGGCTTGCAACCTCTACCCACTATGCCTACATCATCAGCCTCAGCTGCAACTAAGCATCAAGCCCTGCCTTCGAATACTACCTAAGTCATCACTGCCCCACTCACAACACCTCCAGCACAAGCGACCCCAGCAGAGACAGCTTCTGTTCTCCCACCTGCAACTACAGCTCTTTAACTCAGCACTCACAGCTTCTCCCTGTGAATGTACAATACTTCACCCACCCCCTACAGACAGGGTTCTCATCCCGTGGGTCGCGACCCCCACAACAGCTATGTATGTTGAGGTTCCATTTGTAACAGTGTCAAAATTCCAGTAATGAAATAGCAACAAAACACATGAGGGACTGTGTTAAAGAATCACAGCATTAGGAAGGTTGAAACCCACTGCCCTTCCCTGACCTTTGCAAGCACAGCCCCCACCCACTACTCTATCTCAGCAGGTCACAGTGCCCCACTGCTACAGGTGTTCTCTGCCAAATGAAGGTCAAGTGAGGATTCAGCCTTCTGCCCCCTCCTCAGAAAGTGACCACTCACATCATAGCCTTGGCCTGGTGCTCGGCATTCCCTGCTCACTTATCTCACCACTTACACAGCCCAGCCCAAAACAACTTCCACAGCAGAAACAGCCCTTGGACACTCTTCTCCTTCAGCAGGTCCAGGCAACACTCAGTAGGTATCAAAAGTTATATTGACACAGTCCAGCACTGAGCTAAAGGCCAGACTACCTCAACCAAGCCCTGTATCAGCAAGAGAGCTCAGCCCACCACTCTTCAGCCAGCTCTCACAACCCCACACTAGTATACACCTACACAGCCATGTCCTGCTCTAGGGTAACCCTGCCCCCTCTCTGGTCAACATCCAGAGCCCAGCCCTATTTTGTAAGAGATCACCTAGCCTCTCACCCTGGCTGCCCCTTACCTCCACACTGCAGGATCTGTAGACACACCCCCAACACCTCACCACTTCCTGCTTCCCTAGTAATTTAGTGTGCCCAACACATCCAGGTTGGCCCTCACACCTCTGCCTCAGTCTGTCTACCTCCCTGCCTCAGCTCTAAGCACTCCAGAACACCGCCCCTCCCCCTCCCCTGCCAGCACCTGTTCCCAAGGGATTCCACAGAGCACAAAGTTTCCTTCTCTAACTCTTACTAGGTCCAGATCCACCCACCCTTCCACCCTAGCATACAAGCCCCGCCCACCACTATTGACCTCAGCAGTCACAGCCCCACCCACAAGACCAGCACCAGTCCTCCTGCTACAGTGCACCCTAATCTTACTTCCAATTTTCCTCATAGACTCCTTCTCCATTCAGTCCTGGCCCAACACTGATACTCCTTTTTGACTTCCTTCTGGGCCAGCTGTTGTGGCCCCGTGGCCCTGCCCTCTTTAGAGGTCCTCAGGATGAGCCTGATCCAATGGTGTCCCTAATGGTTAGAGCAGCCTGCTCCAGTGATCTCACAGACTGTATGTCTGCAGAAGACCAAACCTCAAATCTCAGCACTCAGGAGGCCGAGGCAGGCTGAGAACTGAGTTCAAGGCCAGCCTGGTCTAAAAGTGAGTCCAGGATAGCCAAGGATACACAGAGAGACCCTGTGTCTAGGGAAAAAAAGAAAACGAAAAAAGAAAAGAGGGAAAGCAAAAAGAAAAAGAAAAGAATAGATGTGTCAGGGCTTGGACAAAGGCACCTGAGTGGATGGTTGTAAACTTCCCTCAACAGTTTTACAGGAGCAGCTGGCTCAGGCCTGACCAATGGTAGTCTGTGCTGCTATGCTTCCCCTCACCTGGTGTGGGAGTCTTTCGGCTTGAACCTGGATGCATGGCCAGGACACTGTGCGCTGGAGGCCTGTGCTGTCTGGTGACCACAAGGCTCAGCCCATCCAGGGACCCTAAGACTTAAAGCCTAGGAATCCACTTGAAGTGAAGGAAACAAGGAAACTCTGGAGCAGAGTTTGTGCCCTTTGCCCTCCTGTGGCTGTGATCTCCCTCCTGGAGGGTCTCAAGCAGTGCTGGGTCTGCCCCACCTCCTGCCACCCACTCTTCCACCTTCCTCCTGAGTGTGGAGGCAGGCAGCTGGCAAGCCCTGTGCTGCTCCTCCTGGGCCCTCCCCTTCTTGCCATTAGGCTGTGAGCTCAGTGAGGAGGCCCAGGTCACATGCCCTGTGTGCCCTGAAACTCCACTGACATTGATGCTCTGCTGCTTCTCAACAGCACGCCAGGCAGTGGGGTTTTGCTTAAGGACAGGCCATGCAAACCTGGGGTTTGGTGCTCTTGTGCCTGTCTGTGCAGTTTGAGAGTCTGGGGTGGGGGAGGGGAAGTGGCACTCACTGGATAGGATGGAGGTTCTAGAGAAAGGCTCCACAAGGTCCTGTCAACAGAAGTGGCCTTGCCTGAGGGAACACAGAGGAGGGAATGTCCCCTTGCCCTATTCAGGTGTCACAACTGTGTGAGTTGACATCAGCATAGAGACAGTCAGTCCTCTGATTGTCCTGCCTGCTGACTCACTCTGAGGTCACTGCCTCCAGGACCAACCCTAACCTCAGCTGAGAAGCACTTACAGAAGACACCATGCTGCTGCCCCTTTTGGTCAACAAATTCTGGACTGTTAGGTCCAAAGACATTTAGATCCCCTTCACCAAAAGGATCCACTTCCCTTCTATCAGGCAAAATGGGTAGATAGCTGTGTCTGATGCCTATGAGCACAACAAAACTCATGCTGGCTTCTTGGCTACTTCAGTATAACAAATGTCTGTTTAAAAGTCAGTGAGTTGGGAAAAAAAAACCACACAGGAAGAATTACTAAGCATGGTTGCTGGGATCTCATTGATTGACTTACTTTGTATAGATAAGGTTTCTTTCTTTCTCTCTCTCTCTCTCTCTCTCTCTCTCTCTCTCTCTCTCTCTCTCTCTCTCTCTCCTTCTTCCTTCCTTTTTTTCTTTTTTCCGAACATAAGCTTCCTCTGTGTACCCTTGTCTGTTGTAGATCCACATTTTAGAACTGGCTGGCCTTAAACTCACTTAGATCTGCCTGCCTCTGCTTCCCTTAGTTCTGAGATCACAGGCATGCACCATGACACCTGGCCCTAAAATCACTTTTATTGTTACATAAAAGAGGTACCACTGCACTTAATCCCTGCACTCACTCAGGGGATGCCAAAGCAGGTGGAACTCTGTGAGGTCAAGGCCGGCCTGGTCTACAGAGTGAGTTCCAGGACAATCAGGCCTAAAACAGAGAAACTCTGTCTCAAAATAAGAAAAGGCATCTTTTTCGAGTCAATTTCCACACACCCAAAGTTCCTATCTGATCTAGGGGCTATCTGGAAAGAGCCATCACCTCAGGCATATGAGACTTCCTGGGTTGCCAGACAGGTCAGAGCACTGGGTTTTTGCAAAGGTTCTGAGAAACCTTCAACACAATGACACAAAGACTCTGAGATAATGATCACTGACCAAAGGCAGACTCACAGCTTAACTGCTGTTACTCCAGATTCAGGCTAGATACAATGGGTCTGGCCAGAAATGTACAGCTTCACCCCATCTAATTGTTATGCTGTGATTAACTTCATTCTGCCTCCTCTTAGCTTTCCAGAAGTGCAAGGAGGGCAGGTCTCTGTCGTTAGATCCGCAGTTTCTCATCATCAGGCCGTGTTTGCTGTGCCCAGAACTCTCAGCAGCCTACAAGGTTGTGTGGAGCTGGAAGCTCAATCTGTACTCACCAGGCTGCAGCTGAGCCACCAGAACCAAGTTTCAGACCCCAAAGGCCATGCTAGAAGCCCATACCTAGGAGAGAGGAGCAGGATATATTCCAAAATGGACTTCTCCTCACTTGAGTAGGACAGTGTGACTACTGTGGGCTCAGAGGAGCCGGGGTGGAATGGTGCTGAGAAGGCAGCTAAGTAAAGGCCCTGTCAGCTCACTCTCACAGTGCAGACTCTAAAGGCAAGGCAAGATTGAGCCACCATTGGCTTGCAGAACATGGCCCACTCTGTGCTGTTCCCAGACCCATCCAGACTGTCATGCCCTCATGATGGGGATGGTAAAGAGGCTCTCCCTCCTGTGGTGCACCCAACCTTCCTGACATGGCCCCAAGTATCTCAGTATTTAGGGAAATGGAGAACTGCAAGGAAATGCCCTCTGATCTAAAGATCTCCTGCTGCACTGTGGATTGCACAGATAAACAGCACTTAGTGTCTGTGCCCCGCCCCCCACATCATGTGTGCTTCCTCATGTTGTTATTCCAGCCCAGATCCATGTAGTGTATGAACAACATCCAGGAGACCAGGTGCCAAGTCCAGGGCCAGGCACTGAGTCGACACTGATGCCCTGGCGAATGTGTGATGAAAAGGGAAAGCCACTAGTCCTTCTGCAGTGCAAGAGCTCTGTGGAGAGGTTTCCCCAGCAAAGAAGGCTGGCTCCCATCCAGCTATTTCTTATCTTACAAATCCTAAATATAGCTCTGATTCCTTGAGGTTGAGGAACATGTATTAGGGGGCGGGGCAGGTGAGATGGCACACAGCTGCAATCCCAGCACCTTGGAGACAAAGACAGGCAGATCTTTGTGAGTCCCAGGCCAATCTGGTATACAACGTGAGTCCAGGACAGCCAAGGCTACCAAGAGAAACCCCATCTCAATAAGCCAAAAAAAAATGTTAAGTGGAGGATATTTTGTAGCAAGCCTTTGCAGGTTCCTTTACAAAGTTTCTAGTGTCTGTCTTGCTCATGTGTCAGGCAATTTCCTACCCCATGGCACTGAGAGGAAAGGCCTGCATCTCCTTGGCCAGGGTACAGTAGTGTCCATCTCTTAGCAGACAGGCAGTAGTTTGAGGTGTGCTTATACAGGGCTAAGAGATGCTTGGCTCTGAACCTCGGTTGCTACTCAGAAATTTCCTGGTAACAGGTGCAGAGGGGAGGGACCCTGGAGAATGGAATCTCCTGCTTCCAGATACCTGACTACTGTGAGGTGACACCATAGGGTCAGTAGTTATAGCCTCATGCATCCAGTTCGCTGAGGGCACAAAACTGTGGCTGCTGTCCATGGAAGGGCAAGGCTGACCCAAGGGTGTGGAAGCCTGGGCCTTCAGGTTAGTTCCAAGGGTCAGATAGCATAGGAGGCAGACTCTTGGCTCAACTTTAAGATGTTTATTCAGCACCACGAGATTTGTTTTCATGTAGTAAGAACTGAAACTGGCCTATTTTGAAAAAATGGTGACTTTTTCCCAGTCTTTAGTGCACTGGGATTTCATGAGCTTGTTTTGTTTTTGAACGGTGCACAGATTATACTTGTGTTATCGGTGTATTGCTCCTCCTTGTCCATCTCTTCCTCCTCTTCCTCCCCTTCCTCCCCTTCCTCCACTTCCTCTCACTCCTCCTCTTCCTCCTCAGTGGCCTCTCTTAGGGATATGGTTGAGAGGTCAGCTTTCATGATGGAATGGCAAGTCTACGTAGACATCACGTACCAGAGGTATGGACATCACGTACCAGAGGTATGCTGTGGAGCTACCTGGTGCAGGCACTGCCCCTTCGATCTTACGAGTATCCGATGGAGGAACCATCCCATGATCAGATGTGCCCTCTCTGCTCAGGCCACTTGTGTCCTGAGGTGGGCAGTTGTCAGGGCCACTTACAGGGATGTTGCTCTTTTTCAGTGTACTAGAAGGCCCTGGGGAAAGGCTCCCTGCAGGTGTCTGTGTGTTGGGAAACCCCTGTTGGGACTTCATGCCATCTTTCTTGGCCTTATGTTTCAGAGGGGAATGTCTGGGAGGTAAAAGCCTCATCCATTTGTGGATGTGGCCCCGCACTTGTGAATGGAGATTGTGCCTCGCTCACCACAGCCACATTAGTCAATTTGTTCCCCACAGTATTCCCCAGGAGCTCTGGCTTGTCCCTCTGGAAGTTGAAGTAGCCATAGATGTAAAACAAAATGGATTAGGTTAGCCAATTTGAAACACAGCTGTACTGACCACATGACATCCTACTGGTCTTTTTTGTGATGCAGAGAATGACAGAAGTGGCAGGCAAAAGATGTGCTGTGCTGTGGCAGGACCCCAGTAAAGAGAAATGACTCATGTGTAAGGTGGTGATGCTGTTGGACATGAGAGTCCACTCGGGCAGTAGGGGGTCGTCGTGAGAGACCACTTGAGGACCACAGTGTTGATGCGAAAGCACAAGGTTTATTGCCTATGCTGGCCAGGGAGCCTAAGCACTCATGCGGGAGGGAGGGAGGCACACCCCGAGTCACTGTTACAGACTTTTTAAAGGCTAAAACCGCAAAGGTTAGGAGGGGCTGCATGCCCTATATTAGGATTGACTCTGGCTAGGGGTGCTTGTCTAATTATTATTGGCTACTGCAGGGGTCATTGGCCTCGGGAGCTGTTCTTGGCAAAGAGGGGTGATGGGAAGATTTCAGAGAATTTCCTTATTTGAAAGTGTTTATCTTGGTTGGCCACCTTGATCTCAGAAACTGAAGCTGAGCTGACCTTCAATTCTTTTGGGGTCATTTTCCCAAGCTTGCCTGGGTCATGTTCCCAGGCTGGCTGAAAGAGTGGCCTTACAATACATGTATGTGACATAAACTGGCTTATCCTCTGCCTACCTGACTGCCTGTCTTCAGACATCTAAAGGGACAAACTGGAGTGCATTGTCAAAGTCTTTTACCCTTTAGTAAACAACACTGTCTGCTGAATGAGGAGCTTGAAGCACATTGTTAATGGGGTGTGTAGATAGGAAGAGGTTCTCTTCACAAAAAGTGGGAAACAAGGAAAAGCTTTGTAAATTACCATGATTTTCCAGTCTTCTCCAGAGCAGAGCTGGCAAAGAAAGGTCTTCCAGCTTTCCTTCTCAAAAATCTTGCGTGGGCTCCTTCTCCAGCTGCTGCTGCTGCTAGGAAGGGATGTCTCAACCCTGAGGACCTGAGGAGCCCTGGATCCTGAGCCTTGCTCATCTCTCTTCTTCTTCTTCCTCTTCTTCTTCTTCTTCTTCTTCTTCCTCCTCCTTCTCCTCCTCCTCCTCCTCCTCCTCCTCCTCCTCTTCATCCTCATCCTCATCTTCCTTCATCTTCTTCTTAATATTATTTTGTTTAGGCGCTTGGTTTTTCAAGACAGGATTTCTCTGTGTGGCCTTGGCTGTCCTGGACTCCCTCAAATTCACAGAGATCTGCTTGTCTCTGCCTCCCACACGTGCTGGGATTACAGGCCTGCACCACAGCACCTGGCTTCCAAAATCTACTTATCACCTCTTTTCTCATGACCATGTGACAAAGCAGCAGCAAGACAAAAAGCCAGGCCTGCTCTCTTGAGGCTCTGGCCTTTTTATCCCCTGTCTAGAGTCCCCAGAATTAAACTATCTCCAGTTCGCAGAACTGCAGCCCTGCCAACCACACAGGTGGCAAATAGTCTGCTGCTGTGGACAATCTGAAGCAGCCACATAGCCCAGGCCTGGGATTAAAACCAAAATATGTTTACATACCATAACTGGGTTTTTTAAGACACCAAAAATCTTGCTACATCTTTGTCTTAGGCCAAGCAGGTTTATAAGAAGTACTACATCTTATACACCAATTCCAGTGGAGAGATGGGACAAAGTCAGCAGATGTTATCATACAGTGGGACACAGTCAGCAGGAAGCTGTGCAAAGTTACACAGGGGAATCACAGGGGAAACACAGGGCACCTCCAGAGCATTATAGACTGAGCACATAATGGCCTTGGTTCTGGTAATCACAGCTCCATGTGATGGAAGACTTGAGGTTGCAGGATGTGGAGCCATAGCTCCTCCAAGACTGCGTCCCCGGTCCATTACCAGCTCTATTATGCAGAATTCTGGTTTCAGAGAATGAGCTACATTCTTTCCTTTCCTATACATCAGTGCTTCTGGGGGGCATCAGGCTCCCGAGGACTGGACCCAGACTATTATAAGCTCTGCCAAACACAATGCTAATTTTGAGAAGAAGGATATATTGCATTGTCCATAGGTCAGGGACTCAGGGAAAGCCTTGGTTGATCAGTCCAGGCCTCAGACGTTCCCTCCTTTTTAATTATTATTTAATTTTAAAGGCCAGAAGAGTTTACCAGTGTCTGAATCTCCAAGAGACACTTATGTTCTCTGACCAACTAATACCTTCTAGCATTGTGAAAGGAATTATCAATACACGTATTCTAATCATAATATTGAATGGAGGTGGAAGGTTGTAAAGCAGATTAAATCCTGTAACTAGTACAATGTATCTTTGGCTAGTTTGGATGGGAAATCTATACAATTAGAGAGAAACAGCTGATACAAATAATCTGGAAACAATCCCTACTTTTTGGAGCAGAGGTACTTTCCGAGTAAATAATATATGTGGAGGGCTAACATAAGCACTGATTCCAAACATGTTACAGTTGTTTTTCCTCTCTAAAAGTCCCATAGATGTTCAAGAGGTCCAGAGCTGTGGCTAACAGCCAAAAGTCTAGTTGAGTCTTTTATTATTTTTTTCCTTTTTGTAGACATTAAAACAGGATGGGGTTCAATGAGGGGATCTCAGGATATCAACCCTGAGCAGGTGGACCCCGCCCAGGACAATTGAACCAGCCTCTCCTGTTGTCCATCCAGAGGCACAGAGTCCTTTAGAACCAGGGACCATGTTAGAGCCATGGAACACAGTACCCAAAGGGGGATTGTGCTTTGAGAGCAGAGCATTGGCTCTTTATTTCAACCTGGGGACTATCTATCTGCTTGGGCAACTTGTGGGTTGTTAGATAAAGGAAAATTCAGTTAATGAATGAAGTAGTATTTTAAGCACTGTATATCAGTCTCCATGGACCCCAAAGCCTTAAGCCTTATAGGTCAGAAAGATGGAAGGGACACATAGGGACCTCCCAGTGACAAACATATAGGGATAGTTGATGATATCCCAGAATCATTCAATAGAGCAGTGCAAGGCAGCACATGAAAATCACCCAGAAGATCCGTTACATCAGTCTGATACTTTCAGTTATTATGTAATGAGAGTCAGATATTTTAAAAACTTAATCTGATATACTTTACAGCCTGTTTTTAATTGCTAAACATGGACCTTATAAACTTCAACAGCATAATATGGCCTTTAATTTTTGTTCTTCATATACCTTATATAGCTTATGCATCCTCTGTGTACTTTAAATAACTTACTTGGGATTTTATAGGTTATGAGGAACCCTCTTTGGCTTTTTTTTTTTTTTTGCAAATATATATCTATCTCAATCTTTATATACAAACCCTTATTTATAAAGATATTTTTATTTTAGCCACATCAGATTTTAATTTATTTATTCCATGAGATTTAGTAGTACTATAGGAGTAAGCCCCATCCCACCTTCATAAAAAATTTCCTGAGAAGGCCTGCTTGGAACAACTAAGTACTCCTCAGGGAATTGAGACCCAACAGAGGCTACCTACCTTTAGCAGCTCTTTGCCCCTAGCAACTTTATTTTGTTGTAGTTGATGTTGTTGAAATTTGTCAGCCATAAACTGTTAGTTTTTGGAAGTACTATGTTAATGTTATGTATCCTGTCAAATTGTATCAAAATTAAACTAATGAAAACATCAAAATCATAACATAAACATCTCTTTGTTTCCGGGAAGTTGATCTCATAAGTAGTTGAAAGGGTGGGTGGAGAAGAGAGGAAGGATACATTGTAACTCTCTTCAAGGACATGTTACCAGCTCAGTTTTAGCCTTGACTTTTTGTATTTCTCTCTTAGGCTGCTCTGTTCTCCTTGTCCCTGTCACAGAGCGAGAAGGCTATTCTGACAGACTGACCCAGGAGACGGGGTTAAAGGACATATGGAGAAAGAAAAAATACCTGTGAACCAGAAATGGGAGGGTCAAATCCCACTTTCTAGAGTCAGCCCTTAGCCTTAAATGCCACAGGTCATTTTGAGAGCAACAGGTGCTCTGCTTGGATTGATGGGAGCTCATTAGACCTCCTTGCATCCACGAGAGTGTTTCCAATTGGAGGTTTGAGGTGGTAAAACCTGATGTGTAGACATTAATCAGAGCAGATGACAAAATAGAAAAAGGACTTGAGGTCAGAAATATTTTAGCATTGTCACTATGAAGCTGTGAGTGTCAACGCCTGCCTGTGGCCTCTCAGGCACATTTGTCCTGCCTGATCTGTGCCACATGCCAGACCATGGCTTTGGCTCACCTTCACTAGCAAGTGGCTCTCCTGAGAGGCTTGGGGTGGAGGAGGGTCTGGGGCCTAAGGCCAGGCTGCCAGGCTGCCAGTCATCCCACCCTTTGTGCCCCCAGCCACCAGCATCTAGGCCACCTTTAAAACACCCTTGATGTGCTGAGGTGAGTTGATGGGTGGGGGCTCTCATTTCTGAGAAGGGGAGGGGGCTGAGAGAGAAAAGAGGGTAGGAGGGTGGGACCCAGAGGAGAGGAGGGAGTGGGCTGCTGTAGGGATGTAAAGCAAATGAGTGAGTGAGTGAGTGAGTGAGTGAGTGAATAACCAAACAACAGCCCCCACACAAGCAAGCTTCCTCCCCTGCTGTAGGTTCTGTCACCTCCTGGAACTAGTGCAGAGGCCTTCAGAGCCACCCAGCCACTGCAGCTGATCTTCCTAATTTTCTTACTGTTCTCATGTGTCTTTTCTTGTCTTTGGCCCATTGGTCTGTAAAACCCCTGCTGTGGTAGGAGCACTGGCTCAGAGGAACCAGTAGGAGCCATTTTTGGAGATTTTATAACTATTTTCATCAAAAACAGAACCAAAAACATAACACCAACACACAAAAAAATCCATTTTCCTTGTTCCTTCTGTCATCATGAAGTAACTTAAGCACTGATGTCACTTTTTGTTCCTAAACCTTTTTAAAGTTTTAAAAAAATGTTTTCTCCTCCAGTCTGCTTTGGACTATGGAGTAACCAGAAATTTGAGGTGTGGTATTACAGTTAAATTAACTTCATCCTGTGGATCTAAGCAATTTTAAAGCAAATTTCCTAGTTCAAATTATCCCTCCATTGCTTGCTCCTCCCTTGCACTAGGCTCCGCCCCTGCTGGGGGTAGGTGGTGTAGAAGCTTAGTTGGCCCTAATAGGTGGTGTTCTGTCTTTGAGTTTTACCTGCATGTTCTCATGCCTTTAAATTCACAGAAACTTTGTCAGGGAAGCAAGGGCAGGCTTTTAGAACGAAAATAAAGAAGCTTTTGAAGTGCTTTAATAATTCATTTTAAGAACTAGAGTGCACAAGCAAAGTGTCTAAAGTGACAAATGTCGTCGTCAGAATTTGGCTGTCCCACATTTACTGCTGATTCCTCTCTGCTGGGCACGACTTCTCATGTATATATACGTAATCAGTATACAGATATGGACAGAGGTATCACAGGAATGCCTAGTCTCTCTCCTGTACTCAGGTACACCCCTTCAGGTGGCCATATGCCTGAACCTGCTGGTCACTCTTCAGTAACAATATCCTGAGAGGGAGGTGCCAGGAGAAGAGAAAGATAGAAAAACTGGAAATAGGGAAGATAAACCTGTGGGCAGAAGGTCTTATAAAAGCAATCTCTTATGCCAAACAAGCTTCTTAACCAGCACAGCATCACTGGACATGGCGGTGCACACTTTTAATCCCAATGTTTCTAGGCAGAGGCAGGTGGATCTCTGAGCTCAAGGCCAGCCTGTTCTATAGAGCAAGTTTCAGCACATCCTGGGCTACAAAGTGAAACCAGGTCTTGAAGAAAGAAAAAGAAAGATACAGCATCTTATAGATTATTTACAGGGGTAAAATGTGATAAAATCAGCAAGAAGCTAATCAAGCAATGCCACACAAGGACAGGTCATCTCAAGAGCAAGACACAGCCAAGCACACAGCAGTGGCCTTGGGTCTGATAACCATAGCCCCAAATGTTGGGAAAAGTGGGGTTCTCAGAATATGTAGCCAGGCTTGCCCCAGGCCGTTAGCAGCTCTGCCAAGTATATTCATGGTTACATTGGGGCCTCAGGGAAAAGTCCTCAAGGCCCAGGCTCCAAACCATTACTGGCTCCTTCAAGCATATTCTTGGTTTAAAGAAGGAGCTAAGCCTCTTCTCCACATATATTAGGGCCTCAGGGAAGCCACAGATGCACAACCCAGCCCTCCACAGGAGAGAGCAAGTTGCACAAGTTGTTCATTGAGTTTTTTCATATGGACCCTGCCTGACAGCAAACCACCCACACCCACACAGGGAAGGAGGAAGGGAGGGAGGGACAGGGGGAAGAGAGAGGGAGAGAGAGAGAGAGAGAATGAGGAGGAGGAGGAAGAGGAGGAGGAGGAGGAAGAGGAAAAATAAAATAAAATAGTTTTAGTTAATTCCTAAGGAGAATTTCTACTTGCTTAGCTAGACATGACTGAAGTCATCCAAACCTAATAGGTATAAGTAAGAGTACAGTTAACTAGCCATCAGTAGAAAGGCTTGTTGGAGATTAAGCTGCAAAGGCCCTCCCACCTTCTCTCTCTGTGTCCCCCCTCTCTCTCTCTGTCTCTCTCTGTCTCTCTCTGTCTCTCTCTCTCTCTCTTGGGTAGAAGAGAGCAGAACCAAAATGGTAGGTAAGGAAGCACATTTATATTTACGACGATCCGTAGGGTGGGTTCTTTGAACTGGTACAGGACATTTGGATTGACCCTGAACTACTGGCCTTGCCCAAGAATTTTGTCCTTTGGGGCAGGTTAAGAGAGGTTACTATTACTTTAAGGGAGGCTGCCCCTAAGCAGAAAACAGCCTTTTGGCCTCCCTTTACCCAATAACAATCCTTGTGTTCACCCAGTCAAAGTCCTCCTGCTTAGAGCTTTGCACCATCACTGACATGTTGGGTGCTACTTTGAACATAGTAATAGGCTCCACTGTGCATGTGTTTATTGACTGAGTCTAGGTGTGGAAGGTGCGGTAGAAGGAAGCCGCGCTCCACCTCAGTGAGGGACAGCAGAGGCTGTGGTGTGTTCATTTGCCTCTAGCACCGGTCTGCAGAGGGAGATACAGATTTACAGTGGGAAACCACAACCAGATAGAACAGGAGTGGTGCCCTGCCTCCCAGTATGTAGCCCAGTCTGACCTCTCTGAAGACCAGCACCCTGTTTCAAAGTGGTAGTGCAGAGAGGACGAAGCCTCCCATGCTTAGTGGAAGAGGACTTGAATAAGATTCTGTCCAGGCGGCTCACCAGTTTTACTCATGTCCCATACCTGGGTGCACGCTTCCTCCATTATCCTCAGGCTTTTTACATGATTTCTCTGCCCTCCTCTGTCTTGTCCAGCAGGACCAGTAATTACGGGGTCACGAGGGGAGCCATACCTGAAAAGATGGGACGAGAAAGAAGGAGGTGAGACCAAGTAGAACTCCTATCAAGGTCTGTTTATTGAATCAAAAACAAAAGCTTATATGGGGTGGAGGCAGGGGCTAAGCAGCAGGGGCGGGGGCCCAAGAATGCCTCCAGATGATGCCATCAGGGGAACATCCTGTGGTTTATCTTGGAACACTATCTCTCTATCTCTCAGAAAGTCCCTAGCTTTCCTGCTGAACAACATCTGCAGGGGGTGAAAGGAGTGTAAGACCCCCAGCATGGTGGTCTTAACGAGGAGACCCCCACCAAGAACCAGCGAGACCAAGGTTTCGGTTGCAACACGCAAGAGGCTTTATTGTAGGGGGACGGGTACCCGGGCGTCTCAGTCTCTGGAGAGGCTGGCGCGCCGAGCGAGTCTTTTTGGGGGCCTTTTATAGGGATTTTAGCGAGAAGCGCAGTTACAGAAGCGAGAAGCATAGTTACAGGGCTCTGATTGGTAAATTTAAATGAGGCGAGGTTATGGTCCGGTCATCAGATGGGAACAGGGGAGTTTACCCGTTCCCTGGGCCAGATGGCCAACCATAAATATCTTGTTTGACAAGGACAAACTGTTTCTGTTATCTCAGCACGCTTTTATCTTTCTCCTCTGGGCCCCAGGCCTTATCTTATCCCGGGAACCTATTATTCTAGTCTTGCCTTGCAAGATAGCGTTACTGCTGCTATGCTTGCTATGGCGGGTGCACAGGGGAGGGGGTCTTACATTCCCCCCTCTTGTTGTAAATTGAATGAAATCTTTCATTCAATGACCTCTGGTTTTACCTGTTGGAGCTGTTGGTATTGTTGGGTTAGAACCAAGGCCTGTACAACCGATAGGCGGTCTCGGATGAATTGCACCAGTCTGTTAAGGAAGGATGCAGGGCCCAAAAAGTAGGAGCAGGATAATAATTAATAAAGGGCCCGTTATGGTAGATATTAAAGTGGTGAACCAAGGAGCCTTATTAAACCAGTTTTTATACCAAGTTCGTCCTGATTTAAATTGCAACTGTCGCTGCTTGAGCCTTTGACTCGTTGAGGAATCGGAAGGGGTCGCAGGCAAGGAACCTTGGGGAGTAATGAGATTAAAGGGGCTGATGGTTACTGGCATAGGCGGGAGAGGTGCTAGGACAAGGGGTCTGGCAGGTGGGCCTTGTTCTGGAAGGACTTTGTTGGTCCTACAGGCACTGGGGAAGGACTTGTTAGGGTCAACTTAATTTTAAAAATCAACCCAGGGTCTTTCCCCGCAGCATATAAGCGCAATCCCCAGTTGTTTCCTCTAAGCCAGCTCTGATGGTCTCATTTTTTTATGTTAGTGAATCTCACGGCTATGGGGTTGCAGTATCTGTTTTTACAAGGCCCATTTGGGCTATTGCTGTGGGCGCACCTATTCTCAGGGTATTTATAACTATCTCTTTCTCCCTGGTTTGGCCTGTCATAGCTGTTTTTTTTTTACCGTGATCAGATCCCAGGTGGAAGTAGGGTTTCAATGAGCCTCACCAGTAGTTTTACAACCCCATGCAGCACAATAGAAATCAGAGGTCCCCCCACACTTGTGTCGAAGCTTCTAACTGTGGCCCTGACCAGGGCAAACATAAAATTCTGAGGACCGGAGGTTGGCCCGGCAGAACTGTCCTGAGCACCCGAATGTGCTCCCTATCTCACCCGGGACGCACTGTTTTTCAGCCAGTGGTTTAGAGAGGTCTGTGTGGTCGGGGAGATCCCAGGTGAGCGATCCAGCCACCAACTTACAAATATCTGGCGTTAGATTCGGCCACCAAGTCCATGGGGGGTGCACTGCAGTGATCGACCAGACAGTGTTCCCCTCTTCATTGATCACCTCCCAAGTCTGTTGCATCGGGGCATGAGGGTTGTTGTCCTGACTCAGGGTCGCATCGGCGATGCAGACGCAGCTTAAGAGGATTATCTCCAATCTCGAACTGATGAGGAACTGTAGGGTCTCCAACCGAGTAAGCGTCCTTCAGCTGTTCCCAAATCTCTCGCCTGATCGTCTCGAGAGCCTTAACGGGCTAAAAGATGGGTGGAAGGCACAAAACTGTCATCAGGACGCGCCACACTCTCTAGGATTTTAAACAGAGGTGGTGGTGCACCAAACAGTATCTCAAAGGGTGTCAGTCCCATTGGTCCAGGCGTGTTCCGTACCCGGAACAAGGCAAGGGAGAGAAGGGCTGTCCAATCACCCCCGCCGGTCTCTAAGGTCAATTTTGTTAAGGTCTCCTTTATAGTTTTATTCGTCCTTTTTACCTGTCCTGAGCTCTGGGGTCTATAAGCACAATGCAATTTTCAATTTATCCCCAATTGTCTGGCCAGTCCCTGACTTACCTGGGCGACGAAGGCAGGCTCGTTGTCCGACCCAATTACCTTAGGTATCCCGAACCGGGGAAGGATTTCTTCAAGTATCTTCTTGGCCACTACAGTTGCCGTTTCCTTTTTCGTGGGAAATGCCTCAACCCACCCCGAGAAGGTGTCTATGAAAACTAGAAGGTATTTATTACCATATCGGGCCGGTTTGACTTCAGTGAAATCAACCTCCCAATAAGTTCCAGGTTGATCTCCCCGCAAGCACTTTTCTGCACAGTGTCTGCTGGAACCGGCATTAGTGAGAGCGCAAGCCTTGCAGTTTTTTTTTTTTTACCAGATCCTCTGCTGTCTTTTGTAGTCTGGGGATGTGATAGGGAGACTTATTGACCAGTTCTGTCATCTTCTTGGGCCCTAGGTGGGTAAGGCGGTGTATACTAGCCAGGTATTTTGGCCCTTCTTTTTCTGTGAGGATTCTTCTCTCTGGAATAAGCTAAGAATTTTTTTTTTTTATTTTTAATGTCTTTGCCAGCTGAAGTCAGCAGCCCACGTTGTCTATAAATCGCTCCATGGACATGAGCTATTGCGAAAGCATACCGGCTATCAGTGTAGATATTGATAGCCTTTCCCTCTGCCAGTCTTAGTGCTTGGGTCAAAGCAATAAGTTCAGCTTTTTGGGCCGACGTCCCTTCTGGTAAACTGCTGGCCCAGATGACAGACTTCCCGTCCACTACTGCTGCCCCAGCCCTCCGCTTACCTGCTACCACAAAGCTACTTCTGTCGGTGAACCAAGTTTTTACCCCAGGCCACGGCTGGTCAGTGAGGTCTGATCGAGTCCCTGTTTCTTCAGCCAGTATCTCTTTACAATGATGAACTGGGGTCTCACCAGCTTCGGGTAGCAAGGTGGCAGGGTTAAGGATGGCGGGCGGAGCGAAGGTCACCCGCTCTGTCAGCAACAAGCTCTGGTAGTGGGTTATCCGGGCGTTGGTCATCCAACGGTCTGGTCGTTGTCTGATAATGCTCTCGAGGGCGTGGGAGGCCACCACCATCACATTTTGGCCCATGGTTAACTTATCGGCATCTTTTACCAATATAGCAGTTGCTGCTATCGCCCGCAAACAAGAGGGCCACCCACTGGCCACAGGATCCAGTTTTTTTTTTTTTTTTTTGACAGATAGGCCACTGGGCGCTTCCAGGGTCCTAGAGTTTGGGTGAGGACCCCCCTGGCAACCCCCTTCCGCTCGTCGATGTACAGAGTAAAAGGCTTGTTCAGATCAGGCAGTGCTAGGGCAGGGGCTTCTAGCAGTGCCTTTTTAAGGTTCTCAAAAGCCAATTGGTGTTCCTTAGTCCAAGTGAACTCCCCCCCCCCTTTTTTTTTTTTTTTTAGAGGGTATAATGGGGCCGTCAGAGTGGCGAACCTGGGAATCCAAAGCCTGCAGAATCCCGCGGTCCCTAGGAATTCTCTTACCTGGCGAGGAGTGGTTGGGGTCGGGATCTGAGTCACTGTTCGTTTCCTGGCTTCTGTGAGCCACCGTTGTCTATCTTTCAGGGTGTATCCCAGATATGTCACTTCAGTCCGGCACAGTTGTGCCTTTTTGGCAGAAGCCCGATACCCCAACTCACCTAACTCAGCCAGGATTTTCTGAGTCCCAAGCTCGCATTCTTCACGGGTTTCTGCAGCCAATAGGAGGTCATTTACATACTGTAGAAGAGTCACCTGGGGATTATTAGCGCGGAAAGGGGCAAGGTCCCGATGTAGGGCTTTATCAAATAGGGTGGGGGAGTTTTTAAACCCCTGGGGCAATCTCATCCACGTAAGCTGTCCAGTTTTTCTGTTTTCAGGGTCTTGTCACTCAAAGGCAAGCAGGGATTGGCTGTTAGGGTGCAATCTCAGACAGAAGAAGGCATCTTTGAGATCAGGTGGCAGTGTTCAATCTTCTCTGGGTCTCCTTGGCCCCTGCCTTCTGTTGTCGCCCAGGTTCCCTGTCTGCCTAGGCCTGCCTGTTCCCTGACGCCTTTTTTTTTCTACCACTGCGGCCAGTACTCTCGTCAGATTCTTTTCCTGCCTTTTTTTTTCTTTATCCTCAGCTCTCTCTTTCTTTCCTCTTTCCTCATCCTCAGCTCTCTCTCCTTTTTTTTTTCCTGTTTCACTTCCTCTGTCTCCTTTTTACGATAAACTTTCTCAGCTTCCTTCACCACATCCCTGATGGTATAATCGTGCAATCCCTCAATGCGCTAATGCACTGTAGTTTCTTCCTAATATCAGGTACTGACTGTCCAATGAAAGCCATGATTACAGAGGCTCGCTGTCCCTCTGACGTAGGGTCAAAAGGGGTATATCTCCAGTAAGCCTCCATGAGCCTCTCTAGAAACACCGAGGGGGGCTTGGTCGTTCCCTGCATGACTTCTCTTACCTTCGCCAAATTGGTGGGCCTCCTCACTGACCCTCTGAGACCTGCCACCAGAGCCCGGCGGTAAATGGACAGCCGTTCCCTACCTTCTGCCGTGTTGTAGTCCCACTGAGGACGGGTCAGGAGGAATCCTTCATCTATTTCGGCCAGGGTCTGGACGGGGTGTCCAGCGTCATCTCGGATATTCTTTCGAGCCTCGAGGAGAATTCTTTCTCTCTCCTCGGTGGTGAATAAAACCTGCAGAAGCTGCTGACAGTCATCCCACGTGGGTTGGTGGGAGAACATCAGGGACTCTATCAGACCTGTAAGTCCCGTAGGGTTCTCTGAAAAAGGTGGGTGGTTAGTTTTTCAATTATAGAGATCAGAGGAAGAAAAAGGCCAATACTGTAGGAGTTGTAACGCATTTTTTGCCTGTCGGGGCCGGCCCGACAGCACTAAGGGGCAGAGCCACAGTGGAATCAGGCCCCTCAGGGGTGGCTCCAAGGCGGCTCCCAGTGCCCGCCGAGGGTCCATTACCCATTGCCCCAGAAGCCTCGGGCAGGGCTGAGGTTGGGGCTGCCGGCTGGGGAACTCGGGGATATGGTGGGAGCAGGGGCATGGGCCATTCGGCGGAACAGAAAGTCTCCCATTTGCCCTTGCGGACTTCTACTGACAGATTGTGTGCAATGACACGGACCTCCTTGAAATGCTGTAAGGTAAGGGTTAATGGAGTGGCAAGAGTCTGACCCATGGTACCAAAAACATAAAACGAAAGACAACAGAGGACAGCCAGACACAAAAGACCAAAAACAGCCTGCGCAGGACGCTTGCGCCAAAACGAAAACAAAGCAGAGGTTGGAGACACAGGGGGTCCGGATTCCCCGTCTCCCAGATGAGGCGAATAGCCTCTCAGATGGGCCGGAGCCCCAAATTCGGATGGGACGGAGAGTCCCTACGGAATCCCGCCGGGACGTCTCCCGGGGGTACAAGGAAGAAGTCCGAGTTCGTCAACTCCTTCTTGTCCTTGCCAGATTCAGAGAGTCTACGCAGACACCGAGACACGTAACGATTAACAGAGAGACGACAGAGAGACGACATGACAACAACGACTAAGCCGGCCGGCACAAAGGCTTACCTCCCGAATTTGGGTCGGTGGTCCCTGGGCGGGGGTCCCGATCTCGGTGGGACCTCCAAATGTAAGACCCCCAGCATGGTGGTCTTAACGAGGAGACCCCCACCAAGAACCAGCGAGACCAAGGTTTCGGTTGCAACACGCAAGAGGCTTTATTGTAGGGGGACGGGTACCCGGGCGTCTCAGTCTCTGGAGAGGCTGGCGCGCCGAGCGAGTCTTTTTGGGGGCCTTTTATAGGGATTTTAGCGAGAAGCGCAGTTACAGAAGCGAGAAGCATAGTTACAGGGCTCTGATTGGTAAATTTAAATGAGGCGAGGTTATGGTCCGGTCATCAGATGGGAACAGGGGAGTTTACCCGTTCCCTGGGCCAGATGGCCAACCATAAATATCTTGTTTGACAAGGACAAACTGTTTCTGTTATCTCAGCACGCTTTTATCTTTCTCCTCTGGGCCCCAGGCCTTATCTTATCCCGGGAACCTATTATTCTAGTCTTGCCTTGCAAGATAGCGTTACTGCTGCTATGCTTGCTATGGCGGGTGCACAGGGGAGGGGGTCTTACAGGAGGAAGTTATACAAGGCTGAAAGGAAGAAGTTAGCTTTGGAATGGGCCATCAGTATTTTTCCATAGCCAGTAGATTCTTTTACCCTTGAGTGACCTTGGGTTGGCTCCCGACACTCCTCTGTGTTGCTGGGCTTCATCAGTAAGCTCCTGCATGTAAATAAATAGGGTGTAGGGCTTTGGATGCCTCTGAATTGTAGGGTTTTTCAGTTCAGCAATCTGTGTCCTTCCCACGTAGAGAAACTTCACGTTTCTTACACATGTCCTTAAGACCAAGGCTGGCACTTTCTTGGGGGCCTTTACAAGCTGCCTTAGCCAGCTTCATATTACCACGGTGAAACACCTGGGGCAGTTTGCAAGGACAGTAATCTCAGTTTCTTCCCATGCCTTTTTCTGCTCAGGAGACAATAACACATCCTGGCAGGCGAGTGTGACAGGACCAAGTGCTGAAAGCACAGAACAGGGGAGAGAAGAGGGAGACATTCTGCCCTTAGCGACCACAGTCTGTCAGAGGCATGCCTTAATAATGCAAACCCCTGCCACAATGGACCACTGGAGGATACTCAACATCCACATTACTGCAGGAGCCTATTAACTCTGGTGACCACTCACGTAGAGGGACAGAGTCCTTGAGTGGGAAGGGACTGGTGTGGAAGAGATTGTGAAAGTCGCCGTTTTTGAAGTGCCTTTATTCATTTGTGTTGATGTAGCCACTGTAGCTGCTATAGAATCTGTCCCATTTTAAGGAATGTCTGAGCTGCTGGTGATGTCACATGCCATTAATCCCAGAGCTCGGGCAGCAGAGGCAAACAGATCTATGTGCCTTTTAGGCCAGCCTGGTTTACAGATTGAGTTCTAGGACAGGCAAAGCTACACAGAGAAATCTTGTCAAAAAAAAAAAAAAAAAAAAAAAAAAAAAAAAAAAAAAAAGAATGTCTCTGAATAGACAAAGGGATTGGGACTGTAAACCCTGAGCAGAACTTAGAGCTTACTTCAGTCTACTCCAGAAGGGTCACCATGGGAAGCTAGCCTCCCTCAGCCTGCTGGGGCTGTTTGCCCAAGGTTGCACATGATGTTTAACTAGTACATCCTTAAGCACCTGTACAAGTCCTTGAGGAGATTGGGCCTACTACAGTTTTCTCAGAAGGAAAAAGGGGAGCTTTTAGGCCTCAAAGAACCCTTGGACTTGGCAGGTGTCATGGGATCCTCAAGGGGCCCTTGGTCGATAAACTCCTCCTCTTTTCACCTAATGAAACAGTTCCCAAGGGTAAGAATCTTTGGAAGAGCATATGGGCCTTTGTATAGCCCGAAGGAAGCCCTCAGTGGTACACATTTGTGACCGTGACCCCTGCTTTGGGTGACTCTCTGTGTTATAATGTCTTATGAAGCTGAGTGGAATGCTTCCATAGTGTGCCTGCTTTTCAGTTGAGCACAGAATCCCCCAACGGAATCGCTGCTTTGGAGTTATCCACAGTCCTGTGGTGACCTCACTAAACTCCTTGGTTCGACAAGCCAAACTAAATGGAATTCTTCTTTGTTATGTGTCTTCTATATTTGGGGTGGACAATCCCTTCTGCCCAGCTCCTCGGTGAGAGTCACCTGGCACATGAGACCTAAAAGAAACTGACAGAATAAAAGAGATGGGTTGTAGTGCAGTATCTGCCAGGGGAATCTAGGCACGAGCATTTTCCTCTGTGAGGCCTCCAATGGCGCATCCCCTAGCTATGGTGATAGTTTTATGGCCACTGCTACAGCTAATAAAGCCTGCATGATCGGCTCAGCAGTTGGCTCATAGGAATCTTGCCTGACTAAGGAAGAATTGCAATGGGAAGTGGACATGCAGAAGGTGTCCACCTAAGACACAGCAGCAAAAGCAAATAGAGGGAACCTGGTCCAGAAGCTCTGAATGAAGTCCTGTGAAAGGCTCTTTTATTTGCCTGTTTCAGCTGTTGTCTCAAAAACTAGTGCCTCTGTCTGCTAGCCTAGGCCTGGTCTTGGAAGCTCCTTACATCTGTACACTCTAACCCAGGCCTAGGACGTTCTCAGCCTCTGAGACTGACTGCTAAATAAACTCACCCCTCCTTGTTCTTACTGAGCTCCAACTCCAAGAATGAGCCCAGATTTTAATCCATTAGTTCATGCTCCCTGTGTCTAAGGTCCCCGGTCTCTTGATTGGATGAGTCTGAACATGTGCCTACCTGAAAGCTGTCTTGTGATTTTGTTGTGTGTATCTCTCCCTATATGTGTCTGTCTCTTCTGTGTTACAGAGAGTGCCGGCTGTCTGGTGTGTGTGTGTGTGTGTGTGTGTGTGTGTGTGTGTGTGTGTGTGTGTGTGAAAACTCTATAGTTCAGCTTGTGCTGTCACCTTGCCTCTGAGAGCCTGCCTTGCCCTCCAGGAAATTCTTTTGCATGGGAAATGGCAGAGAAGGAGATCTTCCCTGTCAGCTGGCCCTCAGGCAACCTCTAAGCAGCAGAAACCTAAAAACAGAGCTTTCACACTCTCAAGTCCTAAGACACAGACATGGAAGGGAGAGCAGGGAAAATAACCTCAAGTGAGACTAGGCTGGTTTCTTAGAACCTCAAAAGAAAACAATGTAGCTTCAATTTCCCTGTCCACCTATCTGTCTGGGCTCTGGCTTGGAGCCCTGCCTGCTTCTGAAACCCAAAACTGGCCCCATGCCTGAGAACCAGGTGAGAGTATGGTGTGAACCTTGTCTCCCTAGTCCAGAGGTTCCTGCGAGGTGGAGTGCGGCTTCTGCTGTCCTCTTGGGTCCCACACACAATGACCACTAAGACACTGTAGGGAGTAACTCCACCTCCAAAAGTCAGCCCTTTAGCATTGTGTCCACAGGGAGTGGCTGGGTTAAAGGCTGATTCTGGCTAATGGGACTCTGTTTGTTGCAGTGGTCACACAGGGGAAGAGCTGAAACATTGTGGGCCCTTCTCTCAGGTGCTTGGCCTCCCTGCCTCCTACTCCCACTCCCATGCTGCCTTTGGGACCTCTGAGGTTGGCCCCAGGCGAGGCTTTCATGCCAACTCTCATGAGGCCTTTGGAGACACACTAACTAGTGTCAACACTGCTTTATCTTAAAATGTCTCTATCCTGAAAAGGGCCTTTCATGGCTATAAACTGCCCACTGTGACTCAGAAAGGGCAGCAACATAGTAGGGCATGGCACAAAAGTCTCCTCTTTCAAGTCCCCGGATGCTCGAAATCTTGCATTACAAAAGTTTTCTGAGACCTTACCCCAAGTCCCTGGATGCCAAAAAAACCTACCTGCCTATTTCCCTCACCATCTCTCTGTTGGGCATGGCACTAAAAGGCTGCTCCTTCAAATCCCCAGGTGCTGGAATACTTGTGTCACAAAATGGCTCTGAGCCCCATCCCAAGTCCCAGGAAGGCTGCATAAACCACCAGGCTCCTTCCCTTCAGGAATCTTGTAAAATCACTCCTGATGCCCCAGGTCCTGGTTTCAGATGTCCCCATGGATGTAGATGGGGATGCAGAGGTTTGAGGGGGCTTATGACCACGAAATACCCCCACCCCAGGTGAGGGGGTGCTCAGCACCACAGAGTACCATTGGTCAGGCCTGAGCCAATTGCTCCTGTAAAACTGTTGAGGGAAGTTTACAAACATCCACTCAGCTGCCTTTGCCCAGCCCCGGACACATACTTTCTTTTCTTTTTTTTTTTCCTTCATTCTTTTCCTTGTTTCTTTCCCTTTTTTCTGAGACAGGGTTTCTCTGTGTAGCCTTGGCTGTCCTGGACTTGCTTTGTTGAACAGGCTCCCTGGAACTCACAGTTCTCAGCCTGCCTCTGCCTCCCAAGTGGTGAGATTAAAGGCTTGGCCTTCTGCAAACAGGCAGTTTGTGAGATCAGCACAGCAGGCTGCTCTAACTATTAGGGACACCATTGGATCAGGCTCATCCTGAGGACCTCTAAGGAGGGCACAGGCAAGGGTCCATAACAGCTGGACCAGAAAGAAGTCAAAAAGGAGTGTCAGGGCTGAATGGAGAAGGAGTCTATGAGAAAACTTGGAAGTAAGGTTAGGGTGCCCTGCAGCAGGAAGACTGGTGCTGGTCTTGTGGGTGGGGCTGTGACTGCTGAGGTCAATAGTGGTGGGCGGGGCTTGTATGCTAGGGTGGAAGGGTGGGAGGATCTGGACCTAGTAAGAGCTAGAGAAGGAAACTTTGTGCCCTTGGTAACAGGCACTAGAAGGGGGACCATGTGTGGGGGAGGGGCGGTGTTCTGTAGTGCTAACAGCTGAGAGAGGAAGGTAGACAGACTGAGGCAGGGGTATGAGGACCAACCTGCATCTGCATGGGGTGGAGCCCATCTGATCACTGGGGAAGCAGGAAGTGGTTAGGTGTTAGGGGCGTGGCTGTGGATCCTGCAGCATAGACATAAGGGCCTGCCACGGTGGGAGGCAAGGTGATCATTTATAAATTAGGCTGGGCTCTGGATGTTGACCTGAGAGGAGGCAGGGTCACCCTAAGCGCAGGATGGGGTTGTGTAGGTGTATACTAGTGTGTGGTTGTGAGAGCTGACTGAAGAGTGGTGGGCTGAGCTCTCTTGCTGATCCAGGGCTTCACTGAGGTCTGGTCCTTCTCTGAGTGCTGGATTGTGTCAGTCTAACTTTTGGTCCCTACTTAATGTTGCCCAGAACCGCTGAAGGAGAAGGGGGCCCAGGGCTGTTTCTGCTGTGGCAGTTGTTGTGGGCTGGGTTGTGTGAGTGGTGAGATAAGTGAGCAGGGAATGCAGAGCACCAGGCCAAGGCTATGATGTGAGTGGTCACTTTCTGAGGAGGGGGCAGAAGGCTGAATCCTCACTTGACCTTCATTTGGCAGAGAACACCTGTAGCAGTGGGGCACTGTGACCTGCTGAGATAGAGTAGTGGGTGGGGGCTGTGGTTTCAAATGTCAGGGAAGGGCAATGGGTTTCAACCTTCCTTATGCTGTGACTCTTTAACACAGTCCCTCATGTGTTTCGTTGCTATTTCATTACTGGAATTTTGCCACTGTTACAAATGGAACCTCAACATACATAGCTGTTGTGGGGGTCGAGACCCAAGGGATGAGAACCCTGTCTGTAGGGGGGGGGGTGAAGTATTGTACATTCTCAGGGCGAAGCTTTGAGTGCTGAGTTAAAGAGCTGTAGGTGCGGGTAGGAGAACAGAAGCTGTCTCTGCTGGGGTAGCTTGTGCTGGAGGTGTTGTGAGTGGGGCAGAGATGACTTAGGTAGTAGTGGAAGGCGGGGCTTGATGCTTAGTTGCAGCTGAGGCTGATGATGTAGGCATAGTGGGCAGAGCTTGCAAGCCAAGGTAGGAGCTTTGAGCAGTGACAGGTCGGCCTTCTGTCTTGACAGCTGATAGACATGTTGAGGGCTGGGTGAAGTGTAAAGCATTAGCAAAACTACTGAATGCAGTGGAGAAGAGGGAGCCTGTTTGTATGAGCTGCAGCAACTCTTGTGGGTGGGGCTGTGAGTGCTTTCCTAGGTGGGCTGCATTTGAATTGGATATTCCCAGGAAGGACCAATCATCTTACCTATCACCTTTTTGGATTGCATATTAAGTGTTCACGAATCCAGCTCTGGTTATCTTAAGTAGGCATGTTTGGAGTTACTAACAATGTTATGTCCAAATTTTGAGAGACTCTCCGAACAGACCACTCAAGAGCCAAGTCCAAATGCAGTGACAACGTTGTGTTTATATTGCAGGTTGGAACCCAGGACACACCTCCAATGCGCTGATGCAGCAGGTGCAGGGAAGTGGCCTGGATTCTCAATGAAGAGGGGTTTGTTATAGGTTTTAGACAAAGAATTGGGTTCTACAGTATATGATTGGATGACATCTGGGCAGAAAAGCTGCAAGCAGAGAGCTACAAGACTTAGAGTTTCATGGTTGGGTAATAGATGTAGGGGCAAGTTGGCCTATAGAAAATATTGGCTGAGGCAGTCATGGGGGCACTAGGAACCTTGACCTGGCCTCTCCTAATTGGTTGTTGCTATGTGCCAGACCACCTGCTGCTCAGCTTGACCAGCAGAGAGTGTATTTGGACTTTCCCAAGGTGAGCTGATTGAGTGGCCAGTGAACATTGTTTCTGTTTAGGCTAGTGTGTGCTTAGTCTGGAATCTGGGTTCAGCCCTTGCCTAGGTTGAAGACAAAATGGAGTTTCCTTTGCAAAATGGAGTCTCTTTTTCCAAAGGGAGTTTGTTTGGTCCTTACAAACAAGATAGTTTAGACTGAGAATTTTATTTTACATTTTAACCCGTTTGTGTGTGTCTGCAGATGCAGGCAGATACCCTGAAAAGCTTATTCAGTATTTGTCAGGTAAGCCATTCAGTTGTAGAATAATATAGTTATCCGTATCCTAGATGGCATTAAACAGGAAACTATAAAAACCCAACATCTACAGGAACTCAGAAATGCTAACATCAGGTTGTTTCAGTTTTCTTTAGGGATTTTTTAATTAATTTATTCTTGTTGCATCTCAATTGTTATCCCATCGCTTGTATCCTCCCTTTCTTCCCTCCCTCCCGTTTTCCCCTTATTCACCTACCCTATGACTGTTCCTGAGAGGGATTACCTCCCCCTGTATATGCTCATAGGGTATCAAGTCTCTTCTTGGTAACCTGCTGTCCTTCCTCTGAGTGCCACCAGGTCTTCCCCTCCAGGGGACATGGTCAAATATGAGGCACCAGAGTATGTGAGAGAGTCATATCCCACTCTCCACTCTACTGTGGAGAATGTCCTGTCCATTGGCTAGATTTGGGTAGGGGTTTAAAGTTTATGGCCTGTATTGTCCTTGGCTGTTTCCTTAGTTTGAGTGGGACCCCTGGGCCCAAATCTGCCTATCATAATGTTCTACTTGTTGGTTTCTAGGACCCTCTGGATCCTTTCACTTTGCCATTCTCCCATGCTTCTCTCATCTAGATTCCCAATAGGATGTCCTCTCCTCTCTCCCAGTTTCCTGGTAAGTGAAGGCTTTTGTGGGACATGCCCCTTGGGCTAATATGCAGATATAAGTGAGTATATACCATTTGAGACTTTTTGCTTCCGGGACAACTCACTTGCTATGATCATTTCTAGCTCAATCCATTTATCCACAAATTTCGGGAATTCCTTGTTTTTAATAGCTACATAGTATTCCATAGTGTATATGTACCACAGTTTCTTTATCCATTCTTCTATTGATGCCCACTCTCTCCATATCTCTTCAATATAGTACTCGAAGTTCTAGCCAGAACAATAGGACGACAGAAGGAGATCAAGGGTATCCAAATGGGAAAGGAGGAAGTCAAATTATCCCTATTTGCAGATGATATGATAGTGTACATAAGTGACCCTCAAAATTCCACCAGAGAACTCCTACAGTTGATAAACACCTTCAGCAAATTGTCTGGATACAAAATTAACTCAAAAAAGTCTGTAGCCTTCCTATACACAAATGACAAGCTTGCAGAGGAAGAAGTTAGGAAATCCATACCCTTCACATAGGCCAAAAGCAATATAAAATATTTAGGAGTTACTCTAACTAAGCAAGTGAAGGACTTGTTTGAAAAAAATTACAAAACTCTGAAGAAAGAGATTGAAGATGACCTGAGAAGATGGAATGATCTTCCTTGCTCATGGATCAGGAGAATTAACATAGTAAAACTGGCCATCCTACCAAAAGCAATCTACAAATTCAATGAAGTCCCTATCAAAATACCTACACAATTTTTTAAAGACATTGAAAGGTCAATTCTGAACTTCATATGGAAAAACAAAAAACCCAGAATAGCTAAAACAATCTTGTCCAATAAAAGGTGCTCTGGAGGAATCTCCATACCTGATCTCAAACTGTACTGTAAAGCAATAGTAATTAAAACAGCATGGTACTGGCACAGCAACAGGCTGGTTGATCAGTGGAATCAAATCGAAGACCCAGATATGAATCCACACACATATGGTCACACTTGATTTTCGACAAAGAAGCCAAATCCATTTAATGGAAAAAGGATAGCATCTTCAACAAATGGTGCTGGTCTAACTGGATGTCTATGTGTAAAAAAATGCACCTGGACCCATATTTGTCACCTTGCACAAAACTCAAATCAAAGTGGATTAAAGACCTCAACATAAAACCAGAGACACTAAGTCACTTAGATGAAAAAGTGGGGAAGAGCCTGGAACATACTGGCACAGGAGACAACTTCCTGAGAGAGAGAAGAAAGAAATCCTATCTATAAAACAAAATAAAGATTGCTTTACCCAGGTAAAATATGATGATCACAAAGTAAGTCATTCAGTGAGATCCCAGCAACCATGCTTAGTAATCCTTCCCGTGTGTTTTTTTTAACTTACTTATTTTTAAGCAGACATTTGTTATACTGAAGTAGCCAGAAAGCCAGCATGAGTTTTGTTGTGCTCATAGGCATCAGACACAGCTATCTGCCCATTTTGCCTGTCAGAAGGGAAGTGGTTCCTTTTGGTGAAGGGGAACTAGATGTCTTTGGACCTAACAGTCCAGAATGTGTTGACCAAAAGGGGCAGCATGGTCTCTTCTGTAAGTGCTTCTCAGCTGAAGTTAGGGTTGGTACTGGAGGCAGTGACCTCAGAGTGAGTCAGCAGGCAGGACAATCAGAGGACTGACTGCCTCTATGCTGATGTCAACTCACACAGTTGTGACACCTGAATAGGGCAAGGAAACACTCCCTCCTCTGTGTTCCCTCAGGCATGGCCACTTCTGTTGGCAGGACCTTGTGGAGCCTTTCTCTAGAAGCCTCCATCCTATCTAGTGAGTGCCACTTCCCCTCCCTGACCCCAGACTCTCAAACTGCACAGACAGGCACAAGAGCACCAAACCCCAGGTTTGCATGTCCTGCCCTTAAGCAAAACAACTGCCAGGCATGTTGTTGAGAAGCAGCAGAGCATCAATGTCAGTGGAGTTTCAGGGCACACAGGCCATGTGACCTGGGCCTCCTCACTGAGCTCACAGCCTAATGGCAAGAAGGAGAGGGCTCAGGAGGAGCAGCACAGAGCTTGCCACCTGCCTGCCTCCACACTCAGGAGGAAGGACAAAGAGTGGGTGGCAGGAGGTGGGGCAGACCCAGCACTGCTTGAGACCCTCCAGGAGGGAGACCACAGCCACAGGAGGGCAAAGTGCATGAACTCTAATCCAGAGTGTCCTTCCCTTCCAGTAGATTCCAGGACTTTCAGTCTTAGGGTCGCTGGGTGGGCTCAGCCTTGTTGTCACCAGGCAGCACAGGCCTCCAGCTCACAGTGTCCTGGCCATGCATCCTGGTTCAGGCCTAAAGACCCCCATCCCAGGTGAGGGGGTGCACAGCACCACAGATTACCATTGGTCACGCCTGCCCCAGCTACTCATGTAAAACTGTTGAGGGAAGTTTACAACCATCCACTCAGGTGCCTTTGTCCAGCCCATGACACATTTTTTCTTTTCTTTCTCTTTTTTCTTTTTCTTTCTTTTCTTTTTTTTTTTCTAGACAGGGTTTCTCTGTGTACCCTGTGCTGTCCTTGACTTGCTTTGTAGGCCAGGCTGGCCTGGAACTCACAGTTCTCCACCTGCCTCTGCCTCCCAAGTGGTGGGATTACAGGCTTGGTCTTCTTCAGACATGCAGTCTGTGAGATCAGTGCAGCATGATGCACTAACTATTAAGGACACTATTGGATCAGGTTCATCCTGAGGACCTCAAAAGAGGGCAGGGGCAAGGGTCCAAAACAGCTGGCCCAGAAAGAAGTCAAAAAGGAGTGTCATGGGATGGGCCAGGGCTGAATGGAGAAGGAGTGTATGAGAAAACTTGGAAGTAAGGATAGGGTGCCCTGCAGCAGGAGGACTGGTGCTGGTCTTGTGGGTGGGGCTGTGACTACTGAGGTCAATGGTGGTGGGCGGGGCTTGTATGCTAGGGTGGAAGGGTGGGAGGATCTGGACCTAGTAAGAGTTAAAGAAGGCAACTTTGTACAATGTGGAATCCCTTGGGAACAGATGAGGGCAGAGGTGGGGGAGGGGCGGTGTTCAGGAGTGCTTAGAGCTGAGGCAGGGAGGTAGACAGACTCAGGCAGGGGTGTGAGGGCCAACCATGGTGTGAGGGGCCCACCTGATTATTAGGGAAGCAGGAAGTGTTGAGGTGTTGGGGGCGTGGCTATGGATCCTGCAGTGTGGAGGTAAGGGGCTGCCTGTCTGGGAGGCTAGGTGATCAGTTACAAAATTAGGCTGGGCTCTGGATGTTGACCTGAGAGGAGGCAGGGTCACCCTAAGAGGATGACAGGGCTGTGTAGGTGTATACTAGTGTGGGGTTGTGAGAGCTGACTGAAGAGTGGTTCGCTGAGCTCTCTTGCTGATGCAGGACTTGATTGAGATAGTCTGGCCTTTCACTGATTGCTGGATTGTGTCAGTGTAACTTTTGGTCCCTACTTAATGTTGCCCAGAACCGCTGAAGGAGAAGGGGGCCCAGGGCTGTTTCTGCTGTGGCAGTTGTTGTGGGTTGGGCTGTGTGAGTGGTGAGATAAGTGAACAGGGAATGCAGAGCACCAGGCCAAGGCTATGATGTGAGTGGTCACTTTCTGAGGAGGGGGCAGAAGGCTGAATCCTTACTTGACCTTTATTTGGCAGAGAACACCTGTAGCAGTGGGGCACTGTGACCTGCTGAGATAGAGTAGTGGGTGGGGGCTGTGCTTGCAAAGGTCCGGGAAGGGCAGTGGGTTTCAATCTTCCGAATGCTGTGACTCATGTGTTTCGTTGCTATTTCACAACTGGAATTTTGCCACTGTTACAAATGGAACCACAACATACATAGCTGGTTTGAGGGGTGCAACCCATGGGTTGAGAACCCTGTCTGTGGGAGAGTTACAATGTATCCATCCTTCCTCTCTTCTCCACCCACCCTATCAACTACCTATGAGGTCAACTTCATGGACACATGAACTTTATGTTGTGACTTTGATGTTATGTTTAGTTTACTTTTTATACAGTTTTACACAATACATAACAGTAACGTAGTACTTCCAAAAACTAACAGTTTGCCACTGACAAATTTCATCAACAACAACAACAAAATACTTAAAGTTGTAAGGGGTAACGAGCTGCTAAAGGAAGGTAGCCTCGGTTGTGTCTCAATTCCCTAAAGAGTAGTTAGTTGGGTTGGAGAGATGGCTCAGAGGTTAAGAGCACTGGCTGTTCTTCCAAAGGTCCTGACTTCCATTCCCAGTAACCACATGGTGGCTCACAACCATCTATAACAAGATCTGGTGCCCTCTTCTGGCCTGATGGCTTACATGCAGGCAGAACATTGTGTACTTAATAAATCTTTTAAAAAAAAGAAAAGAAAAGAAAAAAGAGTAGTTAGTTGTTCCAAGCAGGCCTTCTCAGGAAATTTTATATTAAAGTGGGATCGGCTTTCTCTATAGTACAATTCAATCTCATGGTATTAATAGATAGAAATGTGATGCAGCTAAAATAAACATATTTTGATATATAAGGGTTTGTATATAAAGATTGAGATGGATAGGTATTTGCAAAAAAAAAAAAAAAACAAAAAACAAAAACAAAAACGCAAGAAGCTTTCTCATAACCTATAAAATCTCAAGTAAGTTGTTTAAAGTACACAGAGAATGCTTGAGACCCTCCAGGAGGGAGATCACAGACACAGGAGGGCAAAGGGCAAAAACTCTGCTCCAGAGTTTCCTTCCCTTCGAGGGGTTTCCTAGGCTTTCAGTCTTAAGGACCCATTCTGGGCTCAGCCTTGTGGTCATCAGGTAGCACAGGCCTCCAGCTCACAGTGTTCTGGCCATGAATCCAGGTTCAAGTCGAAAGACCCCCACCCCAGGTGAGGGGATGCACAGCACCACAGAATACCATTGGTTAGACCTGCCCAAGCTGCTCCTGTAAAACTGTTGAGGGAAGTTTACAGATATCCACTCAGGTGCCTTTGTCCAGCCCCTGACACATCTATTCTTTTCTTTTTCTTTCTTCTTTCTTTTCTTTTTCTTTTTTTCCCCCAGAGACAGGGTCTCTCTGTGTATCCTTGGCTATCCTGAACTCACTTTGTAGACCAGGCTGGCCTTGAACTCAGTTCTCAGCCTGCCTCTGCTTCCTGAGTGTTGAAATTTGAGGTTTGGTCTTCTGCAGACCACTGTGAGATCACTGGAGCAGGCTGCTCTAACCATTAGGGACACTATTGGATCAGGCACATCCTGAGGACCTCTAAAGAGGGCAAGGGCAAGTGTCCATAATAGCAGGCCCAGAAAGAAGTCAAAAAGGAGTGTCAGGGGATGGGCCAGGGCTGAATGGAGAAGGATTCTTGAGAAAACATAAAAGTAAGGATAGGGTGCCCTGCAGCAGGAGCACTGGTGCTGCTCTTGTGGGTGGGGCTGTGACTGTGGAGGTCATAGTGGTGGGCGGGGCTTGTATGCTAGGGTGGAAGGGTGGGTGGATCTGGACCTAGTAAGTGTTAGAGAAGGAAACTTTGTGCACTGTGGAATCCCTTGGGAACAGGTACTGGCAGGGGAGGGGGATGGGCGGTGTTCTGGAGTGGGTAGACCTGAGCCAGAAAGGTAGACATACTGAGGCAGAGGTGTTAGGGCCAACCTGGGTGTGTTGGGCCCAGTAAATTACTAGGGAAGCAGGAAGTGGTGAGGTGTTGGGGGCGTGGCTATGGATCCTGCTGTGTGGAGGTAAGGGGCAGCCAGGGTGTGAGGCTAGGTGATCTCTTACAAAATTGGGCTGGGCTCTGGATCTTGACCTGAGAGGGGGCAGGGTCACCCTAAGAGCAGGATGGGGCTGTGTAGGTGTACACTAGTGTGGGGTTGTGAGAGCTGACTGAAGAGTGGTGGACTGAGCTCTCTTGCTGATGCAGGGCTTGATTGAGGTCCTCTGGCCTTTAGCTCAGTGCTGGATTGTGTCAGTATAACTTTTGATACCTACTGAGTGTTGTCTGGACCTGCCGAAGGAGAAGAGTGTCCAAGGGCTGTTTCTGCTGTGGCAGTTGTTGTGGGCTGGGCTGTGTGAGTGGTGAGATAAGTGAGCAGGGAATGCAGAGGACCAGGCCAAGGTTATGATGTGAGTGGTCACTTTCTGAGGAGGGGGCAGAAGGCTGAATCCTCACTTGACCTTCATTTGGCAGAGAACACCTGTAGCAGTGGGGCACTGTGACCTGCTGAGATAGAGTAGTGGGTGGGGGCTGTGGTTGCAAAGGTCAAGGAAGGGCAGCGGGTTTCAACCTTCCTAATGCTGTGACTCTAACACAGCCCCTCATGTGTTTTGTTGCTATTTCATTACTGGAATTTTGACACTGTTACAAATGGAACCTCAACATACATAGCTGTTGTGGGGGTTGAGCCCCATGGGATGAGAACCCTGTCTGTAGGGGACAGTGAAGCATTGTACATTCACAGGGAGAAGCTGTGAGTGCTGAGTTAAAGAGCTGTAGGTGCTCGTGGGAGAACAGAAGCTTTCTCTGCTGCCTTAGCTTTTGCTGGAGTTGTTTTTAATGGGGCTGTGATGACTTAGGTAGTAGTGGAAGGCGGGGCTTGATGCTTAGGTGCAGCTGAGGCTGATGATGTAGGCATAGTGGGCAGAGCTTGCAAGCCAAGGTAGGAGACTTGAGCAGTGACAGGTCTGCCTCCTGTCTGGCCAGTTGATGGACAAGATGAGGGCTGAGTGAAGTGTAAAGTGTTGGCAAAACTACTGAATGCAGTGGAGAAGAGGGAACCTGTTTGTGTGGGCTGAAGCAACTCTTGTGGGTGGGGCTGTGAGTGCTTTCCTAGGTGGGCTGGATTTGGACTGGATATTCCCAAGAAGGGCCAATCCTCTTTCCTATTTCCTTTTTGGAAGGAATATTAAGTGTTCAGCTCTGGTTATCTTAAGTAGGCATATTTGGAGTTATTAACAATGAATGCTCTACCCAAGTTTTGAGAGACTGTCTGACCAGACCACCCAAGAGCCGAGTCAAAATGCAGTGGCAAGGATGACTGGTTTAAACAGAACTAAGAGCTTTTTTCCTTGTGGCCATTTGTCCCTCCTGCCAGAGAGTTGGCCTTGACTCAGCATTTCAGCCTATAAAGTGGGACAATGGGCAATGTCATTCTCTTCTGTCACTTTTTTTCCCTAGTAATATTAGGGGCGCTGTTATTGGGGCCTAGAAAGGCTGAAAAGGTAGTCAAAGGCTAGGTAATGGGGCACTTACCAAAAGCATCTGTTTAGCTGATCCAGCTGAAGAGACAGAGAGTAGTCCCATCTTTGAGATTGGTTTATATCAACTTCCCGTAGGTCCAGCTCTCAGCAGCTCTGGATGGAGTCTGTTAGCCAGGTAAAAACTTGTTGAGGCACATACAGACTAGGGACAAAAGTTAAAGTTGTGTCTATAAGACATCTGGGGTAGGCTTATGCCTTTGAGACCCAGTAAAAGCGTGGACATTCTTTTCTCACTCAGAATAATTGGTATACAGATTGGGCAGACTTGTTTCTAGCATGATGAGAGGCACCCTCAGGTCTATATTCAGTATACCACCAAAGGGAAATTAAAATCTTGTGCTTGGGAGTAATTAGTAAGTAGTCAGTGTTCCATCTTATCAGAACTTTTATCCCTGATCTCTCCAAGGCCTTTATCATGAAGTGGTGTTGAATTTTGCCACATGATTTTTAGCATCTAATGAGGTGATCATGTTTCATTTTTCCTTCCATGGTTTATATGACAGATTACGTTGATGGGCTTTTATATGTTGAACCACTTCTGTATTCCTGGGATGGAGCCTACTTGGTCGTGGCCAGTGATATCTTTGATGAGTCCTTGGATTCAGTTTGTGAGTATTTTTTTCATCAGTGTTCATAAGGGAAATTGGCCTGAATTTTTTTTTCTTTGATGGGTCTTTGTCTGTTTTAGGTAACAGAATGACTGTGGCCCCATAGAGTGAGTTTGGCAATGTTCCTTCTGTTTCTATTTTGTGCAATATTTTGAAGGGTATTGGTATTAGCTCTTCTTTGAAAGTCTGGTAGAATTCTGAGCTAAAATCATCTGGCCCTGAGGCTTCCCCCCCCCCTTGTTGGGAGACATACAATGACTGCTTCTTTTCCTTAGGGGTTATGGAGATATTGTTCTGTTTTGTTTTTCCTTTCTGATTTTGTTGATTTAGATATTTTCTCTCTGCCTTTTAGTTAGTTTGGCTAAGTGTGTGTCTTTTGTCTATCTTGTTGACTTTCTGAAAGGACTGCCCCTTGATTCCCTTCATACTTCCTCTTAAAGAACTGCTTCTTGCTTCTGTTCACTGTTAGTCTTTTTCTCTGTTTCTAGTTTGTTGACTTCAGCTTGAGTTTGATTATTTGCAGCCATCTATTCCTCTTGGGTGTGTTAGCCTCTTTTGTTGTGGAAGCTTCCAGAGAAGCTGTTAATTGACTAGTATGGAATGTCCCCAATTTCTGTATGAAGGCGCTTAGTGGTATGAACTTTCCTCTTAGTACTGCTTTTATTGTGTCCCATAAGCTTGGGTATGTTGCGCCTTCATTTTCATTGAATTTTAGACAGTCTTTAATTTTTTTTTTAATTTCTTCCCTGGCCCAGTTGTCACTGAGTAGGGAGTTGCTCATTTTCCATGATTGTGTAGGGTTTTTGTTATTTCTGTTGTTCAGATCCATCTTAATCCATGGTGATCTGGGAAAGCAGAATGAGTAATTTCAATTTTTGTATACGGTTTGCTTTGTGTCCGACTATATACTGCCAATTTTCGAGAAGGTTCCATGCGGCACAAAGAAGAGAGAGTACTCTTTTGTGTTGGGTGAAAAATTCTGTAGATAACCATTGGATCCATTGGATTCATTGTTTCTCTATTATGTTTCTGCCTCAGTGATCTGTCCGTTGGATAGAATGGGGCACTGAATTCTCCCACAATTGAGGTATCTGCATCGTTCTGTGCTTTTACCTTTAATAACACGTTTGTTTTGGATTTTTTAAATATTTTTTAAAATAATTCTTGTTGCCCTTGGATATTGGTCAAAGATGTTCTGAATTGGAATGCCCTGTTGGTAGGCTTTTCCTTTGGTGAGAATGGCATATTCTTCCCCATCTCTTTTCATTAATTTTGGTTGAAATTCTATTGCTTCATGCTGTACTACTCTATTAAAGAGCTGGCTCTGGAATTGGATTAGACACCCTGTCTCCCAACCCAAGCATGCTTGTTTTAAATTTTCCTCCTACGTACCTGTCCTGGGTCAGGAGACCATCTGACACTAAGACAAAGATAGAAAGCAAAGTTAAACTTCCCAAGAAAAGACACTATGTGACCTCAAAGGGCTAAAATATAAGCCATACGTTAGGATCTTAAAAAAATTATTTTAACATATATATATATATATATATATATATATATATATATATATATACACACATACACAATAGATTATCTATAGCAAGAAGAACCATGACACAATCAGGAATTATATAAATGTTACATTCTTAGTGTTTTAGCTATTTGTATTTGACAGCCTTGAAGAAGACATCTTTCCTATCTTGGTGCATCTACATTTCTGAATGTAAATCGGTCTCCATCACATACTGTCATCATCAACTTAGAACACCTATCTAGACCTGAATACATCTTAACCCCTAAACAACTAAGCTTCATTGTAAAACTAAGTGTCTGTCAGAGATATTGGGCCAGAAGGCCGAAGAAGATGCTCAATGTTATAGAGAGTTTTGGGAGACTAGTCAGGTAGAAAACTGTCTCTGTTATATTTTCATTTGGAGAGTTACTAACCTGCACTCCTGGCACATTCAGATAATCAAGTTTATTTCTTCTCAAGTCTCTGAGGGAGTTGAATATCAGGTAGCTTACTTTTACTTGAGTTCTTTTTTCTTAGCCATTCTGACTAATGTAAGACAGACTCTCAGAGTCGTTTTGATTTGTATATCCCTGATGACTAAGGATGTTGAACATTTTAAAAAGTGTTTCTAGGCTACTTGAGATCTCTGTTGAGAATTCCCTGCTTAAGCAGCACCCCATTTTAAAAATTGGGTTATTTTGTTGATGTTTAATTTCTTGAGTTAGTTCTATAGTTTGGATATTAGCCCTTTATCTGATGTAGGATTCTTGAAGATCTTTTCCAAATCTTTGGACGGCTGTTTTGTTCTATTAACAGTGTCCTTTGCCTTACAGAAGCTTTTTAGTTTCAAGAGGTCTATTTTCAATTCCCATAAAACTACCAACAATTCTTTACAGACCATGAAAGTACAATTCTCAACTTCAACTGGATAAACAAAAAGCTCAGAATAGCTAAAACAATCCTATACAATAAAAGAACTTCTGGTGGTATCTCCATGCCTGATCTCAAGCTGTACAATAGAGCAACAGTAATAAAAACAGCATGATACTGGCATAGAAACAGACTGGTTGATCCATGGAATCAAATCAAAGACCCAGAAGTAAACCCACACATCTATGGGCATTTGATTTTGACAAAAAAGCCAAGGCCATACAATGGAAAAAAGAGAGCATCTTCGACAAATGATGCTGGTCTAACTGGATGATTGTATATAGAAAAATGCAAATAGAGCCACATTTATCGCTCTACACAAAACTCACGTCAAAGTGGATCAAAGAACTCAACATAACACCAGAAACACGAAATATATTAGAAGAGAAAGTGAGGAACAGCCTTGAGCTAATTGGCACAGGAGACAACATCCTGAACAGAACACCAACAGCTCAGGCTCTAAGATCAACAATTAATAAAGGGGACCTTGTGAAATTGAAAAGCTCCTGTAATGCATAGGGCACTGTCAACAGAACAAACTGGCAGCCTATAGACTGGGAAAAGATCTTTGCCAATCCTACATGCAGCAAGGGGCTAATATTCAAAATATATAAAGAACTTAAGAAATTAAAAACCAACAAAACACACACCACAATTTTAAAAATGGGGTATAGAGCAAAACAGAATTCTCAACAAAGGTATAGCGAATGTCCAAGAAACACCTAGAGAAGTACTCAATGTCCTTAGTTATCAAAGAAACCCAAATCAAAATGACTCTGAGATTTCATCTTACACCTACCAGAATGTATAACATGCTGGTGAGGATGTGGAGAAAGGGGAACACTCCTCTATTTCTGGTGGGAACGCAAATTTGTACAACCACTTTGCAAATCAATATGGCATTTTCACAGAAAATTGGAAATATCTCTATCTCAAGACCCAGCTTTACCACTCCTGCGCATATACCCAAAACATATTCCACCATACACAACGACATTTGCTCAACTGTGTTCATAGCAGTTTTACTCATAATAGCCAGAATCTGGACACATTCTTGATGTCCCTCAACTGAAGAATGGATAAAGAAATTGTGGTTTATTTACACAGTGCGATATTACTAGGCAACTAAAAACAAGGTAATTATGAAATTGTCAGATGGATGGAACTAGAAAAGATCATCCTGCGTGAGGCAACCCAGACTCAGAAAGACACACATGGTATGTACTCACTTATAAGTGGATATTAGCCATATAGTAAAGGATAAACATACTACAATTTACAGACCCAAGATGCTAAATTAGAAAGAGGGCCCAAAGGAGGATGCTTGAATCTCATTCAGAAGAGGAAGTAGAATGGAGAGCAGAAGTGGTTGAAGAGAGGGTACAGGATAAAAGAGAGGTTGCTGAGGGAAGTTAGGGCAGGAATCAGATGTGGGGAGAGCAGGGCCAGGAGGACAGAGGGCTTTCAGAGAGAAAAGAAACTGTGGGCAGAGGCCATCTTTGAGACGAGCTGAAGAGTCACGACAGGGTAGGCTCCTGGGGGTATATGAGGGTGACTCTAGCTGAGACTCCTGGCATCAGGGGACATCGAGACTGAAGAGGCCACCTCCTAGCCAGTCAGGGCTTCCGGTGGAGGGAAGGGGACACCAACCAATCCAGAAAACGTTTGACCCAAAATTTATTGTGCCTACAAGATGTGCAGGAATAAAAATGGAGCAGAGATTGAGGGAATGTCCAACCAATGACTGGTCCAATGTGAAATCCACCCCTGGGAGAGAAGCAGCCTCTGACACCATGTATGATTCTCTGCTATGCTTGCAGACAGGAGCCTAGCATAACTGTCCTCTGAGAAACTCCACCTAGCAGCGGATGGAAACAGATATTGAAACCCACAGGCATACATTAGGTGGAGCTCAGAAAGTCTGTGGAAGAGTGGAGGGATGGATAGCCGGACCTAGAGGAGACAAGAACTTTGTAGGAAGACCAAGAGTGTCAACTAACCTAGGCCCATGGGGGCTTACAGAGACTGAATCACCAACCGAAGAGCATGCATGGGCTGGACCTAGGCTCTTAACTCATATGTAGCTGACGGGCAGCTTGGTCTTCATGTGCGTCCCCTTGAATGCAGAGCAGGGGCTGTCTCTGACATGGACTTTGTTGCCTGCTTGTGGATCACTTTCCACTAGCTGGCCTCAGTGGAAGGGGATGTGCTTCGTCCTGAAGCAACTTGATGTGCCATGGTGGATTGGTAGGAAGTGGGTGAGGAAAAGGGCAGCAGTAAAGGCAGAAGAGGGTAGGAGAGCGGGACCTAGAGGAGAGGAGGGAGGGGGCTGCGATCTGGATATAAGGTAAAAAAAAATCAATTAAGAAAAAGAATAAAGCATTGCTTAGAATCGCTAGTAGAATGTTTCTATTCTCATGTGTATTTCTGTATTCCTGCTGTAACAACTAACCATAAACCTAGTGCCTTGAAACAGCACAAGTTAATTATATTGCAATTCTGCATAGTAGGTACCCAACATAGGTCTCTTTGGGATGTAACCATGGTGTCAGCAAGGTGGTTGTCCATTCCAACCTTTGCTTTTGAAACCTTCTGCATGCCTTGGTTTGTGATCTCCTTGATCCTTCCACCATGTTCAGATCTAGCAACGGGAGGTACAGCCCTCTCACATGACATTTTTCTGGCTCATTTCTCTTTTTGTCATCCTTTTCCTTTGCAGTATGCTAAGGACCATAGTGGACCAACCCAGAGAGCGTCTCATGTCCATATTTTATGATTTGATAATCATTGCATGTAATAACATTTGCAGCTTTATTTTTTCACTGGACTTGTAACATATTCATTGGATATGGAGACAAGAAGGTGGATACTCTGGAGAGACTGTAACTGGGCTATCTATAACATGTTCTTATAGGTTTCTCTCATGTACAATTGTGTTCATCCCATCTATAGCTCCCAAATATTTCATCCATTTATTATAGCAGCATCTAAAAAGAATCACTATTATCTGAAATTTATCAGTTCCAAAATCTCAAATTTCATCATTTAAACTCAGCTATTAAAAACAAGGAATTGCAGAAATTTGTGGACAAATGGATGGAACTAGAAATGATCATAATGAGTGAGTTAACCCAGAAGCAGAAAGAGTCATGGGGCATGTCCCATGAAAGTCTTCACTTACCAGGAAAGTGGGACAGAGGAGAGGACATCCTGTTGTGTCCCTAGGTGAGAGAAGCATGGGAGAATGTGGAAATAGAAGGATCCAAAGGGTCCTAGAAACCTACAAGAAAATTAATTGATTATGATAAGTGAATCTGGGCCCAAGAGTCCTGCTCAAACTATGGCACCAGCCAAGGACAATACGTGCAGTAAACTTGGAACCCCTACCCAGATCAATCAATGGACAGGACATTCTTCACAGTTGACTGGAGAGTGGGGTCTGACTTTCACACGAACTCTAGTGCCCCATATTTGACCACATCCCCTGGATAGGGAGGCCTGGTGGCACTCAGAGAAAGGATAGCAGGCTACCAAGAAGAGACTTGATACCCTGTGAGCATATACAGGGGGAGGAAGTCCCCCTCATTCACAGTCATAGGGGAGGGGAGTAAGGGAAAAATGGAAGGGAGGGAGGAATGGGAGGATACAAGGGATGGGATAACCATTGAGATGTAATATGAAAAAATTAATAAAATATATTTTTAAAAATAAATTAAGTGTGGGTTCGGTTCTGGGTATAGTCCCTTTTAGGGTACGATGCCTTTCTAGCTAGCACAGCTCTGAACGTCAAGAGACTTTCAGTGGCTCCCAAACTTTGATGATGATCTGGAATACTGGTGATATGCACTCCTATTCACAAAGGGAGAGTACAATGAAATCAAGCCACCATTTTTGCAAACAAATTTTAAATGCAAGGAAACCAAATCCTGTTAGTTTTCAAGACCTAGAAAGAACGAGGCTGGTGGCTTCACCCTTTCTGTTGACCAGCAGCAGCTACGCACTCAGGGTCCACACTCCCACCCTAGTCACCCTTCTGTCACCCATAGAAGGCACTGCATAGTTCCAGGATATTATTTCATCAGCCTTTGGATGCCTTCTGCATGTGGGTGTTTGGTGCTCAGACAGCCTTTTTTCATATAATAATCTCTGTGCCCTATTTAGTCTGAAGCAGCAGTGTTTCTCCTCGTATAGAATGAATGGTCAAGAACTGTGGGCCTCCCACGTTCCTCATGGATCTTTTTTTTTTTTTGGTAAGGTGTGCACTTTTATTAAATTGTCTCAAGTCAGTGTACAGGCAAGGCCTGGCTACCTCAACACCTCAGCCCACCCCCAGGGAGACCAAAGCCTTCATACATCAAGTTGAGGGGACCAAAAAACAAATGGGGAGCACGGATGGCTGACTGACCATTCAAAAATTAAAAAACAAATGTAAAGTACTATTAAGGCAGAAGGTTTAAAAAAATTTTTGCAGTACATAATTTATACAGAAGCAATGCTGTCACCTCGCCAGTGTGAACTCAGGGAGTGGACTTGGCCATCCTCCTCTAGGGACTAAAGGTAGCTTTTGGGAGAATGAGGGACTTCCTGTAGCCATATCCCATGGATACTTGGAATGACTAAAACGAAACAAAAAACAAAACCAAAAATGTACAATCAAGGTCCTCAGCCACATTGTAGAACTTTGGGGGATGCTTGCTCCAACAGACTGCTGTTGCCTTCACCATTCCAGTTTTTAAATCCTGAGTCAATAGTGCCAAAACAAACAAAAAAACTTTAGAAAAAATTAAAAATAAAACAAAAACAAATAAAGCCATTCCAATGTTGTCTCATGGTTTTTTGTTTTTTCCTCCCTGGGCACGTTAGGTTTTGTCAAAAGAATGGGTGTTAAAACGCAGCTTAGTAACAGTCCATCTATAAGCATTTGTGGTGGACGATGGAGGACCTGGACTCATTGACCTCCTGCTTGCTGATCCACATCTGCTGGAAGGTGGACAGTGAGGCTAAGATGGAGCCACCGATCCATACTGAGTACTTGTGCTCATGAGGAGCAATGACCTTGATCTTCATGGTGCGAAGAGCCAGAGCAGTGATCTCCTTCTGCATCTGGTCAGCAATGCTTGGGTACATGGTGGTGCCACCCGACAGCACTGTGTTGGCACAGAGGTCTTCGCAGATATCAAGGTCACACTTCATGATAGAATTGGATGTAGTTTCATGGATACCACAGGATTCCATACTCAGAAAGGAAGGCTGGAGAAGAGCCTTAGGGCAGCGGAACTGCTCCTTGCCAGTTGTGATGACCTGGCCATCAGGAAGCTCATAGCTCTTCTCCAGGGAGGAAGAGGATGCAGCAGTGGCCATCTCTTGTTAGAAGTCCAGGGGAACATACCACAGCTTCTCTTTGATGTCATGCACGATTTCCCTTTCAGCTCTCCTTGTGAAGCTGTAGCCACACTTGGTCAGGATCTTCACGAGGTCAGGTCCCGGCCAGTCAGGTCCAGATGCAGGATGGCATGAGGAAGAATGTGGCCCTCATAGATGGGCACAGTGTGGGGGACCCCGTCTCCAGAGTCCATTACAATGCCAGTGGTACGACCAGATGCATACAGGGACAGCACAGCCTGGATGGCTGCGTACATGGCTGGGGTGTTAAAGGTCTCAAACATGATCTCAGTCATCTTTTCACGGTTAGCCTTGGGGTTCAGGGGGGCCTCGGAAAGTAGCATGGGGTGCTCATCGGGGGCCTTACACAGCTTGTTATAGAAGGTGTGGTGCCAGATTTTCTCCATATTGTCCCGGTTGGTGACGATGTCGTGTTCAGTGGGGTTCAGGGTCAGGATGCCTCTCTTGCTCTGGGCCTCATCGCCCACGTAGAAGTCCTTCTGATCCATACACACCATCACGCTCTGGTGTGGCAGGTATGGACCAGCGACAGAAGAGCTGCGAGATCACTCACTGGGGATGAGGACTCTACCCATCATGGATCTTTTAATGCAAGACTCTCCTTCAAAGATCTTTCTGAAGTGATACTTTATTTTTTTTAAAGCTGCCATGATAGTTGACTTTCCATACAGGCCCAAGATCAGCACACTCCAAGCTATCAGTAGTTAGTGTTGCAAACACAGGTATGATGGAAACACATTAACTAAATGGTTCTCTCCTCCCCTTTCCCCAACACCCTAAAGGTCACACATTCATCCCTGCCACCTAGGAATTACAGACAGCCTGATCATAGTGTGTAGCATGGACTGCTCATAAGTTGCCCGGCATGGGGCTGCTTCCCTTCCTCTGAAATGTATAAAATGTATAAAAAGGGACTCCAAATCCACAGAGGGGCTTGAGCACCCTCATCCTTGCTGTCTCTCCAGAGTGTTACTAACTCTTCTAATACATATTTTACTCCAAAGACATCCAGTTCGGTACCCTGTCTTGAGCTTCTATCCAGTAGCTGTGACGTTTGCAGAAGGAGCCACGTGGATCTTAGCAACAGCGAAGAACCTTCCCTGTGTCCAAATACACTTTTCTCCCCTTACTCTTGGGGCCTAACACTCAATGTCCCCAGTGGATGCCAGAAGCAGTGGAGAGTGCCAAACAGTCTACTTTCTAACATCAATAGACTCACAATTTATGGCTATGCCTATTAGGCATTAAAAAAATAGTAGTGACTTTTATAAAGTGGTCCCATATAGAAATATGGTAGATGACATTGGTAAATGATGGCTGTCTCACCTTAGAAAACAAAATATTTTTAAAACTTAATAAAAAAAGAAAAGGTTAATGCACTGCCAAGCTTAAAGGCAACTCTATGAACACCTAAAGTTACAAATGGATTGTGTAGCTTGTAAATCATACCACAGATTGAATTACTGGTTGGGTTGGGGGTCTAGAATTCTAGCATCCTCTCAAGGACCAATATATAAAATATAAACACTAAAGTTCTGCACACTAACCTGGGGAAAGAAGTCATCTCTCTAACATTTTCACTAGACAAATCTATGCTATTTCCACATTTATGGCATGTATGCTATGGGGCCTGATGTTTAATTTTTAAGGTTTAAGGATGTGCAAGCAGAGAAATTGACATATAAAAAGTTAACTGCTTCAGAGCCATAAAATATACAAGACAATCAGAGGTGAGGTATAGTTTGTGCTTCAGGTAACCAAATGCTAATTAAAATATTTTTCATGTTTCTTAGAAATTAAAGGTGAAATATCTTTAAAACATATGGAAAAAATGCATGCACACACACACACACACACACACACACACACACACACACACAAACAAACACACAGTTTTTTTAGAGACTTCCACAACAATCAATTGAGCAACAGCAAACGACTGACCTCAGCACAAGTTTACATTTGGTTTTCATATTTTGGTGATGACCATCTGGGGAATCTGCAGAGCTTGGCTGTCAATGAAAGAAGACAAGAAAAATACCATGGCTCAAAATCTTGAAAAATGCCATTGGGGTGGCAAACAGCATTGTGATGTATTATTTAGCTGCCACCTTATTTATCCAGTATACTTTTTAAATTAATTGACATTGTGTCATCTTTAGAGTCATTTATGATTTGGAAGAAATATGTTCCTAACAGCAGAAACATTCGGTCATTAGCTCCAAGGCTGTTAGGGGAGCAACAGTACTATCTCGTGGGAACCATTTCCATCCTTCGTAAGCCACACGAATCAGTGAGTATGTTTTATGTCTCCCTCACTTTGAAGGGCACATCATTTTTGCTTTCAGCAGCTGGACATCAGTGCAGAGGGACTCAGTATTCAGTGAGGAAAGAGCAATTGTATATTTGTTTAGGAGGTGAATGGCAGGAATCTGGACTGATTACAGTGATTACAGTGGATGGAATCTCAAGGATTTGGCACCAATGGGGGCATAAGTAGAACACCATGGACAGGGCAGTGTTAGCAGCCTAGATGAAGACCTCTGGCCTGTGGTACATGATCCTCTTGTGGTGGTGTAGCAGATCCATCACTCCCACATTCAGTTTTAGAATAAACCGCCTCTCCATATTGAAAACAGTAATGAACGTTGTATAGAAGCGAAAACTGAAGGAAGTTGTCTGTCATCTGCCATGAGAATGTAGACTTCAAAGATGTAGGACTCAGTCCGAAGATCTGCTTCCTCTTCTGAGAAAGAGAAAATGAATCTTACTTGGCCGATCCATATTCCGCTAGCCTTCATCAAGGCACCAGGACGTCTACTTGTGATTTACTCCAGTTTTTCTCTCTAGGCCTCTAGGACACTGTTCCTATACTGGTGGGTATTTTATAAAAGATGAGAACAGAAGGACAGCAGTCAGAAGAGTCTTTACAGTCTTTACAGTATGATGGCATAAAATCGTGAGCGGTGAACTTGAGTGAAAATGAAATTCCTCTTCTGGATCTACTAGGCTTGGGATAAATCATTTTGTGTATACTTTGTTTTTATACCTATAAACCTGGTATCTTCCTCACACTGACCTGTGGATCAGTTGTAACTAGAATATGTAATGGATGCTATATATGTCAAGCATATTTTAGTATGCAGATACATTTGAGTGGAAATTAGGCTGGGGCTTGACTGTGGGTTTGACTCTCAAAGATGCCAACATGATGATGGCAACAACGGAAATGGATATGCTAATCTTTCTGCAGGAACACCCCACTGAAATTCAATCCAATGTTATAGTTATTGACTCGGATGATGACATTCCTGTGAAGTGCCCCAGGTAAGAGGTATCATGGCTGTAAGTAACGCAGAGCTGAAACACATTTTTTTACTAAAGAAATTGCATACAAAACATGATCAACTAAGGATTTCAAATGAATCTAAGATGACCAATTTGCTGGTTTCCAAATCTGTGTATTTTCATGTATGTGAGGAACTATGTAACTGGTGTCTGTTGCATTATTTTCTAGATTGGTCCAATAATGGAACAAGAAAAAAATATACACAGTACATCTGAGATTGTGAGCCTAACTCTTAGAACCCACGTAGTAGAAAGAGGATTGATTCCTGAATGTTTTCCTTTGTCCTCCACACAAGTGACATACATGAACACACACACACACACACACACACACACACACACACACACACACACTGAATAAAGAAATACATATTTTTAAAAACAGGAGTATTGAAAGCACACGTGATAGCATTTGAGATATGGAGTAAGGATAATCAATAGTTCACAGTTATCCTCTGTCAACTCTGTCTTTACAAGTAGAGACACTGAGAAAGCAAATAAAATATGAACTAGTTGACAAAACCTTACCATGAGCATATGTAACCTGAGTAGGCCTTCTGAAACCATTTGCTTTACTTAAAATAGGTTGTCCTTGGTCTTTCTCATTGTGTAAAAAAAGTGTTCTCGTTATACCATTTGGATGTTAAACTTAATCCATAAAGAGAAAAATAGATAATATATTAAAAATGGAAAATTAATGGAGTATGAAATAAACACAATACCCAGAGATTTATCAAAACAAACATCTGAGTGGCTAGTTCCCGTCCTTGAGCTAGAGTTCTTTCTGTTTATGAATGTCTTTACTGTGTTCAGAGCAGAGATTGGGTTCTAACAGTGGCTTCTCATTGGATCATATTTCTATATTGTTCTAAAGAGGTCAATTAGAACAAACACTCTTTGGAGCAGTATTACAGGAGGTAGGGCTTCTGTGGGTCTCATGTGGCCATGCCACTATTATGAGCTCCTGAGTGCAGTGTTCCCGTCATGGTCCACATGACACTGTTATCTCCCTGATCTCTGATTCCTACAGCCTTCCTGCCCTACCTTCTGCAATACTCCCTAAGCCTTGTGTGGAAGGGGCTCTTACAGATGTACCATGTATATCTAAACATGCCAATAACACTTAATTCTCTATAGCTTGACTAGTTGTGAGTTTCAATTTTAACCACTGAATACTGCGTAAATGAACTTCTCTGATGAGATCTGAGAACTGCACTAATCCATGGGCATAAAGACGAATTGCATAAAGATATTAATTTAGAGAGCACATTGACGCTATGACCATTTAGCAAGGTAATGGCAAGTAGATTCACTCTTGGGGCTGGTGAACTCCCCAGCATTGTGTTCTTGATCAGATTTATAATACCAGACATATGTTTCCTCCCGTGGTATGGCCATCAATCCATTCAGAAATTGCTCGGTTGCCACGTAACATTGATGCAACTGTTGTAAACGTGGGCATATTGTGCCATGCCAGTCATTATTGTTGATGACAGTGTTCACAGCTGGCAAAACTGTCACTGACTTTTTTTCTCCCTCCATCAGCTTATATAACCCTGTCTAGTGCAATGAAAGCTATCCAACAAAGAGCAAGTTTCCTGGCCAGTACACAACACACATTTTGATAATTCTTTCTTTATGGCTTTATTGAGGCTTGAAAAACGACGCCAGAAGAATGAATTGCAAAGAATTTGCCAGGATGAAGCTGCGAAAATGGAACATCCTAATTCAGACTCAGAAGTATGTACACTGACCACCGTTGTGTAGAACTATGAACCTTTATCCCTCTAATGTTGTTATGTACTTCATGTCTGTTGCAAACACACACACAAACACACACATACACACACACACACACACACACACACACAGTGTTGGCTTCTCAATTGCTTGAAGTATGTTATTATGTTTAAAGTGTTTGGGTTCTGCCTGTGTTTCCTATTATTTGTGTCTTATTCTATCCCGCTAGTCAAATGTATTCTCTTCTTGTGGAATCTCAGGTTGAGATTGTAGATATTCGACCAGCCACTCGGCAAAGGCCACTTGGAACAATTCAGACCAGGAAATCAGCTCGGTTGAGCACAAGCAGAAACATAAGTGCAACTACAAGGAAGTGCACAGGTACGAGGACAAGCCTTTCTTCCACGGGTTTTACACCCCTGACATCGAGTAGGTACAATGAGCTACTTGGAAGTGGATGAAATAAATCAGATGACCTTCAAGGTTGTTAGGAGGTTTAAAATAGTGTTCTGTTTATAACACTGTGAAATCACAGGTGTCATGTCCAATTTTGCTCATTTTCTGTAAATCTTTGAGATGATGATTCAGAGAAATATAAGTAAATATCTTCTCATAGATTCAAGCAATCACTGATCTTACACATTTTAGAAACCCCAGTTAGAAATGTGCAGACTCTCCTTTTTTCTGTTGAATTTGTATTATTCACTTGCTTTTGATTTTAATACTGCAAACATTGTGATAGATCTGTCTTTGAATAAATAACACTTTATTGTTTATGTCCTTGCAGTGTCTTAGTGTAACAACATGTTTTTGTTGTTAGTTTTGTTGATGTTTTGCCGCAAATTTTTTATGTATTGTTCACCCTGTCCTAGAAGTCAGAACGGGCCCTTTAGCTCCACTCCTGAGTGCAGAGATGACAGAATTATAGGCATGTGTGTTGCCAGGACAATGTAATGGAAGTAGCAGTGAAGGTGGTTAATCCCTCCAAAATACTGCTGCTTTTTTTATGTGTTTCTATAACAAAGTCCTAATTATACCCTTGTATAAAACCTGCAACACTTGAGACATGGATCTCATTGCAGATAAGCTATATTGTGACATTTTCACTTATTATGGTTCATCTTTCTTTTCTCCTCAGTTTCAAATGTAGGTTTAATTGTCAAATAGTTTTAGTAGCACCACTTCCATTATTTCTGTAAGTTTCAGATCTCCTTTCCAAATAGTTCTTTGAAAACAGCACAAAGGTAGGTGTGTGTGTGTGTGTGTGTGTGTGTGTGTGTGTGTGTGTGTGTGACCATTTCTAACATTTACATGAAGAGTGATTGCACTTAACGTACTTATCTGAAGTTACCTTGTAGGGTTGTTCTGTGGAATTATATTCATTATTTTTAAACCAGCTGTGGAGCAATCCTTATAAGATCCCACAGCTAGCCTTTCCAGTCAGAGGAGCAAAGCCAGATAACCAGCAAGAGACATTGAAATTTAGCAGCATCTGGAGTGCTTGCTATGGCTTACTGATATTTATTTTATTTTTTCATTTGGAACCAGAAAATTGCAAATATACTATTAAGATGCAAAAGTGATTTGGAAGTGATTGATAGCAGAAAAGTTTAGTCAAAGCTCTGAGCACTGAAACTGTCAGGGAACTAGAATTTTCCAAAAGGACTAAAATGGAATATATAAAACTAACTGAATGATTGAAGAAGTGCAATTTGCTTGTATCCATAGCATTGTTGTGAAGTGTGCATCCTGAAGCTGCGTGGAGCAATTGGGAGGTATCTGGTGGGGCACTCTGCCTGATCCTGATGCTTATATTTTGTAAATGTTTTTCATTTTGAACTAATTTTGGACTTAGAGAAAATTTTCAATGCAGTAGTCAGGAGGGAGAGGCAGAAGGGTCAGGGCTTCATGGCCATTATCTATGCCATGAGTTCAAGGCCATCCTGGGATTCATGGAAGTTGTCGCAAAAATAAAGTAATTGGAATAGAAAGAGCAATACACGGGAAGATGGACAAAAGCAAAAAAGAATACCTATCCATTCCATTGTGATGCCCTTAATGTCACACATTACATAATCAAAACAACATTGGTTTCATTCTTATTACCAATGTGAGGACATTTTCATCTGTCTCCTTTTCTTAGAAATGTACAGTTAGCAAATTTCATGTCACAGGAAACAATGGATCACTTTCATTTATTCCACATTATGACTATATTGCCAATTTTAATCCCTCCATCAGCAGAAGAACATCTGGATTGCTTTCAAGTTTTTGATAATTATGAATAATTTTACTACAGACATTTTTTCAGAGGTTTTGCATGGAACTTTCAGTTTGCTTGTGTAAATTCCTGTCTGTGAGACTTAGAGTCATTTGTGACTTATTTCAACTTGTGGCTCTACAGTCTAAGAGGGAATCTGTATGATAGAGTTGAAATGCCCTATAGCTTTTTTCTTTTGATCTGGGACTCTTCTTCATAAGGAGAATGCCCCAGCAATATGTTCTCTTTTTGGTATGCAGAGTTGAAAGCATTATCAATGTGAAGGAAGTCACACATGTGATGGTAGAACTCACTGCTGAGTAAAACCATTGGGTTTTATTGCAGTAGTAACAGCTACAAAGATCCTTGTATGACTGAGCTGCATAAATGATTCCTAAATACAATCTGACTTTCAGTCTTCCCCAGCCACACCTCACTTTAGTGCCAAGCTCAACACTGAATCCAGATTCCTTACTGAGATTATCCATTTTGCAATACTGCAATACAGTCTAGAACCTACCTTGGATAGGTCTCATCATGTTGAAAAAGTTCCTTAAAATTCCCTTTGCTGAGTGAGTGTGCTTGGCATTTATCTATGGAGTTGCCTTATGTTAGACAGGGCAGACAGACCTTGGGGACCATCTTTAAGGGCTACACTTACAGAATAAAACTGGTCCTGATAAAAATAACCCAGCAGATTTAGCTCTTCATGTAAAGTCCCAGCTAGCCTTATAAGGAGCAGAAACATTCAATCTGGCAAAGAAGCAAGACATCAAAAGTATTTTCATTTTAAATGTTTAGAAATTCTAGATAGCTAAATGTGTACCATTTTCATATACATGCCTTGACCAAATGAACCATCAGTGTCACCAGAAATTGGGTCCCTATGATCTCATACCGAGATTAAAATTGGCAAATGGTCTGACGGGCTCACTAGCAAAGTAGACTCCAAAAGGTAGCCCTTTTCGTGCCCATTACCAATACAATGATGTTCTTGAGTGGAACTCTAAGAATCAGAGTTGACAGCAAATTGATCTAATCGTCCAGGCAGTGAACGTCGGGTTTCAGATAGCTCATTGGGAAAGAGTTAGAGTAGGAAGGGCAAGAGTTTCATCCTGTGGACATATGACTCTGACTGGGCTCTTTCCTTTCTGCTCACTCCTGTCCTGGTCTTCAGCTGTCTGCTTGAAACCCAACTCCTCCTGAATCTATTTTCCTCATTCACCCCATTTGGTTCCACTTACTTGGTCCTGAATCACTTCAAAATAGAGTCAAAAAAGAGTTCTACAACTGATACCTGTAACACTGCCTTTGTGCTTGTCCTCCTCCACTTCCTGGTGGGAGCTGACACCTTTACTTCCACTGTGTAAGTGCGGAAATGACTTCAATCCAAGGCTAAAGTTGAGACTTTGGCTAGGTCTGACTTCACAAAAGCTGGGGAATGGAGGGCCAGACACATATGCTGCAGACTAAAAGGAAGTTTTGGGTTCTCAGGACGGCCATTAAGCCAAGGGGCATCTGGAAGGAAGAATAGTACAGGAATCCTAACTTTCCAAGCTCTCTTTCTGTCTCTGTCTCTGTCTCTGTCTCTGTCTCTGTCTCTGTCTCTGTCTCTGTCTCTGTCTTTCTGTCTCTGTCTCTGTCTCTCTGTCTCTCTGTCTCTCTCTGTCTCTGTCTCTCTGTCTCTGTCTCTGTTTCTCTCTCTCTCTCTCTCTCTCTCTCTCTCTCTCTCTCTCTCTCTCTCTCTCCATCCCCCCCTGCCTCTCTCTCTCCTCTGCTAGTACCTTGTAAACCAATAATGCAAAGATACTTGTCAGTGGCTCACTGGCTTGAAATAAAGGAATACTCCTATCACCACAGAATATTTCAGTTTACCACTCTCCCTGCTTTTTTTTCCTTTGCAGCATGCCTCTTCTTCTTACCTAAGAGAGAGACCAGGCAGCCTGGTCAAGATAATTCTGCATATTTTCTGACTGAAGAGAACACCATCAATCCTCACCCCTAAGGGGAAGATGAGGCAGAAGACCTAAGTCCATGGTCTATATGGGAAAGGGACATACAAGAGTCCCTTGATGTGAGAGGGTGGGTGGGTTATTTTCTTTACTCATAAGTTTAGTTTTTAGTTGTTTCTTAAGCATAATGAGTTTAATGGAAAGGAAGCTGCAAAAGCAAACTATTACATCCAGATTAGTGTGTGATAACTACTATTCATTTCCATCTGCTTGCCCCACACTTTTTCAAGTATACGTATATACATCTGTGCTTTTGCTGGGGCAAGCTGCCTTCAATGGGCAGAATTCTAGGGTACTAATGTTTTTGCCAAAATAGGAAATGCCACAGAGGTTTGAAATGCAGAAAAATATTGTTCCATCATGCCCTTTTTTTTTTAAATCTCGGGCCTTAATCTTGATTTATTCATATATGTCTTCTGTGGTCCTATGCCACTTTGTAACCTATATTCCAGACAACCAATTTGAGAAGTAATATCTGTTCAAAAAAGGGTATGTCTTTGCTTAATAAACACTATATTGTACTGCAAGTCTTGTGTCTGTGAGGCTGACTTTGAAATCCTAGGAATATTACTGACTTGGTAGACCCACACTTATGTCCTGATGAAGAGCCTATGTTCTAGAGAGAAACATTTCATGCAGTACCTGTTCCTGGCACATTGGCCTGTTTTCTACACTTACAGACTCCAATGGCTGGAACCCTCCTCTGTGGCTATGAATATAGGCACCCTTTTTGCACCTGCAACCTTTTTGGTTGGTTGATTTGTCTTTGTGTGTGTGTTATCCCCATCTTACTTTTAAAGACAGTGTCTACCACTGCACCTGGAGCTCACAAGCAGGCTAGATTGGCTGGCCAGTACAGTTCAGGGATCATCTCCCCAGAATTGTGGCCACAAAGGTGATTTTGCTTGTTGGTCATGTACCAAGAAGAACATTTCCACACTATATTAAGAGTGGTTGGTAGGAGTGGGGGGGGGGGTCAGGGGCATGGATAGCTCTACCAGAAATCACCCCATTTGGAGATGAGGTCTTAAAGAGGTATGGCCCTGAGGGCAACAGAAGGATGGTGGTGGCATGTGGGCTTTTGATAGCTACTCAAGCACCCTGGTCCCAGTGTGACTTTGGAGTTCACTCTAATTTGCTGGACAGCATCCATAGTTCTCAGAATCACAGCCTAAGCTCTGCATTTGCAAAGTTGTTTTAGCAATCTGCTCTTCAGCTGAAGAATATGCCATTGGGGAGCAGAACACTTTCCTCACAAAGCACAGGACTGCTGAGGACAGCGGTAAGCTTGAGCACTTCTTAGGAAGGCATGGGAATTCCAGGAGGCCTGAGGCCACCTGTGGGCATGACTGCTTCTGCCCACTGCTTAGAATGTGGCTGTTCTTGGAGATAACCTCCTTGAGCAGCCCTGCAATGGCTGAGCACAGTTACACTCACTTTGTCAGGTAGTTCATCAAATGCTGACACTCACCAGAGTTTCCTGCTGTAGTTGTTGCCCCTCCTGCATATGCTCAACTCCTACCAGCTGAGGGTAAGTAGAGGCACAGAGAAGTTCTCCAGAGATTGTGAGCAGAGGAGTCAACAGCTGCAACCCAGGAGCTCGGTCCTTCTCTCGAACACCACAGAACAGCTGCAACACCTTCTAGATTGAAGAGCCTGGAAAGGAAGCCCCGGGACCTAGCCTGCCTTCTCCATCCTCAACACAGTAGTCATTAGCTCTAAGATTCAAAGTAGGTGGCTCTGTACCCTCTCCTGTGTTTCTCCACTCCAACAACAATGTCAATAAAGTGGCCCCAAGCTGAAAGCACCTCACTATAACCCAGTGAGGAGACATGGGGTGGTAGAGTCAGTTTGACCTTGTTTATCTTTTCAACATGAGGCCAAGTTCAATTCACCCTCCAGGGAGAGCTCAGGAGTTACATATTAGTGTGGCTCACGCAGGGGAAATGATGAAATTCACAAGAGCTTCCAGACATGGTTTAATTTAACTTCTACACTTGCTCATTTCCACATAGAAAGGACAAGACTTGGCTTATATATAATGGAATATTATATATACACAGATTTACAGCTGCATATTCATGAGTTTTCTGTGGCATCCAACATTTATAAAGATTCTTAGTCCCAAATGCATTTTATAATAAAAAAGGAAGAGTATTATTAAGACTATCAGCTTCAGTCCACACCCTTCCTCCACATCTTTTCATGCCACAGTAGCAGCCAATAGCCAGGGCTGTGTATTGAGCAATGTTTTGAAGTGTATCTTGAGGACAATGAAGGGGAAAGTAGGCTTGACATGTTGTAGCCTGTGGGTATTGTTCACCCTGACTGGGCTGGAGACATGTTCCTGTTAATAACTGTCCCACCCACTGTGATCTCAAGCCACCTGAAGCCTTGCTCCTGAGCCCCTGCTGCACTCCCAGCTCCTGCTGGGATTCTAACTCTGTCAGAGGACAGCCTGATAGACCCCACTGATAACCCTCACCTCAGGCTCTCTGACTAACTGAAGCAAGAGCCTGCTCGCCTGATGAAGGATTAATGTGTGTGGCCAGAAGCCTCACCTTGCACTAACTGACCTAGGACTACTCTTGCCACCCAAATTACACATCACCATGGAGTGGCCCCAACACTTTAACCTCAAGCTCGGGTCATCAGTGACAACAAATGGCTGCTGGGAGAAGGAGATTGAGGGTTGTTTTTCTGGCAATATAGACTCTCTCATGGGCTGTCTGTGTCCCAGTGAATGACTCCACACCCGTGCACATACTGGCTGCACTGAAGAGATTCAGTGGGCAGAGAGTGGTGGTAGGAAAACTAATGTGTGGAGTTAGGGGAGAGGGAGAAGGACAGACTGATCAAAGTACATGTTATTCATTCTCAAACACCAAATTAAAAATCAACTCTCAGATTCAGAGCTAGGTTTCCATTAACTATGCCACAGGGGATGTTAAATGATTAGGCTTTTCAGCAGGAACAGTAAGCAAGGCTCTGCTGCATGATCATCTATTGTTATGCAATGCAATCCCAGTCCCCCCTTATTGGTCCTATCTTTTCCTTCCCTCTGTAGTTGTTTCTTTCCTCTCAGCATGCACTCTGCCTTCAGCTTTGGTGAACCATTGGGTATGATACAAAGGTTCTGCAACTTTCTGCCCTCGTGCATCGCCAATATCATGAGCAGCACAAAGTTCTCTTTTGTCTCTGCATCTTTGCCCACAATGCAGGTGGAAAGGGCTCCACGTGGGAAGAGCCCCAGGTGGGAAGAACCCCAGATGGAAAGGGCCCCAAGTGGAAGGGGCTCCATGAGGAAAGGGCCCCAGGTGGGAAAAGCCCCACATGGGAAGAGCCCCAGGTGGGAAGAGCCCCAGGTGGGAAGAACCCCAGATGGGAAGAGCCCCAGGTGGGAAGTGCCCCAGTGGGAAGAACCCCTGGCTCTCCTAGACCATTCTTGACTTTGTTCAGCACCTGCCATAAGTGCATCAGTGCTCTTTTAAACTGCTCCCATGATGGGTAGAGGTTGGCTCAGGTCTTAGATGTTCCTACTACTCCCAGAAGTGAGGGCCTTGCACAACTCAACTGGCTTTCCACAAATATTCAAGGCTTGTGACCCTGGTGCTTAGTCAACACTAGGAAAATATTGCCCAAAGAAAATCAGTTACTTGAGACATGAGCGTGTGGGAAATAAAGACTGGCATGTAGCCCTGCACAGAAGCTAAGATGATCAGGCAAGACAGCATTCCACCTCTGCTCTGTCTTTCTGCCTCAAGTATAAACTGATCCTAAGCTTATGAACCTTAACCAGTAAATGGGTTTAGGCTTAGTCCTTGGAGTGAGACCCTTCTACCAGTAGATCTGGCCCCTGGCTTAGCTGCAGTCTGATGAAACCAGGGAGCTAATGAAACTTGGTGGATGAGACTGCTCAATACACTACCAACAACTTGGTGGCTCCAGTTAGCCTCTGGGCATTCCTCCATGGCACACACAAGTCCTGACACTGCAGAGACATGGGGGTGGTGAATGGGTGAAATTTCTGGAGTCACTGATGTTTCCTGCCCAGATGGAGGCCTTGACCCCAAAAGTCAAAGGGTAATTAACCACATAGTCACCTTGGTGATGAAACAAAACCCACAACCCTACAGAATCAAACCATGTCAAATACAGAGAGGCCGAGGTCAGCAGACAGGACAGGCAAATTGCAGTATTTAGAATAGCGAATTCAAGTGTTTGTGTAATCCAAGTTCCAGCCTGTGGGGAAGGTAGGTGGAAGAGGAGCTGGAAATTCACCTGACTGGGAGTGGGGTAGGACTTCAGCAAGGAAACAACCTCTAGGTTTTAGGAGAGGGCTGGTATCATGGGATGATTTAAACCTGAGGCATTGGGTATGCCGTCTGCTAGGCAAGCCAGTGTAAGGAGGGTACTTGTGCACAGTAAATGCCTTGAGAAAAGTGGTTTGGTTTTCTGGTTTAGGGCTGATTTTTTATTCCACATGTGTCACCTGCCAATGACCAGTGTCTAGCCATGTCCATCTGGGACTTAGGGTGGAGAATCAAGACAATACTTTGACTTTTTACCTGGATCATCTATGAATCCCTTTGTTGACTCCTGGGTTTACAAGGTAAGGTTAAGACAGTTGACTGACAGCAGGGACTTCATCTGTTCTCTGAAGCTCTCCAGGATCCTAAAAACAAGGAACAGGCGAAGAAACACATGTCAGTCATCTCTAAGTCAAACTTCAGCTCCTCCCCTACCCCCCCTTCCCCGTGCTCCTTTGAAGGCACAGAGCAAGCACTGATCCTGTGAAAGGATGAGCATGCTGGGAGATCAGACCCTCCTAATTGATTGCATCTTTCCATCTATTTTCCTGGCCCAATTGGGTCTTCTCCCTTGGTTCCCTCCTCTAGTCACTGTATGTTCTTCTCTCAGTCACCAAGATATCTGCCTGACTCTTCCCTGTAGGCTCAATTTTCTTAGCAAATAGATTTTATTATGAACTTATTGACCAAGAGTACCTCACTGATAACCCAACTAACCTAAATAATAGGAAAAAGAGTTTTAAAAATACAATAATGAAACCATAAAGATATCAGTTCTGAGGAATGGTTATCCTGGCATAATCAGCAGGATTTCTTCTGCAGGAACCTGGAGCAACCAGAACCCATAGCCTCAAATGGAGCCCAGAGCCCCGAAGCCTTCCCTCCAGCAGTTCTCTCTAGGAGCACCTTGAGGCACAGGAATGAATAGCCGAAATTATCCCCAAGTCTCCAAAGGATCCGCCTCTTGTTTTGGGCTCACATATATACCTCTTCTCAGAATTTGTTCAAGCGTGTTTTTCAGCTGGTTAATAACCAATCTCCCCCACATGGTGATTTGATTTCTAAGGGGATAAACATCATCTGCTCTCTCACAAGTCTTTTTCTCATCCTCAACTTGTGATCTAAACAAAAACATGTTTATCTCTCCTTCATCTCCCCTTTCTATTAAATAAAATAAGTTATATACAACAAAATAAGAATTATCCAGTAAGTCACATTTACAAGGAACAGTCAGTTTGTTTGTAGTTAAAATTTTTAAGAAATTATTCAACTATCTATCCTATGCTACTGATTCTTATCCTAATATCTACATTTTTCACACTAAACTTATATTACTACTGTTACTATCTAGTCTTCAACCCCATAAGAGATTCCAGAAGGAAAAACTGTTTAATATGAAGGAAGTGCAGGCAAGCAACTTCCAAAAGTATTGACAGGACAGAGAGCTGAGTGTCTGTACTGTCACAAGTTCCTCTTCATTGTTGGGGCATCCCAGCCTTCAGCCAGCCAGCTGGGCCAAGGCATCTTAAAGACTGCTTCTGTACTGTCACAAGTTCCTCTCCATTGTTGGGGCATCCCAGCCTTCAGTTAGCCAGTCCAAAGCATCTTACAGACTGCTCTGAAGCAGGAATCCTGGAGGATTGGCCCACGTAATCCCTGCAAAGCTGGGCAGCTAATTTCTCAGTTTCAGGCTTGATCATAGTGGACGGTCATTCTGTCATCAGCTGTAGAGATAAGCAAAGTTCCTCAGACCAGTGGCTGTCTGCCACTATCTTTTCTTGATGGCTGCGTGATTAAACTCGAGGTGCTGCCAGGAACAGATGTGTCTCTCTGTCATAAAAGCCCTTTATTATTAAATGCCATTTTCTTTGGATCTCTGAAGTGTTTGAAGACCATCTATCTATCTATTCTATCCGTCATCAACCTATTCCTTTGGAAACATATACAAAAAACTTAATAAAGCTTATTCTATAATTAAGTAATTTATTATCTAGTCAGATTTATAAGTGACCAACTAACAATTTCTATCTCTGACCGTACTGAGCAAGTTGTACCAGTTGTATTTCACCTGTTCAAATAAGTTGTACATGTATAAAACATTACATAAATGTCAAACAAAATGATCTTAAGTTTCTACCAGTGTACAATATACAATTTAAGTTTCCATTAACATACCATATACAATACATAAAGCAAATGTTGAAAAAGAAAAAACTTAAATTCCTGTCAATCTTCAATACCAATATGAAATATTTGAATACCAATATAAATTATTTGAGGCCAGCAGATTCAATAATCTACTTTTTATTCTATAAATCTATACCCTACCTTATATTCTTTCCTTATATTGTCCCTTCTTCACCCTTTATTCCCTAATGTTAGATAAGATAGAAAAATAAGGGAGAAAGAATGATAGAAGAAATCCTTAAATGAAACTTTTATTAACTTACAACTAACCCCCCTAGGCAAAAATGGACATCGATAACCCACCAAAAACCACCACCCCACATATTGGGAATGGGGACATCGTTCTCTTAAAATTACTTTTTGCTGTTTGGGGGAAAACATCTTTTGGGTAACCATAGAAAAATAAGATGTTGGCCAAGCGCTGCAAAAGCTAGCGGTATCTGTTTTGTCCAGTCTTTTTTGGATTGATCCTTGGGACTAGCCCTTTTTAAAGTCAACAGGCATGCAATTGCTTGAGGAAATAGTAGCTGAAGCAGTCTTTGATGTTGAATTGCTCAGGCTACCTGCTTTGTCATGTATTTATTATTTAGACAGCATGTGTGCCTGCACGCCAGAAGAGGGCAGCAGATGTCACTATAGATGGTTCTGAAGCACATAGTTAGTTGTTGGAAATTGAACTCAGGGTCTCTGAGCCATGGTTTCTAGTCATATTGAATATCATTAAAATCCCTAAAGAAAACTGAAACAACCTGATGTTAGCATTTTCTGAGTTCCTGCAGATGTTGGGTTTTTATACTTTTCTGTTTAAGGCCATCTAGGAAAGGAATAATTATATTATTCTACAACTGAATGTCTTATATGACAAATACTGAATACGCTTTTTAGGCTATCTGCCTGCATCTGTAGACACACACAAATGGGTTAAAATATAAAATAAAACCCTCAGTCAAAACTATCTTGTTTGTAAGGACCAAACAAACTACCTTTTGAAAAAGAGACTCCATTTTGCAAAGGAAACTCCATTTTGTGTTCAACCTATCCGAAAGCTGAACCCAGATTCCAGACTAAGCACACACTAGACTAAACAGAAAAAAAATATTTGCTGACAACACAAACAGCTCACCTTGGGAAAGTCCAAATATACTCTCTGCTGGTGAAGCTGAGTAGCAGGGGGTCTGGCACATAGCAACAACCAATTAGGAAAGGCCAGGCCCAAGTTCCTTATGCCCCCATGACGGCCTCAGCCAATCTTTTCTGTAGGCCAACGTGAACTACATCTAATACCCAACCATGAAACTCTAAGTCTTGTAACTCTCTGCTTGCAGCTTTTCTTCCCAGATGTCATCCAATCATATACTGTAAAACCCATTTCCTTGTCTAAAACCTATATTTAATAAACCCTCTCAGTTGAGACTCCAGGCCACTTCCCTGCACCTGCTGCATCAACGCATTGGAGGTGTGTCCTGGGTTAGAACCTGCAATATAAAGACATCCTTGCCACTGATTTGGACTCCGCTCTTTGGTGGTTTGTTCAGAGAGTCTCTCAAAATTTGGGCATAACATTGTTAATAACTCGAAATATGCCTACTTAAGATAACCAGAGCTGGACTCGTGAACACTTAATATTCCTTCCAAAAAGGAGATAGGTAAGGCCCTTCCTGGGAATATCCTGTCCAAATCCAGCCTACCTAGGAAAGCACTCACAGCCCCACCAACAAGAGTTGCTGCAGCACACACAAACAGGCTCCCTCTTCTCCACTGCATTCAGTAGTTTGCCAGTACTTTACACTTCACCCAGTCCTCAATGTGTCCATCAACTGGCAAGACAGGAGGCAGACCTGTCACTGCTCAAAGCTCATACCTTGGCTTGCAAGCTCTGCCCACTATGCCTACATCATCAGCCTCAGCTGCACCTAAGCATCAAGCCCTGCCTACCACTACTACCTAAGTCATCACAGCCCCACTCACAACACCTCCAGCACAAGCTACCCCAGCAGAGAAAGCTTCTGTCACGGCCCACCAGAAACACATCTACAGCTCCTTAGCTCAACACTCACAGCTTCTCCCTGAGAATATGCAATATTTCCCCCCAAAGACAGGGTTCTCCACCCGTGGGTCGAGACCCCCACACCAGCTATTTATATTGTAATTTGGTTCCATCCCTAAAAGTGGCAAAATTCCAGTTGTGAAATAGCAAGGAAACACATGAGGGGCTGTGTTAAAGAGTCACAGCATTAGGAAGGTTGAAACCCACTGCCCTTCCCTGACCTTTGCAACCACAGCCCCCACCCACTACTCTATCTCAGCAGGTCACAGTGCCCCACTGCTACAGGTGTTCTCTGCCAAATGAAGGTCAAGTGAGGATTCAGCCTTCTGCCCCCTCCTCAGAAAGTGACCACTCACATCATAGCCTTGGCCTGGTGCCCTGCATTCCCTGCTCACTTATCTCACCACTCACACAGCCCAGCCCACGACAACTGCCGCAGCAGAAACAGCCCTGGGCCCCCTTCTCCTTCAGCGGTTCTGGGCAACATGAAGTAGGGACCAAAAGTTATACTGACACAATCCAGCAATCAGTGAAAGGCCAGACCTCAATCAAGCCCTGCATTAGCAAGAGAGCTCAGTCCACCACTCTTCAGTCAGCTCTCACAACCCCACACTAGTATACACCTACAAAGCCCCATCCTGCTCTTAGGGTGACTGTGTGTCCTCTCAGGTCAACATCCAGAGCCCAGCCCTATTTTGTATGGGATCACCTAGCCTCCCAGCCTGGCAGCTCCTTAACTCCACACTGCAGGATCCATAGCAATGCCCCCAACACCTCACCACTTCCTGCTTCCCTAGTAATCAGGGGGGCCCTGCACACCCAGGTCTGCTCTCACACCCCTGCCTGAGTCTGTCTACCTCCCTGCCTCAGCTCTAAGCACTCCTGAACACCGCCCCTCCCCCACCTTGGCCTGCATCTGTTCCCAAGGGATTCCACAGTGCACAAAGTTTCCTTCTCTAGCTCTTACTAGGTCCAGATCCACCCAGCCTTCCACCCTAGCATACAAGCCCCGCCCACCACTATTGACCTCCGCAGTCACAGCCCCACCCACAAGACCAGCACCAGTCCTCCTGCTGCAGGGCACCCTATCTTTACTTCAAAGTTTTCTCAAAGACTCATTCTCCATTCAGCCCTGGCCCAACTTCTGACACTCCTTTTTGACTTCTTTCTAGGCCAGCTGTTATGGACACTTGCCCCTGCCCTCTTTAGAGGTCCTCACGATGAGCCTGATCCAATAGAGTCCCTAATGTTTAGAGCACCCTGTTGCAGTGATCTCACAGACTGAATGTCTGCAGAAGACCAAGCCTTTAATCCCAGCACTCAGGAGGCAGCAGCAGGATGAGAACTGTGAGTTCAAATCCAGCCAGGTCTACAAAGTGAGTCCAGGATAGCCAAGACTACAGAGAGGGACCCTGTCTCTGGGGACAAAAAAAGAAAAACAAAAGAAAAGAAAAAAGAGAAAAAGAAAAAGAAAAGATGTGTCAGGGGCTGGGCAAAGGCACCTGAGTGGATGATTGTAAACTTCCCTCAACAGTTTTACAGGAGCAGCTCAGGCAGGCCTGACCAATGGTACTCTGTGGTGCTGAGCATCCCCTCACCTGAGGTGGGGATCTTTTGGCCTGAACCTGGATGTGTGGCCAGTACACTGTGAGCTGGAGGCTGTGCTGCCAGGTGACCACAAGGCTGAGCCCACCCAGGGACCCTAAGAGCCAGGCCTGCTCTATTGAGGCTCTGGTCTTTTTATCCCCTCTCTAGAGTCCCCCGAATTAAACTATCTTCAGCTGGAACAACTGCAGCCCTGCAAGCACACAGGAGGCAAATAGTCTGCTGCTGTGGACAATCTGAAGCAGCCGCATCCCAAGCCTGGGATTAAAACCAAAAGATGTTCACATACCATAACTGGGTTTTTTAAGACACCAAAAATCTTGCTACAGCTTTGTCTTAGGCCAAGCAGGTTTATAAGAAGTACTACATCTTATACACCAATTCCAGTGGAGAGATGGGACAAAGTCAGCAGATGTTATCATACAGTGGGACACAGTCAGCAGGAAGCTGTTCAAAGTTACACAGGGGAATCACAGGGGAAACACAGGGCACCTCCAGAGCATTATAGACTGAGCACATAGTGGCCTTGGTTCTGGTAATCACAGCTCCATGTGATTGGAAGAGTTCAGATCACAGGATGTGAAGCAATAGCTCCCCCCAAGGCCCTGACCCCAAGCCATTACCAGCTCTACTATGCATAATTCTGGTTTTAGAGACTGAGCTACATTCCTTCCTTCCCCATACTTCAGTGCTTGTGGGTGGAAAGCTCCCAAGGCCTGGCCCCAGGCTATTACTGGCTCTGCCAAACACGATGCTAATTTTGAGAAGGAAGTAGTTCCTTGTCCATAGGTCAGGCCCTCAGGGAAAGCCTTGGTTGATCAGGCCAGGCCTCAGAAGTTCTCTCCTTTTTAATTATTATTTATTTTTAAAGTCCAGAAGAGTTTACCGGTGTCTGAATATCCAAGAGACTCTTATGTCCTCCAACCAACAAATACCTTCTAGCATTGTGAAAAGAATTATCAGCACACACACTGTAATCATAATATTGAATGGAGGTGGAGGGTTGTAAAGCAGATTAAATGCTGTAACTTGTACAATGCGTCTTTGGCTGGTTTGGATGGGAAATCTGTAAAATTAGAGAGAAACAGGTGATACAAATAATCTGGAATCATTCCCTACTTTTTGGAGCAGAGGGACTTTCCAAGTAAATAATATATGTGGAGGGTTAACATAAGCACTGATTCCAAACATGTTTCAGTTGTTTTTCCTCTCTAAAAGTCCCATAGATGATCACGAGGTCCAGAGCTGTGGCTAACAGCCAAAGGTCTAGTTTAGTCTTTTTTTTTCTTTTTTGTAGACATTATAATAGGATGGGGTTTAATGAGGGGATCTCAGGATATCAACCCTGACCAGGTGGGCACACCCAGGACAATTGAACCGGCCCCTCAGGTTGTCCATCCAGAGGCACAAAGTCCTTTAGAACCACGGACCATGTTAGAGACATGGAACATAGCATCCAAAGGGGGATTGTGCTTTGAAAGCAGAGCATTGGCTCTTTATTGCAACCTGGGGATAATCTATCTGCTTCGGCAATGTGTGGGCTGTTAGAAACTGGAAAATTCAAGTGATGAATGAAGTGGTATTTTAAACACTGTATATCAGTCTCCATGGACACCACAAACAGCCTATTAGATGCGACAATGGGAAAAGTCATTCTCTTCTGTCACTTTTTTCCTGGTAACATTCTTGGGGCCTAGAAAGGCTGAAAAGGTAGTCAAAGACTAGATAATGGGGCACTTACCAAAAGCGTCTGTTTAACTAATCAAGCTGAAGAGACAGGAGTAGTCACATCTGTGAGACTGGTTTACAGCAATTTCCAGCAGGTCCAGCTCTCAGCAGCTCTATATGGAGTCTGTTAGCCAGGTAAAAACCTGCTGAGACAAATACAGACTAGGGACAAAAGTTAAAGTTGTGTCTATAAGACATCTGGGGTAGGCTTATGCCTTTAAGACCCAGTAAAAGCATGGACATTCTTTTCTCAGTCCAGAAGACTTGGTATACAGATTGGACAGAGGTGTTTTTAGCATGATGAAAGGCACTCTCAAGTCTATATTCAGAATATCACCAAAGGGAAATTAAAATCTTGGGCTTGGGACTGATTAGTAAGTAGTCAGTGCTCCAGCTTATCAGAACTTTTATCCCTGATCTCTCCAAGGCCTTTATCATGAAGTGGTGTTGCATTTTGTCACATGATTTTTAGCATCTAATGAGATGATCATGTTTTGTTTTTCCTTCCATTTTTTATATGACAGATTACATTGATGGATTTTTATATGTTGAACAACCTGTGCATGCCGGGGATTGAGCCTACTTGGTCATGGCAAACGATATCTTTGATGTGTTCTTGGGCTCCGTTTGTGAATATATTTTTCATCAGCGTTCATAAGGAAAATTGCCCTGAAATTCTTTTTCGTTGATGGGTCTTTGTGTATTCTAGGTACCAGATTGACTCTGACCCCATAGAGTGAATTTGGTAATGTTCCTTCTGTTTCTATTTTGTGCAATAGTTTGAAGAGTATTGGTATTAGCTCTTCTTTGAAAGTCTGGTAGAATTCTTACATAAAATCATCTGGCCCTGTGGCTTTTATTCCCCCTGGTTGGGAGATATTAAATGACTGCTTCTTTTCCTTAAGGGTTATAGAGGTATTTAACTTGTTTTCCTCATCTTGATTTAAATTTGGTAAGTGGAATCTACCAAGAAAATTGTCCATTTCATTTAGATTTTCCAATTTTGTAGACTATGGGTTATTGAAGTAAGACCTCATGTTTCTTTGGTTTTTTATCCCCAGTGTGTGTTGTTATGTTCTGTTTTTCCTTTCTGATTTTGTTGACTTGGATATTTTCTCTCTGCCTTTTAGTTAGTTTGGCTAAGTGTGTGTCTTTTGTCTATCTTCTTGACTTTCTTAACAAACGGCCCCTTGCTTCTGTTCACTCTTGGTATTGTCCTCTGTTTCTAGTTTGTTGACTTCAGCTTGAGTTTGATTATTTGCAGCCATCAACTTCTCTTGGGTGTGTCAGCCTCTTTTGTTGTGGAAGCTTCCAGAGGAGCTGTTAATTGGCTAGTATGGAATCTCCCCAATTTCTGTATGAAGGCACTCAGTGCTACAAACTTTCTTCTTAGTACTGCTTTCATTGTGTCCCATAAGCTTGGGTATGTTGTGCCTTCATTTTCATTGAACTTTAGACAGTCTCTAATTTCTTTCTCATTTCTTCCTTGGCCCAGTTGTCACTGAGTAGGGAGTTGCTCATTTTCCATGATCGTGTAGGGTTTTTGTTATTTCTGTTGTTGAGATCCATCTTAATCCATGGTGATCTGAGAAAGCACAATGGGTAATTTCAATTTTTTTGTATACGTTACAGTTTGCTTTGTGACTGATTACATACTGCCAATTTTCAAGAAGTTTCCATGTGGCCCAAAGAAGAGAGAATATTTCTTTGTGCTTGAGTGAAAAGTTCTGTAGATAAACATTGGGTCCTTTGGATTCATTCCATCTGTTGGTTTCATTTTTTCTCTATTTTGTTTCTGCCCCAGTGATTTGTCCATTGGTTAGAGTGGGGCACTGAATTCTCCCACAATTGAGGTGTCTGCACTGTTCAATGCTTTTAGCTTTAGTAGCAACTTTGTTCTGGTTTGGTTTTCATTTTTTAAAAAAATAAATCTGGGTGCTCTTGTATATTGTTCAAAGGTGTTCTGAATTGGGATGCCCTCTTTGTAGGCTTTTCCTGTGGTGAGAATGGCATATTCTTCCCCATCTCTTTTCACTACTATAGGTTGAAATTCTATTGCTTCATGCTGTACTACTCTATTAAAGAGCTGGCTCTGGAGTTGGATTAGACACTCTGTCTCCCAACCCAAGCAAGCTTGTTTTAAAATTTCCTCCAACATACCTATCCTGGGTCAGGAGATCATCTGACACTAGGACAAAGATAGAAAGCAAAGCTAAACAGCCCACGAAAAGACACTATGTGACTTCAAAGGGCTAAAACATAAGCTGTACCTTAGGATCTTAAAGAAAAAAAATTTTTTTTAAAGATGTCTTTATTATTTAGACCGCATATGTGCCTACAAGCCAGAAGAGGGCACCAGATGTCACTATAGATGGTTGTGAACCACATGGTTAGTTGCTGGAAATTGAACTCAGGGTCTCTGAGCCAGGACTTATAGTCTTATTGAATATCGTTAAAAATCCATAAAGGAAACTGAAACAACCTGATGTTAGCATTTTCTGAGTTCCTGTTGATGTTGGGTTTTTATAATTTCCTGTTTAATGCCATCTAGGATACGGATAACTATATTATTCTACCATTGAATGGCTTATATGACAAATACTGAATACACTCTTCAGGGTATCTCTCTGCATCTGCAGTCACACACAAATGGGTTAATATATAAAATAAAACCCTCAGTCTAAACTATCTTATTTGTAAGGACCAAACAAACTGCCTTTGGTAAAAGAAACTCCATTTTGTGTTAATCCTAGCCTAGGGCTGAACTCAGATTCCAGATCAAGCAAAAACTAGCCTAAACACAAAAAATATCCCATGGCAGCACAATCAACTCACCTTGGGAAACTCCAAATATACTCTCTGCTGGTCTGCAGGGAGTCTGGAGCATAGTAACAACCAATTAGGAGAGGCCAGGCCAAAGTTCCTAAAGCCCCCATGACTGCTTAGGGCAATCTTTTCTATAGGCCAACTGGCCCCTACACCTATTACCCAACCATGAAACTCTAAGTCTTGTAACTCTTTGCTTGCAGCTTTTCTGCCCAGATGTTATCCAATCATAGACTGTAGAACCCAATTCTTTGTCTAAAACCTACAACAAACCCCTCTCCATTGAGACTCCAGGCCACTTCTGTGGGAAGCCGCGCCCACATTCGCCATTACAAGATGGCGCTGACACCCTGTGTCCCATGCTGACAAACGACTAATCTGCGCATGTGCGAAGGGATTTTCCACTTGTTGTGCTCTGCCTCTCCCGTGGCATCATCTCGCCCGATGAGCAACAGCCAATCAGGGACTGACACGTCCTAAGCGGAGGACAGTTTCCTATATAAGGGAGGGGTTTCTGCTGTTTGCTCTCTCTGTCTCCGTTTTTCGTGTTGTAAGCTTATGCTCTTCCTCTCAAGAGGCAGTAAAGCTTTACTGCAGAAGGATCCTGTTTGTGTGTGCAGCGTCGTTCTTGCTGACGAGACGGTAACGCTAGCCACACACTTCCCTGCACCTGCTGCATCAGCGCTTTAGAGGTGTGTCCTGGGTTCCAACCTGCAATATAAACAGAACCTTGTCACTGCATTTGGACTGGGCTCTTGGGTGATCTGTTCAGAGAGTCTCTCAATATTTGCCCATAACATTGTTATTAACTCCAAATATGCCTACTTTAGATAACCAGAGCTGGACTCATAAACACTTAATATTCCTCCCAAAAAAGAGATAGGGAAGACAATTGGCCCTTCCTGGGAAATATACAGTTCAAATCCAGCCCACCTAGGAAAGCACTCACAGCCCCACCCACAAGAGTTGCTGCAGCCCACACAAACAGGCTCCCTCTTCTCCACTGCATTCAGTAGTTTTGCCAACACTTTACACTTCACCCAGCCCTCATCTTGTCCATCAGCTGGCCAGACAGGAGGCAGACCTGTTACTGCTCAAAGCTCCTACCTTGGCTTGCAAGCTCTGCCCACTATGCCTACATCATCAGCCTCAGCTGCACCTAAGCATCAAGCCCCGCCTTCCACTACTACCTAAGTCATCCCAGCCCCACTCACAACACCTGCAGCACAAGCAAAGGCAGCAGAGACAGCGTCTGTCCCCCCACCGGATCCTATAACTCTTTAACTCAGGACTCTCATAGCTTCTCCCTGTGAATGTACAATGATTCACCCCCCCCCCCCGTACAGACAGGGTTCTCATCCCATGGGTCGCGACCCCCACACCAGCTATGTATGTTGAGGTTCCATTTGTAACAGTGGCAAAATTCCAGTTGTGAAATAGCAAGGAAACACATGAGGGGCTGTGTTAAAGAGTCACAGCATTAGGAAGGTTGAAACCCACTGCCCTTCCATGACCTTTGCAACCACAGCCCCCACCCACTACTCTATCTCAGCAGGTCGCAGTGCCCCACTGCTACAGGTGTTCTCTGCCAAATGAAGGTCAAGTGAGGATTCAGCCTTCTACCCCCTCCTCAGAAAGTGACCACTCACATCATAGCCTTGGCCTGGTGCTCTGCATTCCCTGCTCACTTATCTCACCACTCACACAGCCCAGCCCACAACAACTGCCACAGCAGAAACAGCCCTTGGACACTCTTCTCCTTCAGCAGGTCCAGGCAACACTCAGTAGGTACCAAAAGTTATACTGACACAATCCAGCACTGAGCTAAAGGCCAGACTACCTCAATCAAGCCCTGCATCAGCAAGAGAGCTCAGCCCACCACTCTTCAGTCAGCTCTCACAACCCCACACTAAGTGTACACCTACACAGCCCCATCCTGCTTTTAGGGTGACCCTGCCCCCTCTCAGGTCAACATCCAGAGCCCAGCCCAATTTTGTAAGAGATCACCTAGCCTCCCACCCTGGCTGCCCCTTACCTCCACACTGCAGGATCCATAGCCACGCCCCCAACACCTCACCACTTCCTGCTTCCTGAGTAATTTAGTGGGCCCAACACATCCAAGTTGGCCCTCACACCTCTGCCTCAGTCTGTCTACCTCCCTGCCTCAGCTGTTAGCACTCCTGAACACCGCCCCTCCCCCTCCCCTGCCAGCACCTGTTCCCAAGGGATTCCACAGTGCACAAAGTTTCCTTCTCTAACACTTACTAGGTCCAGATCCACCCACCCTTCCACCCTAGGATACAAGCCCTGCTCACCACTATGACCTCAGCAGTCACAGCCCCACCCACAAGACCAGCACCAGTCCTTTCTCTGCAGGGCACCCTATCCTTACTTCCAAGTTTTCTCACAGACTCATCCTCCATTCAGCCCTGGGCCATCCCCTGACACACCTTTTTGACTTCTTTCTGGGCCTCCTGTTATGGACCCTTGCCCCTGTCCTCTTTAGCAGGTCCTCAGGATGTGCCTGATCCAATAGTGTCCCTAATGGTTAGAGCAGCCTTCTCCAGTGATCTCACAGACTGTATGTCTGCAGAAGATCGACCCTCAAATCTTAGTACTCAGGAGGAAGAGACAGACTGAGAACTGAGTTCAAGACCAGCCTGGTCTAAAAAGTGAGTCCAGGATAGCCAAGGATACACAGAGAGACCCTGTCTCTGGGAAAAAAAAAAGAAAAAGAAAAAAGTAACGTTGGAAAGCAAAATGAAAAAGAAAATAATAGATGTGTCATGGGCTGGACAAAGGCACCTGAGTGGATGGTTGAAAACTTCCCTCAACAGTTTTACTGGAGCAGCTGGCTCAGACCTGACCAATGGTACTCTGTGGTGCTGTGCATCCCCTCACCTGGTGTGGGGGTCTTTCGACCTGAACCTCAATGCATGGCCATGACACTGTGAACTGGAGGCCTTTGCTGCCTGGTGACCACAAGGCTCAGCCCAGAATGGGACCCTAAGTCTGAAAGCCCTGGAATCCACTTGAAGAGAAGAAAGCAAGGAAACTCTGGAGCAGAGTTTGTGCCCTTTGCCCTCCTGTGGCTGTGGTCTCCCTCCTGGAGGGTCTCAAGCAGTGCTGGGCCTGCCCCACCTCCTGCCACCCAGTCTTCCTCCTTCCTCCTGAGTGTGGAGGCAGGCAGGTGGCAAGCTCTGTGCTGCTCCTCCTGGGCCCTCCCCTTCTTGCCATTAGGCTGTGAGCTCAGTGAGGAGGCCCAGGTCACATGGCCTGTGTGCCCTGAAACTCCACTGACATTGATGCTCTGCTGCTTCTCAACAACATGCCCGGCAGTTGTTTTGCTTAAGGGCAGGACATGCAAACCTGGGGTTTGGTGCTCTTGTGCCTGTCTGTGCAGTTTGACAGTCTGGGGTCGGGGAGGGGAAGAGGCACTCACTGGATAGGATGGAGGCTTCTAGAGAAAGGCCCCCACACGGTCCTGCCAAAAGAAGTGGCCATGCCTGAGGGAATGCAGAGGAGGGAGTGTCCCCTTGCCCTATTCAGGTGTCACAACAGTGTGAGTTGACATCAGCATAGAGACAATCAGTCCTCTGATTGTCCTGCCTGCTGACTCACTCTGAGGTCACTGCCTCCAGTACCAACCCTAAATTCAGCTGAGAAGCATTTGCAGAAGATTCCATGCTTCCCCTTTTGCTCAACAAATTCTGGACTCTTAGGTGCAAAGACATCTAGTTCCCCTTCACCGAAAGGAACCACTTCCCTTCTGTCAGGCAAAATGGGCAGATAGCTTTGTCTGATGCCTATGAGCACAACAAAGCTCATGCTGGCTTCCTGGCTACCTCAGTATAACAAATGTCTGCTTAAAAGTCAGTGAGTTACAAAAAAAAAAAAAAAAAACACAGGAAGGATTACTAAGCATGGTTGCTGGGATCTCATTGAATGACTTACTTTGTGATTATCAGATTTTACTTGGGTAAAGCAATCTTTATTTTCCTTCATAGATAAGGTTTCTTTCTTTCTCTTCTCTCTCTCTCTGTCTCTCTGTCTCTGTCTCTCTCTCTCTCTCTCTCTCTCTCTCTCTCTCTCTCTCTCTCCTTCTTCCTTTTTTTTTTCTTTTTTCTGAAGATAAGCTTCCTCTGTGTACCCTTTTCTGTCGTAGATCCACATTTTAGACCTGGCTTGCCTCAAACTCACCTAGATCTGCCTGCCTTTGGCTCCCTTAGTTCTGAGATCACAGGCTTGTACCATGACACCTGGCCCTAAAATCACCTTTTATTGTTACATAAAAAAGGTACCACTGCACTTAACACCAGCACTCACTCGGGGGATGCCAAAGCAGGTGGAACTCTATGAGGTCAATGCCTGCCTGGTCTACAGAGTGAGTTCCAGGACAACCAGGCCTAAAACAGAGAAACCGTGTCTCGAAGTAAGAAAAGGCATCTTTTGCAAGTCAATTTCTACATAGCCAAAGTTCCTATCTGATCTAGGGGCTATCAGGAAAGAACCATCACTTCAGACATATGAGATTTCCTGGGTTGCCAGACAGGTCAGAGCACTGGGTGTTTGTAAAGGCTCTGAGAAACTTTCAAGACAATAACACAAAGACTCGGAGATAATGATCACTGACCAAAGGCAGCTTCACAGCTTAGCTGCTGTCACTCCAGATTCAGGCTAGATACAATGGGTCTGCTAAAAATCTGCTGCCCACTAGCCCTTTTGTTCTGACCCCGATTCCTAGAAGGTAGGTCTCTAGGAGCCCTGACTCAGAGACACATGGCCAGAAATGTACAATCTCGCCCCATCTAATTGTTATGGTGTGACCAACTGCATTCTGCCTCCTCTTAGCTTTCCAGAAGTGCGAGGAGGGCAGGTCTCTGTCCTTAGATCCGCAGTTTCTCATCATCAGGCTGTGTTTGCTGTGCTCAGAACTCTCAGCAGCCTACAAGGTTGTGTGGAGCTGGAAGCTCACTCGGTACTCACCAGGCTGCAGCTGAGGCACCAGAACCAAGTTTCAGACCCCAAAGCCCATACTAGAAGCCCATACCTAGGAGAGAGGAGCAGGATATATTCCAAAATGGACTTCTCCTCACTTGGGGAGGACCGTGTGTCCACTGAGGGCTCAGAGGAGACAGGGTGAAATGGTACTGAGAAGGCAGCTAAGTAAAGGCCCTGTCAGCTCACTCTCCCAGTGCAGACTCTAAAGGCAAGGCAACATTGAGCCACCATTTGTTTGCAGAACATGGCCCACTCCGTGCTATTCCCAGACCCATCCAGACTGTCATGCCCTCATGATGGGGATGGTAAAGAGGCTCTCCCTCCTGTGGTGCCCCAACATTGTTGACATGGCCCCAAGTATCTCAGTATTTAGGGAAATGGAGAACTGCAAGAAAATGCCCTCAGTACTAAAGATCTCCTGCTGCAGTGTGGATTGCACAGATAAACAGCAGTTAGTGTCTGTGCCCCGCCCCCCACATCATGTGTGCTTCCTCATGTTGTTATTTCAGCCCACACCCATGTAGTGTATGAACAGCATCCAGAAGACCAGGTGCCAAGTCCAGGGCCAGGCACTGAGTTGACACTGATGCCCAGGCAAATGTGTGATGAACAGGGAAAGCCCCCAATCCTTCTGCAGTGCAAGAGCTCTGTGGAGCGTTTTCCCGAGCAAGGAAGGCTGGCTCTCACCCAGCTATTTCTTATCTTACAAATAGTAAATATAGCTCTGATTCCTTGAGGTTGACGAACATGTATTAGGTGGCCAGGTGAGATGGCACACAGCTGCAATCCCAGCACCTTGGAGACAAAGACAGGCAGATCTTTGTGAGTCCCAGGCCAATCTGGTCTACAACGGGAGTCCAGGACAGCCAAGGCTACCAAGAGAAACCCTATCTCAATAAGCCAAAAAAAAAATATATATCTTAAGTGGAGGACATTTTGTAGCAAGCCTTTGCAGGTTCCTTTACAAAGTTTCTAGTGTCTGTCTTCCTCATGTGTCAGGCAATTTCCTACCCCGAAGCGATGTGAGGAAAGGCTTGCTTCTAGCAACCCAGGGTACAGTAGTGTTCATCTCTTAGCAGACAGGCAATCATTTGAGGTGTGCTTACACAGGGCTAAGGGATGCTTTGCTCTGACCCAGGGCTGCTGCTAAGAAACTTCCTGACAACATCTGCAGAGGGCAGGGACCCAGGAGAATGGAATCTTGTGCTTCCAGATACATGAGCAGTGTGAGGAGACATCACCAGGTCAGTAGCTATAGCCTTCTGCACCCAGTTTGCTGAGGGCACAAAACTGTGGCTGCTGTCCATGGAAGGGCAAGGCTGACCCAAGGATGTAGAAGCTTTAGCCTCTGCAACACTGGCAAGGGTTACTTAGCATAGCACGCAAACTCTGGGCTCAACTTTAAGATGTTTATTCAGCACCACGAGATTTGTTTCAATGTAATAAGAACTGAAACTGGCTTATTTTCAAAAAATGATGACTTTTTCCCAGTCATTAGTGCACTTGGATTTCATGAGCTTGTTTTGTTTTTGAATGGTGTGCAGATTATACTTGTGTTATGTGTGTATTGCTCCTCCTTGTCCATCTCTTCCTCCTCTTCCTCCCCTTCCTCCCCTTCCTCTCACTCCTCCTCTTCCTCCTCAGTGGCCTCTCTTAGGGATATGGTTGAGAGGTCAGCTTTCATGATGGAATGGCAAGTCTACATAGACATCACGTACCAGAGGTATGGACATCACGTACCAGAGGTGTGCTGTGGAGCTACCTGGTGCAGGCACTGCCCCTTCGATCTTACCAGTATCCGATGGAGGAACCGTCCCATGATCAGATGTGCCATCTCTGCTCAGGCCACTTGTCTCCTGAGGTGGGCAGTTGCCAGGGGGCACTTACAGGGATGTTGCTCTTTTTCAGTGTACTAGAAGGCCCTTAGGAAAGGTTGCCTGCAGGTGTCTGTGTGTTGGGAAACCCCTGTTGGGACTTCATGCCATCTTTCTTGGCCTTATGTTTCAGAGGGGAATGTCTGGGAGGTAAAATCCTCATCCATTTGTGGATGTGGCCCTGCTCTTGTCAATGGAGATTGTGCCTCGCTCACCACAGCCACATTAGTCAATTTGCTCCCCACAGTATTCCCCAGGAGCTCTGGCTTGTCCCCCTGGAAGTTGAAGTAGCCATAGATGTAAAACAAAATGGATTAGGCTAGCCAATTTGAAACACAGCTGTACTGAACACATGACATCCTACTGATCTTTTTTGTGATGCAGAGAATGACAGAAGTGACTGGTGAAAGGTGTGCTGTGCTGTGGCAGGACCCCAGTAAAGAGAAATGACTCATGTGTAAGGTGGTGATACTGTTGGACCCTAGAGTCCACTCGGGTAGTAGGGGGTCGTCACGAGAGACCACTTGAGGACCACAGTGTTGATGCAAAAGCACAAGGTTTATTGCTGATGCGTGTCAGGGGGACTCAGCACTCACCCGGGAGGGGGGGAGGCACACCCCGAGTCACTGTTACAGACTTTTTAAAGGCTAAAACCGCAAAGGTTAGGAGGGGCTGCATGCCCTATGTTAGGATTGGCTCTGGTGGTCGCTAGGGGTGCTTGTCTAATTATTATTGGCTACTGCAGGGGTTTTTGGTCTCGGGAGCTGTTCTTGGCAAAGAGGGGTGTTGGGGAGATTTCAGAGAATTTCCAGATGGTAATTGTTTACCTTAGTTGAAATTGTTTATCTTGGTTGGCCACCTTGATCTCAGAACCTGAAGCTGAGCTGGCCTGCAATTCTTTTTGGGTCATTTTCCCAAGCTTGCCTGGGTCATGTTCCCAGGCTGGCTGAGAGAGGGGCCTTACAATACATGTATGTGACATAAACTGGCTTCTCCTCTGCCTACCTGACTGCCTGTCTTCAGACATCTAAAGGGACAAACTGGAGTGCATTGTCAAAGTCTTTTACCCTTTAGTAAACAACACTGTCTGTGAATGAGGAGCTTGAAGCACATTGTTAATGGGGTGTGTAGATAGGAAGAGGTTCTCTTCACAAAAAGTGGGAAACAAGGAAAAGCTTTGTAAGTTACCATGATTTTCCAGTCTTCTCCAGAGCAGAGCTGGCAAAGAAAGGTCTTCCAGCTTTCCTTCTCAAAACTCTTCTGGGGGCTCCTTCTCCAGCTGCTGCTGCTAGAAAGGGATATCTCAACCCTGAGGACCTGAGGAGCCCTGGATCCTGAGCCTTGCTCATCCCTCTCTTCTTCCTCTTCTTCCTCTTCCTCCTCCTCTTCCTCTTCTTCTTCTTCTTCTTCTTCTTCCTCCTCCTCCTCCTCCTCCTCCTCCTTTATCTTTTTCTTAATATTATTTTCTTTAATCGGTTGGTTTTTCAAGACAGGATTTCTCTGTATGGCCTTGGCTGTCCTGGACTCCCTCATATTCACAGAGATCTGCTTGTCTCTGACCCCCACAAGTGCTGGGATTACAGGCCTGCACCACAGCACCTGGCTTCCAAAATCTACTTATCACCTCTTTTCTCATGACCATGTGACAAAGCAGCAGCAAGACAAAAAGCCAGGCCTGCTCTCTTGAGGCTCTGGCCTTTTCATCCCCTCTCTAGAGTCCCCAGAATTAAACTATCTCCAGTTGGCAGAAATGCAGCCCTGCCAACCACACAGGAGGCAAGTAGTCTGCTGCTGTGGACAATCTGAAGCAGCCACATAGCCCAGGCCTGGGATTAAAACCAAAAGATATTTACATACCATAACTGGGTTTTTTAAGACACCAAAAATCTCGCTACATCTTTGTCTAATTAGGCCAAGCAGGTTTATAAGAAGTACTACATCATATACACCAATTCCAGTGGAGAGATGGGACAAAGTCAGCCGATGTTATCATACAGTGGGACACAGTCAGCAGGAAGTTGTGCAAAGTTACACAGGGGAATCACAGGGGAAACACAGGGCACCTCCAGAGCATTATAGACTGAGCACATAGTGATCTTTGTTCTGGTAATCACAGCCCCTTGTGATCAGAAGACTTGAGGTCACAGGATGTGGAGCCACAGCTCCTCCAAGGCCCCTGCCCCACGCCATTACCAGCTTTACTATGCATAATTCTGGTTTTAGAGAATGAGCTACGTTCCTTCCTTCCCCATACATCAGTGCTTCTGGGGGGAAAGCTCCCAAGGCCTGGTCCCAGGCTATTACTGGCTCCAAGAAACAGGATCCTAATTTTGAGAAGAAGGATATAGTGCCTTGTCCATAGGTCAGGGCCTCAGGGAAAGCCTCGGTTGATCAGGCCAGGCCTCAGAAGTTCTCTCCTTTTTAATTATTATTATTTATTTTTAAAGTCCAGATGAGTTTACTGGTGTCTGAATATTCAAGAGACTTCTATGTCCTCCAACCAACAAATACCTTCCAGCACTGTGAAAAGAATTATCAATACACGTATTATAATCACAATATTGAATGGAGGTGGAGGGTTGTAAAGCAGATTAAATCCTGTAACTAGTACAATGTATCTTTGGCTAGTTTGGATGGGAAATCTATATAATTAGAGAGAAACAGCTGATACAAATAATTTGGAAACATTGCCTATGTTTTGGAGCAGAGGGACTTTCTGAATAAATAACATATGTGGAGGGCTAACATAAGCACTGATTCCAAACACGTTACAGTTGTTTTTCCTCTCTAAAAGTCCCATAGATGATCAAGAGGTCCAGAGCTGTGGCTAACAGCCAAAGGTCTAGTTGAGTCTTTTTTTTTAGACATTATAATAGGATGGGGTTCAATGAGGGGATCTCAGGATATCATCCCCGACCAGGTGGGCACGCCCAGGACAATTCAACCAGTCCCTCCTGTTGTCCATCCAGAGGCACAGAGTCCTTTAGAACCACAGACCATGTTAGAGCCATGGAACATAGCACCCAAAGGGGGATTGTGCTTTGTAAGCAGAGCATTGGCTCTTTATTGCAACCTGGGGACTATCTATCTGCTTAGGCAACCTGTGGGTTTTTAGAAACTGGAAAATTCAAGTGATGAATGAAGTAGTCTTTTAAACACTATATAGCAGTCTCCATGGACCCCAAAGCCATAAGCCTTATAGGTCATTAAGATGCAAGGGACACATTAGGGACCTCCCAATGACAAACAAATAGGGATAGTTGATGATATGCCAGAATCTTTCAAGAGAGCAGTGAAAAGCAGCACATAAATATCACCCAGAAGATCAGTTACATCAGTCTGATACTTTCAGTTATTATGTAATGAGAGTCAGATATTTTAAAACTTTTATTTGATATACTTCACAGCCTGTTTTGAATTGCTTAACTTGGACCTTATGAACTTTAACAGCATAATATTGCCTTTAATTTTTGTTCTTCATATGCCTTATATAGCTTATGCATCCTCTTTGTACTTTAAATAACTTAATTGGGATTTTATAGGTTATGAGAAGGCCTCTTGGTGTTTTTTTCAAATATGTATCTCTCTCAATCTTTAAATATACAAACCCTTGTTTATCAAAATATTTTTAGTTTATCTGCATCACATTTTTTTTATTTACTCCATGAGATTTAATAGTACTATAGCGAAAGCCCCATCCCAACTTTATATAAAATTTCCTGAGAACACCTGCTTGGAACAACTAACTATTCCTTAGGAAACTGAGACCCAACAGAGGCTACCTACCTCTAGCAGCTCTTTATCCCTAGGAACTTTAACTTTGCTGTTGTTGTTGAAATTTGTCAGCCATAAACTGTTAGTTTTTGGAAGTACTACACTGCTGTTATGTATCCTGTAAAACTGTATCAAAATTAAACTAATCAAAACATCAAAATCATAACATAAGCATCTCTTTGGGTCCAGGAAATTGATCTCATAGGTAGTTGATAGGGTAGGTGGAGAAGAGAGGAAAGATACATTGTAACTCTCTTCAAGGACATGTTACCAGCTCACTTTTAGCCTTTATTTTTTTTAATTTATCTCTTAGGATGCTCTGTTCTCCTTGTCCCTGTCACAGAGCCAGAAGGCTATTCTGACTGACTGACCCAGGAGAGGGGGTTAAAGGATGTATGGAGAAAGAAAAAACACCTATGAACCTGAAATGGGAGGGTCAAATCCCACATTCTAGAGTCAGCCCTTTGGCTTAAATGCCACAGGTCATTTTGAGAGCAACAGGTGCTCTGCTTGGATTGATGGGAGCTCATTAGACCATCTGGCATACAAGAGTGTTTCCAATTATAAGTTGGGTAGAAATTGATCAGAGCAGGACAGAAGATAGAAAAAGGACTTGAAGTAGAGACCCTTACATAAAGGTACAAACTCTTCACAAAATAGCCTCGAGCACTAGGGTCCCATTGGCCCTCAGTCCCTGCAAGTAGAGTCCCTTATATAAAGGTCAACGAATTCCACAAAATGGTCTCAAGCCCTAGGAACCCAGAGCTCCTGAATCCCCACTTTTGCTGCTGTGTCTTAGGTGGACACCTTCCTCATGTCCACTTCCATTGCAATTCTTCCATAGTCAGGCAGGATTCCTCTGAGCCAACTGCTGAGCCACAAGTGCAGGCTTTATTAGCTGTAGCAGTGGCCATAAAACTATCACCATAGCTAGGGGATGCGCCATTGCAGGCCTCACAGAGGAAGATGCTCCTGCCTAGATTCCCCTGGCAGATACTGCACTGCAACCCTCTCTTTTACTCTGTCAGTTTCTTCTAGGTCTCCTGTGCCAGGTGACTGTTACCGAGGAGCTGGGCAGAAGGCATGGTCCACCCCAAACACAGAAGACACATAACAAAGAAGAATTCCATTTAGTTTGGCTTGTCCAACCAAGGAGATTAGTGAGGTCACCACAGGACTGTGGATAACTCCAAAGCACCTATTCCATTGGGGGATTCTGTGCTCAACTTATAAGCAGGCACACTATGGAAGCATTCCACTCAGCTTCGTAAGAGGTTATAACACAGAGAGTCACAAATGTATACCACTGAGAGCTTCCTTCGGGCTATACACAGGAACATCTGCTCTTCCAAAGATTATTACCCTAGGCAACTGTTTCATTAGGTGAAAAGAGGAGGAGTTTATCGACCAAGGGGCCCTTGAGGATCCCATGATGCCTGCCAAGTCCATGTGTTCTTGAGGCCTCAAAGCTCACCTTTCCTCTTTTGAGGACCAGGCCAAGGCTATGATGTGAGTGGTCACTTTTTGAGGAGGGGGCAGAAGGCTGAATCCTCACTTGAACTTCATTTGGCAGAGAACACCTGTAGCAGTGGGGCACTGTGACCTGCTGAGATAGAGTAGTGGGTGGGGGCTGTGGTTGCAAAGGTCAGGGAAGGGCAGTGGGTTTCAACCTTCCTAATGCTGGGATTCTTTAACGCAGTCCCGCATGCGTTTCGTTGCTATTTCACAACTGGAATTTTGCCACTGTTAGGAATGGAACCACAACATACATAGCTGGTGTGGGGGTTGTGACCCATGGGTGGAGAACCCTGTCTGTAGGGGTGGTGAAGTGTTGTACATTTTCAAGGAGAAGCTGTGAGTGCTGAGCTAAGGAGCTGTAGATGTGTGTATGTATGGCAGGACAAAAGCTGTCTCTCCTCGGGTAGCTTGTGCTGGAGGTGTTGTGGGTGGGGCTGTGATGACTTAGGTAGTAGTGGAAGGCGGGGCTTGATGCTGAGGTGCAGCTGAGGTTGATGATGTTGGCATACTGGGTAGAGCTAGGAGCTTTGAGCAGTGACAGGTCTGCCTCTGGTCTTGCCAGTTGATGGACACATTGAGGGCTGGGTGAAGTTTAAAGTATTGACAAAACTACTGAATGCAGTGGAGAAGAGGGAGCCTGTTTGTGTGTGCTGCAGCAACTCTTGTGGGTGGGGCTGTGAGTGCTTTCCTAGGTGGGCTGGATTTAGACTGGATATTCCTAGGAAGGGCCAATCGTCTTACCTATCTCCTTTTTGGAAGGAATATTAAATGTTCAGGAGTCCAGCTCTGGCTATCTCAAGTAGGCATATTTGGAGTTATTAACAATGTTATGCCCAAATTTTGAGAGACTCTCTGAACAAACCACCCAAGAGGCGAGTCCAAATGCAGTGGAAAGGATCTCTTTATATTGCAGGGTCAAACCCAGGACACACCTCCAATGCGCTGATGCCGCAGGTGCAGGGAAGTAGCCTGGAGTCTCAGTTGAGAGGGCTTATTAAATAAAGGATTTAGACAAAGAAATGGGTTCTACAGTATAGGATTGGATGACATCTGGGCAGAAAAGCTGCAAGCAGAGAGTTACAAGACTTAGAGTTTCATGGTTGTGTAATAGGTGTAGGGGCAAGTTGGCTTATAGAAAAGATTGGCTGAAGCAGTCATGGGGGCATTAGGAACTTTGGGCTGGCCTCTCCTAATTGGTTGTTGCTATGTGCCAGACCCTAGCTGCTCAGCTAGAGGAGCAGAGAGTGTGTTTGGACTTTCCCAAGGTGAGCTGATTGTGTGGCCAGGGAATATTTTTTCTGTTTAGGCTAGTGTGTGCTTAGTCTGGAATCTGGGTTCAGCTTTCAGATAGGTTGAACACAAAATGGAGTTTCCTTTGCAAAATGGAGTCTCTTTTTCAAAAGGGAGTTTGTTTGGTCCTTCCAAACAGGATAGTTTAGACTGAGGGTTTTATTTCACATTTTAACCCGTTTGTGAGTGTCTGCACATGCAGGCAGATACCCTGAAAAGGTTATTCCGTATTTGTCATATAAGCCATTCAGTTGTAGAATAATATAGTTATCCGTATCCTAGATGGCATTAAACAGGAAACTATAAAAACCCAACATCTATAGGAACTCAGAAAATGGTAACATCAGGTTGTTTCAGTTTCCTTTAGGGATGATGAATGATATTCAATAAGACTACAAGTCCTGGCTCAGAGACCCTGAGTTCAATTTCCAGCTACTAAATATGTGGTTCACAACCATATATAGTGAGATCTTGTGCCATCTACTGGCATGCAGGCACACATGCTGTCTAAATAATAAATACATATTAATAAAAATTTTTTCTTTAAGATCCTAAGGTACAGCTTATATTTTAGCACTTTGAAGTCACATAGTTTTTTTTCTAGGGCTGTTTAGCTTTGTTTTCTATCTTTGTCCTAGTGTCAGATGGTCTCCTGAACCAGGCCAGGTATATTGGAGGACATTTTAAAACAAGCATGCTTGGGTTGGGAGACAGAGTGTCTAATCCAACTCCAGAGCCAGCTCTTTAATAGAGTATTACAGCATGAAGCAATAGAATTTCCACCAAAATTAATGAAAAGAGATGGGGAAGAATACGCCATTCTCATGAAAGGAAAAGCCTACCAAGAGGGCATTCCAATTCAGAACATCTTTGACAAATATACAAGGACACCCAGATTTATTTTTTTAAAAACGGAAACAAAAAGCAATAGTAAAATCAGAACACAATTTTTATTAAAGGTAAAATCATACAATGATGTAGACACCTCAATTGTGGGAGAATTCAGTGCCCTACTCTAGGCAATGGACAGACCACTGAGGCAGAAACATAATAGAGAAATAATGAAATCAACATATGGAATGAATCCAGTGGACCCAATGATTATCTACAGAACTTTTCACCGAAGCACAAAAGAATAGTCTTTCTCTTAGCACCCGTGGAACCTTCTCGAAAGTGGTCAGTATATAGTTGGTCACAAAGCAAACCGTATACAAAAAATTGAAATTATCCATTGTACTTTCTCAAATCACCATGGATTAAGATGGATCTCAACAACAGAAATAAGAAAAACCCTACACAATCATGGAAAATGAGCAACTCCCTACTCAGTGACAACTAGGACAGGGAAGATATGAAAAAGAAATTAAAGACTGTCTGAAATTCAATGGAAATAAAGGCATAATATGCCCAAGCTTATGGGACACAATGAAAGCAGTACTAAGAGGAAAGTTTGTAGCACTAAGCGCCTTCATACAGAAATTGGGGAGATTCCATACTAGCCACTTAACAGCTCCTCTGGAAACTTTCACAACAAAACAGGCTAACACACCCAAGAGGAGTAGATGCCTCCAAATAATCAAACTCAAGCTGAAGTCAACAAATTAGAAACAGAGAACAAGAGTAAGAATGAACAGAATCAAGGGGCAGTCTTTTAAGAAAGACAACAAGATAAACAAAAGACACACACTTAGCCAAACTGACTAAAAGGCAGAGAGAAAATATCCAAATCAACAAAATCAGAAAGGAAAAACAGAACATAACAACACACACTGGGGAAAAAAAACCCAAAGAAATATCAATTCTTACTTCAAAACGCCATAATCTACAGAATTGGAAAATCTAAATGATATGGACAATTTTCTTGGTAGATTACATTTACCAAATCTAAATCAAGAAGACGAAAACAAGTTAAATATCTCCAAAACCCCTAAGGAAAAGAAGCAGTCATTGAATGTCTCCGAACCAGGGAGGAGGGCAGGAAAGCCTCCGGGCCAGATTTTAGCTGAGAATTCTACCAGACTTTCAAAGAAGAGCTAATACCAATACTCTTCAAACTATTGCAAAAAATAGAAATAGAAGGAACATTGCCAAACTCACTCTATGGGGCCACAGTCATTCTGCTACCTAAAACACACAAAGAACCATCGAAGAAAAACAATTTCAGGCCAATTTCCCTTATCAACATAGATGAAAAAAAACTCGCAAAGCGAATCGAAGAACACATCAAAGATATCACCTGCCTATTTCCCTCACCCTCACCCTCTCCCTGTTGGCCATGGAACAATATGGAATCCCCATCAAGTCCCAGGATACTGGAATACTTGTGTCACAAAAGGGCTCTGAGCCCTTCCCCAAGTCCCCAGAATGCTAGATAAACCTCAAGGCTCCTTCCCTTCAGGAACCTCATAAATTGGCTCCTGGCACCCCCACGTCATGGTTTCAGATATCCCCATGGATGTAGATGGGGATGCAGAGGTTTGAGGGGGTTTATGACCACAGTCACTGTGAACTTTGCTTTAGGACCCAGCACAAGATGCACACTTGCTTCACCCTTTAGGCCTGTGTGCTTGGGCTCTGACGCCCTGACTTGCACATTGACCAAGAAAGTCATGTGACATCTCCTCTCTAGAAAACTCTGAAGTAGACCCCATGGGCTGATTTCCACCAGGAAGGACTAGAGGGAGGGGAAGGGGCTCATTCCCACAAGAAGACCTGCTCTGGGGCAGCACATACCACAGCCACTGAACTATACTCCTGGAGTCACCCTAAACACAGCCAACCTTCCACAGCCCCCCCCCCTTGGGACCTAGTTTTATCCTGTCATTCAGGCAGTCCTCTTTCCCATGGGGAATGCCTCAACGTGGCACCTTTGCAATGGCCCTAGTCAAGGAGCATATGGGGCCTGTGTGTCCATGTGGTTCCTGTTTATCATTGTGGACCCCACTTGGTTCGTGGCTGACCAAGGGTATCAGCTGCCTCATTAGGGGACCACCTCTCCTAAAGTACTCACCTCCCCTCAGCAAGCATGGGGAGCCCATCTCCCTTCCAGGAACATCACAAAATGGTGCTTAGTTTCCCAAAAACCAGAATGTGTGCTGTGAAGGGTGGGGGAGGGCCTCCAGACTGGCCCTAACAAGGAGGCATGGTCCATGCTCCAGGCACCTCAGATAATAACACTAGCACCCCCACTGCAACCATGGATGAAGATACTGGAATAAATATATACTGTGTGTCTTGTTGTAGGAACAAGCCCCTTCCCTTCCCTCTTGTCCTTCCCACTGGAAATCAGCCTGTGGATTCTACTTCAGAGTTTTCCAGAGAGGAGAGGACAGCTGGGTAAATTTATTATCTACCTAGATGCATGCTGCTTCCTGTGGTCCTTGACCCAGAGAGAAGAAACCTCCCCTTGCCCTGGCTAGCAGCCCCAAGCCAGACCAGCGTGAGGTACTCATTTCTGTTCCACATGAGACCTGCCCTCCTCGATCTTCTGGACAGCTAAGAGGAGGCAAATGCAGTTAGTCACACCATAACAATTAGATGGGGCGAGGCTATACATTTCTGGCCATGTGTCTCTGAGTCAGGGCTCCTGGGGACCTACCTTCTAGGAATTGGGATCAGAACAAAAGGGCTAGTGCACAGCAGAATTTTAGCCGACCCATTGTATCTAGCCTGAATCTGGAGTGACAGCAGCTAAGCTGTGAAGCTGCCTTTGGTCAGTGATCATTATCTCAGAGTCTTTGTGTTATTGTCTTGAAGGTTTCTCAGAGCCTTTGCGTAAACCCAGTGCTCTGACCTGTCTGGCAACCCAGGAATTCTCATATGCCTTAGGTGATGGCTCTTTCCAGATAGCCTGTAGATCAAATAGGAACTTTGGGTATGTGGAAATTGACTCACAAAAGATACCTTTTCTTATTTCGAGACAGAGTTTTTCTGTTTTTGGCCTGGTTGTCTTGGAACTCACTCTGTAGATCAGGCAGGTCTTGGTCTCACAAATTTCCAGCTGCTTTGGCATTCCCTGAGTGAGTGCTGGGATTAAAGGCAGTGACACCTTTTTTGTGTAACAATAAAAAGAGATTTTAGGGCCAGGTGTCATGGTGCAAGCCTGTGATCTCAGAACTAAGGGAGACAGAGGCAGACAGATCTAGGTGAGTTCAAGGCCAGCCAGGACTAAAACATGAGTCTAGGACATACAAGTCTACACAGAGGACAAATGAAGGAAGAGAAAAAGCTCGTGCGCATGTGAGAGAGAGAGAGAGAGAGAGAGAGAGAGAGAGAGAGAGAGAGAGAGAAGAGAGAGAGAGAGAGAGAAGAGAAGAGAGGAGAGGAGAAAAGAAAGAAAGAAAGAAACCCTGTCTATAAAAGAAAATAAAGATTGCTTCACCCAGATAAAATCTGATAATCACAGAGTAGTAAGTAGTTCAATAAGATCCCAGAAACCATGCTGAGCAAACCTTCCTGTGTGTTTTTTGTAACTCACTTTTAAACAGACAGTAGTTCTACTGAAGTAGCCAGGAAGCCTGCAGGATGTTTGTTGTGCTCATAGGCATCAGACACAGCTATCTGCCCATTTTGCCAGACAGAAGGGAAGCGGTTCCTTTTGGTGAAGGGGAACTAGATGTCTTTGGACCTAACAGCCCAGAATTTGTTGACCAAAAGGGGCAGCATGGTCTCTTCTGTAAGTGCTTCTCAGCTGAAGTTAGGGTTGTTACTGGAGGCAGTGACCTCAGAGTGAGTCAGCAGGCAGGACAATCAGAGCACTGACTGTCTCTATGCTGATGTCAACTCACACAGTGGTGACACCTGAATAGAGCAAGGGGACACTTCCTCCTCTGTGTTCCCTCAGGCATGGCCAGTTCTGTTGGCAGGACCTTGTGGAAGACTTTCTCTAGAAGCCTCCATCCTATCCAGTGAGTGCCACTTCCCCTCTCCAACCCCAAACTCTGAAACTGCACAGACAGGCACCAGAGCACCAAACCCCAGGTTTGCATGGCCTGTCCTTAAGCAAAACCCCACTGCCGGGCATGTTGTTGAGAAGCAGCAGAGCATCAATGTCAGTGGAGTTTCAGTGCACACAGGTCATGTGACCTGGGCTTCCTCGCTGAGCTCACAGCTTAATGGCAAGAAGCGGAGGACCCAGGAAGAGCAGCACAGAGCTTGCCACCTGTCTGCCTCCACACTCAGGAGGAAGGTGGAAGAGTGGGTGGCAGGAGGTGGGGCTGGCCTAGCACTGCTTGAGACCCTCCAGGAGGGAGATCACAGCCACAGGAGGGCAAAGGGCACAAACTCTGATCCAGAGTTTCCTTGCTTTCTTCTCTTCAAGTGGATTCCAGGGCTTTCAGTGTTAGGGTCCCTGGGTGGTCTCAGCCTTGTGCTTACCGGGCAGCACAGACCCTAGCTCACAGTGTCCTGGCTATGAATCCAGGTTCAGGCCCAAAGACCCCCACCCCAGCTGAGGGTATGCACAGCACTACAGAGTACTATTGGTCAGGCCTGAGCCAGCTGCTCCCATGAAACTGTTGAGGGAAGTTTACAAACATCCACTCAGCTGCCTTTGCCCAGCCCCTGACACATACTTTCTTTTCTTTTTCTTTTTTCTTTCTTTCTTTTCTTTGTTTCTTTCCATTTTTTCTGAGACAGAGTTTCTCTGTATAGCCTTGGCTGTCCTGGACTTGCTTTGTAGACCAGGCTGCCTTAGAACTCACAGTTCTCAGCCTGCCTCTCCCTCCCAAGTGGTGGGATTAAAGGCTTGGTCTTCTCTAGACATACAGTCTGTGAGATCAGTACAGCAGGATGCGCTAACCATTAGGGACACCATTGGATCAGGCTCATCCTGAGGACCTCTACAGGGGGCCGGGGAAAGTGTCCATAACAGCTGGCACAGAAATAAGTCAAAAAGGAGTGTCAGGAGATGGGTCAGGGCTGAATGGTGAATGAATCTATAAGAAAACTTGGAAGTAAGGATAGAGTGCCCTGCAGCAGGAGGACTGGTGCTGGTCTTGTGGGTGGGGCTGTGACTGCTGAGGTCAATAGTGGTGGGCGGGGCTTGTATGCTAGAGTGGAAGGGTGGCTGGATCTGGACCTAGTAAGAGCTAGAGAAGGAAACTTTGTGCACTGTGGAATCCCTTGGGAAAAGTCCTGGCAAGGGTGTGGGAGGGCCGTGTTTGGGAGTGCTTAGAGCTGAGGCAGAGAGGCAGACAAACCCAGGCAGGGGTGTAAGGGCCAAACTGGATGTGAGGGGCCCCCCTGATTACTAGGGAAGCAGGAAGTGGTGAGGTGTTGGGGGCGTGGCTATGGATCCTGCAGTATGGAGGTAAGGGGCTGCCAGGCTGGGAGGCTAGGTGATCACTTACAAAATTGGGCTGGGCTCTGGATGTTGACCTGAGATGAGGCAGGGTCACCCTAAGAGCAGGATGGAGCTGTGTAGGTGTATACTAGTGTGGGGTTGTGAGAGCTGACTGAAGAGTGGTGGGCTGAGCTCTCTTGCTGATGCAGGACTTGATTGAGGTCTGGCCTTTCTCTGAGTGCTGGATTGTGTCAGTGTAACTTTTGGTACCTACTTAATGTTCCCAGAACCACTGAAGGAGAAGGCTCCCCAGGCCTGCTTCTGCTGTGGCAGTTGACATGGGCTGGGCTGTGTGAGTGGTGAGATAAATGAGCAGGGAATGCAGAGCACCAGGCCAAGGCTATGATGTAAGAGGTCACTTTCTGAGGAGGGGTCAGAAGGCTGAATCCTCACTTGACCTTCATTTGGCAGAGAACACCTGTAGCAGTGGGGCACTGTGACCTGCTGAGATAGAGTAGTGGGTGGGGGCTGTGGTTGCAAAGGTCAGGGAAGGGCAGTGGGTTTCAACCTCCCTAATGCTGGGACTCTTTAACGCAGTCCCTCATGTATTTCGTTGCTATTTCACAACTGGAATTTTGCCACTGTTAGGAATGGAACCACAACATACATAGCTGGTGTGGGGTTCACGACCCATGGGATGAGACCATGTCTGTGGGGGGAAGTATTGTACATTCACAGGGAGAAGCTGTGAGTGCTGACCTAAGGAGCTGTATCACAGCTGTGTATCTGGGGTCCTGGACAGAAGCTTTCTCTGCAGGGGTAGCTTGTGCTGGAGGTGTTGTGAGTGGGGCACATTTACATAGTAGTGGTAGGTTGAGCTTGATGCTAAGGTGCTGTTGAGGCTTATGATATAGGCATAGTGGGCAGAGCTTGCAAGCCGAGGTAGGAGCTTTGAGCAGTGACAGGTCTGCCTCCTGTCTGGCCAGTTGATGGACACGTTGAGGGCTGGGTGAAGTATAAAGTGTTGGCAAAACTACTGAATGCAGTGGAGAAGAGGGAGCCTGTTTCTGTGTGCTGCAGCAACTCTTGTGGGTCCGGCTGTGAGTGCTTTCCTAGGTGGGCTGCATTTGAATTGGATATTCCCAGGAAGGGCCAAGCGTCTTACCTATCTCCTTTTTGGAAGGAATATTTAGTATTCCCGAGTCCAGCTCTGGTTATCTTAAGTAGGCATATTTGGAGTTATTAACAATGTTATGCCCAAATTTTGAGGGACTCTCTGAACAGACTACCCAAGAGCCGAGTTCAAATGCAGTGGCAAGAATGTGTTTATATTTCAGGGTCGAACCCAGGACACACCTTTAATGCGCTGACACAGCAGGTGCATCGAAGTGGCCTGGATTCTCAATTGAGAAGGTTTTTTTTTTTATAGGTTTTAGACAAAGAAATGGGTTCTACAGTATATGATTGGATGACATCTGGGCAGAAAAGCTGCAAGCAGAGAGTTACAAGACTTAGAGTTTCATGGTTGGGTAATAGGTGTAGGGGCAAGTTGGCCTATAGAGAAGATTGGCTGAAGCAGTCGTGGGGGCATTAGGAACTTTGGCCTGGCCTCTCCTAATTGATTGTTGCTATGTGCCAGACCCCGTGCTGCTCAGCTTGAGGAGCAGAGAGTGTATTTGGACATTCCCAAGGTGAGCTTATTGTGTGGCCAGGGAATATTTTTTCTGTTTAGGCTAGTTTGTGCTTAGTGTGTAATCTGGGTTCAGCTCTTGGCTAGGTTTAACACAAAATGGAGTTTCTTTTTCCAAAGGGAGTTTGTTTGGTCCTTACAAACAAGATAGTTTAGAGTGAGGGTTTTATTTTACATTTTAACCCGTTGGTGTGTGTCTGTAGATGTAGGCAGATACCCTGAAAAGCTTATTCAGTATTTGTCATATAAGCCATTCAACTGTAGAATAATATAGTTATCCATATCCTAGATGGCATTAAACAGAAAACTATAAAAACCCAACATCTACAGGAACTCAAAAAATGGTAACATCAGGTTGTTTCAGTTTCCTTTAGGGATTTTTAACGATATTCAATAAGACTACAAATCCTAACCCAGAGACCCTGAGTTCAATTTCCTGGAACTAACCCTGTGGTTCACAATGTGATCTGGTTCCCTCTTCTGGCCTGCAGGAGGACATGCTGTGTAAATAATAAATACATCTTTAAACATTTTTTCTTTAAGATCCTAAACTACATCTTATATATTAGTCCTCTGAAGTTACATAATGTCTTTCCGTGGGCTGTTTAGATTTGTTTTCTCTCTTTGTTTTAGTGTCAGATGGTCTCCTGACCCAGGACAGGTACGTTTGAGGAAATTTTAAAACAAGCATGCTTGGGTTGGGAGAGAGGGTGTCTAATTTAATTCCAGAGGCAGCACTTTAATAGAGTAGTACAACATGAAGCAATAGAATTTCAACCAAAATTAATGAAAAGATATGGGGAAGAATATGCCTTTCTCACCAAAGGAAAAGACTACCAAGGGGACATTCCAATTCAGAACATCTTTGAACAATATACAAGAGCACCCACATTTATGAAAAAAAAAACAAAAAGAAAACAAAACCTGAACAAAGTTGCTACTAAACCTAAAAGCATTGAACGGTGCAGACACCTCAATTGTGGGAGAATGTAGTGCCCCACTGTAACCAATGGACAGATCGGTGAGGCAGAAACAAAATAGAGAAAATATGAAACCAACAGATGGAATGAATCCAATGGACCCAATGGTTATCTACACAACATTTCCCTGAAGCACAAAGGAATATTCACTCTTCTTTGCACCACATGGAACCTTCTCGAAAATTGGCAGTATATAATCGGTCACAAAGCAAAGGGTAACTTATACAAAAAATTGAATTTACCCATTGTGCTTTCTCAGATCACCATGGGTTAAAATGGGTCTCAACAACAGAAATAACAAAATCCCTACACAATCATGGAAAATGAGCAACTCCCTACTCAGTGACAACTGGGTCAGGGAAGAAATGAAAAAGAAATTAAAGACTGTCTAAAATTCAATGAAAATAAAGGCACAACATACCCAAGCTTATGGGTCACAATGAAAGCAGTACTAAGAGGAAAGTTTGTAGCACTGAGTGCCTTCATACAGAAATTGGGGAGATTCCATACTAGCCACTTAACAGCTCCTCTGGAAGCTTCTGCAACAAAAGAGGCTGATACACCCAAGAGGAGTAGATGGCTGCAAATAATCAAACTCAAGCTGAAGTCAACAGATTAGTAACAGAGAACAAGAGGAAGGAATGAATGGAATCAAGGGGCGGTCCTTTAAGACAGTCAAGAAGATAGACAAAAGACACACACTTAGCCAAACTAACTAAAAGGCAGAGAGAAAATATCCAAATCAACAAAATCAGAAAGGAAAAACAGAACATAACAACACACACTTTGGAAAAAAACCAGAGAAATATTAGGTCTTTTTTCAATAACCCATAGTCTAAAAAATTGGAAAATAGAAATGAAATGGACAATTTTCTTGGTAGATTCCATTTACCAAATCTAAATCAAGATGAGGAAAACAAGTTAAATAACTCCATAACCCCTAAGGAAAAGAAGCAGTCATTTAATATCTACCAACCAGGGGGAAAAAAAGCCTCAGGGCCAGATGATTTTAGGTAAGAATTCTACCAGACTTTCAAAGAAGAGCTAATACCAATACCCTTCAAACTATTGCACAAAATAGAAACAGAAGGAACATTGCCAAACTCACTCTATGGGGCCACAGTCATTCTTGTGCCTAAAACACACAAAGACCAACCAAAGAAAAACATTTTCAGGCCAATTTCCTTTATGAACACTGATGAAAAATATACTCACAAACAGAATTCAAGAGCACATCAAAGATGTCATTGGCCATGACCAAGTAGGCTCCATCCCGGGAATGCAGAGGTGGTTCAATATATAAAAATGCATCAACATAATTCATTATATGAAGAAACAGAAAGAAAAACAAAATATGATCATCTCATTAAATGCTAAAAATCATGTGACAAAATACAACACCACTTCATGATTAGGCCTTGAGGAGATCAGGGATAAAAGTTCTGATAAGCTGGAGCACTGACTACTTACTAATGAGTCCCAAGCCCAAGATTTTTTAATTTCCCTTTGGTGGTATTCTGAATATAGACTTGAGGGTGCCTCTCATCATGCTAAAAACAAGTCTGTCCAATCTGTATACCAGTTCTTCTGGACTGAGAAAAGAATGTCCACGCTTTTACTGGGCCTTAAAGGAATAAGCCTACCCCAGATGTCTTATAGACACAACTTTAACTTTTGTCCCTAGTCTGTATTTGTCTCAGCAGGTTTTTACCTGGCTAACAGACTCCATGTAGAGCTGCTGAGAGCTGGACCTGCTGGAAGTTGATGTAAACCAGTCTCCTTGATGTGACTACTCCCTGTCTCTTCAACTGGATCAGCTAAACAGATGCTTTTGGTAAGTGCCCCATTACCTAGCCTTGGACTAGCTTTTCAGCCTTTCTAGGCCCCAATAACAGTGCCCCTATTGTCACCAGGAAAAAAGTTACAGAAGAGAATGACTTTGCCCATTGTCCCACTTTATAGGCTGAAGTGCTGAGTCAAGGGCAACTCTCTGGCAGGAGGGACAAATCGCCACAAGGAAAAAAAAGCTTAGTTCTATAAAAACAGTTGTGCTTTGTGCCCACTTCATACCAAGCAAAAGGTAGGTGCCATCCAGATAATGGTCATGAGAGCACAGTACCTGGCCCTACAACAGACCAAGTTACAGGAATACCTGGTCCTACAGCAGGCCAACTCAGCAAAGAAGATTCAGGAGGACCCGTGATTGGGCCTTCAGGGCAGGTGTCAGAGGGAGGGAATGAGAGACCAGAAGAACTAAAATTGGATTTCAGGGTCACCGGGACAAAGGTTAAGAAATAGGCCTAAAGGGGAGACCAGTCATGATAAGGCATAGCTGACCAGCTGAGGGGTAAAGAAGCAGTCTGGCTGCAGGAGGGCAGGGAGAGTCCTGGAATCCTCTGTTTGGACAATGAAACTGTCAGTTCTCAGTTTGAATCTTGACACACTGACCTTTCCTCAGATGAGCTGGGCCAAGTTGCTCAACTACATCTAGGAAAGAGGGCCTGGGGCTCAGACTGAGCCTTGCCCAAGGCTGTTTGTGTAATAGCAGTCCTGGGAAGGCTTTGTGAGTTCCTGCCTGTGTGCTGGCCTGGAGTTTCTTTAAATAGTCCCTGGACTTCTCACCTGGATGTGTCCAGCCTGGGAACTCACAAGCCTCACAGATGTCTCCTTCTCAGGTCAAGTTCCTCTCCTCCATGAGATCCTAAACCCTCTCAGGATAAGTGAGCTGGTGCTGTCATCTGTTGACCCCCGGGGGCCAGGAGGCAGAGGGGCATACCGATCTTGCGTGATGTGCACATGACCTAGCTATCCCTATCTAAAATAAGGTTTCTTGAAGTACACCTGATGTGCATTCATCTTACCTGTTCCTCTTGCTGTCTTACCTTTCCACCAGAATGAATCTGGCCAAAGACTCCTCTGCCCCACCTTTCATCCTGAGGTCCTGTAAGTAAGAAAGACACTTCCTGCCTTGCAGGGTGGACACTGGGACATAGCTGAACTGTGGCACCTCATTTTTCTTAGCTTCAGATGGCCACAGTCCTTGTGGGAAGGTCCAAACTTCGAATTCCTTTTGCCTTACAAAGATGGCCCCCAACTGCTGATATGATTCAAATCCTAGGTAATAGTCATCACCACCCAGAGATACCTCACTCACCCTAACTCAAGATGCCTAAGAGAGGCCATCCACAGCAGCTTCCCCTTAGAGCTCCACAGAAAACAGACTATGGGTATAACAGTATTGTTTTAATAATTATCTTTATTGCCTATAGGTCCTGCTAGCAAGCAAGCAAGACAAAGACATATGTTATATTTTAAAATAGCCTTAGTCAACCTGGGCCAGGGCTGGTATCAATCCTCTAAACTACCTCCCATGGTGGGGCAGCATGGCATCCCTGCCTCAGTCCCATGCCCTCTGCTTCCAATAACTTCTATCAAGCTACCTCGCATCCTGTGCCTTTAGGTAAGGGACACTACATCTGGGGACTGAGGTGCTCCAGGTCCCTAGGGCTTGAGACCATTTTGTGGAATTCTTAGACCTTTATGTAAGGGACTCTACTTACAGTGAGTGAGGGCCTCCAGGTCCCTAGGGCTTGAGGCTATTTTGTGAAGTGTCTGTACCTTTAGGCAAGGGACACTCTATCTGGGGACAGGTCCTCTCTTGGTTCCCAGTGGTTGAAGCCCTTTTGTCAGGTTTCTGGAATGGAGAGTGTCAATCAGGTGTTTCTGATTTCAGGCCCTCAGGGGAAGAGTGTTGCTAAAGCTGGGTTTCACTTATTCGCGAACTGGGTAGGAGGCACCACTCAGAGCCATTTTCTGAGGTGCCTTAAGAATTGTTGCCATACTATGCTGTTTGCATACACGGCCTTGTAGCTTTGAAAACAGTAGTTAATCCCCTGGAAGAGTGACAGGTAGACATAGCGTTCTAAATTCCTGCAATGGTTTTGGGGGTGAGCTCCTGGGAGTGGATAGTCTAGTCTTTAGAATCTGTAGGAAAATGCAGGGGCCTGCTGTTTTGAATTTTTTATATTCTTGTTTTATTAGACACAGTCTATCTGTATAGCCTTGGCTGTCCTTGACTCACTTTGTGGACCAGAATGACCTTGAATTCACAACAATCGACCAGCCTTTTCCTCCTGAATGCTGGGACTAAAGGCAAGTGCCACCAAGGCAGAAACACTTTTCGCTCTTGAGTCGCCCCTGCCAGGCATTTCCAGAGCTGATTCATCTTGACTTCTCTCTCCTCTCTCAGGAAGATGAGCCTTTGGAGCATGGGGTGCCATTGGAGGCAAGAGGGAGCCAGGCATGTTTGACAGAGGAGGTAGGTATTGGCAACCAGGTAAGCTGTCATGGTCATTAATGAACATGCGAGAAGGCTCTGTCCCCCAGAGGGAGGACTGCATAAAGCATGCATGGCCCTGTGCTGATGCCTAGGGAACCCTGAGTGGGAGCTGCCACTCTTGCCGTGGAAAACTGATTTTCCAGGAAGGGGAGCTAAGATGCACTTTGGATGGACTTTGTAAGCTCCGAACAGAGCAGAGAGGAGGCCAGGCCAGGTGGCCATCACTGCAGATTCCACCACAGGGCATGATGGCGCGTGCTCCAGGCTCAGCCATCATGTCAGGGTACAGTATTGCCAGGTGTGGGAGTGTGCCACAGTGAGAATCCTTGCACTCAAAGGCACACGCAGGCCCAGAGTCCTTTGGGCATAGGGCACCCCCCAGGAAAAACACGGCAACAAGTTTTGAGAGCTGCCCAAGCTTCAGGAGTCAGATTTAACTCACCCTTTCTTCCCCCTTCATTCCTCTGAGCTGCAACAAGTCCATTCCTGTGTTCCCAAGAATATCAGCATGGATCCAACTGTCAGCAGACACACAAGCAACCTCCTAGACAGCTCTCAGTCCCAAAGCAGGGCAAGGGGCCTGGATCTTGGCCACATCACAGGAGCTGAGGCAGGTGAGGTGGAGGCCACCGCCACCCACTCAGGGCATCCATCTGTTGGCAATACGCTGGGCTCTCCCCAGTGGCCTAAGAGCCTCCTCTCCTTACTATGCCAGGGGCCCTGTCAGTAGGGCATCATCTCTTGAGTCTTCTGGCAGACTAGTAACAAAACTGGCTGACCCACACTCTCCCTCACAAGGTGTCCTCAACAGAAAGAGGATTGATGTGGTTCACTTCCTTCTCCTCAAGTACACTAGGAAGCAGCTGACATCTAAGGCTCAGATTCTGTACATAGTCCTCCGCGGTTACGAGGAATACTACCCTGTCATCTTTTCTAAGGCCTCTGATTGTTTGAGGCTGCTCTTTGGCCTGGAGATAGTGGAAAGAAACGCCCTTGACCACATCTACTTTGTTGCTCTTGCCCTTGGGATCACCTACCATGGCACTCAGCATGGTTTTCCAGGCGTAGCCAAGACAGGCCTGCTACTAATAGTGCTGTGGATCATCTTCATAGAGGACAACTGTGCTAGTGAGCAGGCCTTGTGACGCGTACTGAACAACATGGGGCTGTGTGTGGGCAGTGAGCATTTCATGTACGGGGAGCCCAGATGTCTCATCACGGAGCATTTTGTGCAGGAAGGGTATCTGGAAGACAGGCAGGTGCCTGACAGCGATCCTCCTTCCTTTGAGTTCCTATGCGGCCCAAGGGCCCGCGCCGAAACCACCAAGATGAAATTACTCAAGTTTTTTGCCAGCATCTTTAAGCAGGATCCCAGAGCCTACCCCTTTAGATATGCAGAGGCTTTGAGAGAGGAGATAGACAGGGTCTAGGCCAGGAGGACCGGGCAGATGGCCCTTCTGGCTCTGCCCTGCACATGTTCTACTTCCCACACTGGCAGTTCCCATCCAACCCCAGCACAGGCAGAGTCAGTCATCTAAGTACCACACCATCATGTGACACAGGGTGGGAGGAGCTGTGTGAACCACTCTCTTCTGTTCTTCCCTCTACTCTGTCCTGTCTGGGTGGCTTGAGGTTGTCTTGTTGTTATAGAATGTTGCTACCTTTACTACAAGGCTCATGAACCTGGGATGTCTTAAGTCTGCAAATGGATTTAGCAATGCCCTTGCTGTTGTTCATCCACTTCAGGAGAAGGGTATTATTGTGTAAACAAACGAGAATGACTTCCTTCTATGTTGTGCTATTTCCCAAGCTACGATGGCATTCTAAGTGGACGTTCCCAGGCAATGGGGAAGGCCTTGGCCTTTCCCTGACAAACAGAATAAAATGATCTCGATTGCTTCCTCAGTTTTTGTCTCCTGTTCTGGGCAACTGCAGTGAAGGCAAAGGGAAGGTGAAAGCAATTTTTCTGCATGCTCTCTCTGAGCACCAGCTGCTTTGTGAGAGGTCCTGGGTTAGCAGGCAGCCTTAAGGCTGGTCTACCCTCTTCTAGGAAATGGTGTAGCTCAAGTGCCCCAACCCTGTCAGGAGGACAGGTGAGAACTCCCTTCACAGCACAAGTACAGCAATGTTGCCGAGGGGTCACCTTCAGCTAGTAGCCCCAAGTTGGTGGAGTAAACCAAGGCCCTTATGGGTCTCAGAATTAACTAACCAGGAACAGGGCCTGGGGGGTTTGAATGACTTAGGGCTGGGAGAAGGGAAAACTGCTCCAAGCTGCTGTGCTGCTGGACTTGGCATGGAGGACACGGGCTGGGGTTTCCTCGGTGACTGAACACTAGGATAACACATACAGTCAGAAAGGGTGTATCCCCATCACCCCAAAACAGGAAAGGAAAAGTGTGCAGACAGGAAGCCTCTCCTGGTGTTAGAGTTACAGAGGACACAGCACGTGTAGGGCATGGTTCACCTCTGCCCTCTGCACGTGTTCCTCCTCACACACAGGGTAGAATCATGGGAAGGTGAGGCCTAGAGCTCTTGGCAGGGCCTCTTCCACCTCTCTAGTCAGGAGAGACAGAGATGACTACTAAGGGTGTATTAGTGTGTTGTCTAAATGTGAAGTGTTCTGCACGTGTCCCTGGTATCCCCAGAGGACAGAAGAGGATGCCACATTTCATGGAAGCAGTGTTCCACACGCTTGTGAGTTTGCATGTCAGTGCTAGAAATTGAACCTTCCTCCTGCAAAACCAGGAAGTGCTCAGCAAAGCTCTAGTACCAGGCCAATTTGTTTTTTAAAAAACAAACAAACAGACAAAAAAATATTTCAATCCCCGTATAGGAGAGTGTGAGGGAGGACTCATGCATGCCTCAGTGCTGGTGGGGAGCCAGAGGATATATCTCAAGTTGGCTCTTCCTTCCACCTTGTGGTGTTGGTACCTAATTGGCTTCTGTTGCTGCTGCAGTATGCAGTCCAAGCTGGCTGCCTGGGAGATTCTGGCCCATTCTCCTGCCTCTCCTGCCATCTTGCCAAAGGAGTGCTAGGATTCCTGCATCAGGTGCTAGCTGCTGCATCCCACTATTTATGCAGGTTGCAGGGAGGTAATCAGACAGATCCTCAGGCATGAGCAGCTACCACTCTTATCCTGTGATCTGTCCCCCCCAACCAGAAGATAGCATTCTAGCTCAGTTCTCTAGTGCAGTTGTGACCGAGATCTTAACATGTGTCCAACAAGCAGGAGGATTTAGTAAAGTTTATTCAGGAAATTTCATTCTGGCTGCTTGGCTGTCCCCTGCCCCTCCTTTCTCTGTGGTTCTCTCCCCTCAAGGAACTGCACCTAGAGGTTCACAGTCAGGTCCCCACTTCCCAGATGAGGAACTTTCAGGCATCCTAGCATTGGGAACGTCCGCTCTTCACACCATTTTGTGAGGTTTCTCAAATGGAGAAAGCCACTCTGATCTTTCTGAATTCAGGTAGGCACTTTGCAGGGACCCTAAAGGTCTCTCTTTGAGTACCAGGGGTGTGGAAGTCACACAGCTTTGTCCCTGTGGTCAGCCTAGCCCAAATGCCTCACACTGTATGGATGAACCCCCTTTCCTTCCATTCTGAAGAACCCAGCAGAGACATCATTTTTAGGCACTCCCGGAGGAAAAGATGAGTGAGTAGCTTATAGGGTACGCACAGGTCCTGAGAGTGCACTGTGGGAGCTCTGGTCTGGTTACAACAACTTTAGATAATCAGGGTCAGATGGTCTGTTGACCTGCACCCAGCAGCTACCAACATGGGGCAGTGAGCCCCCTCCTTTCCCGATCAGGGGCCTCTGTGGATAGAAGGCATTAGAGAGGTTCCCAGAAAGAAAGAGGCCCCAGGACTTAGAAAGAGGCCCCAGGACTTAGTCAAGACTGAAGATCAGACTTAGTCTCAGAAGCTGCAACACATGTCCATGGCCACTGACAGCCAAGTGCAGTGTATCCTGCTGTGGGTCTGGCAACAAGTCTCATGTGACTTAGAGGAAGAAAGGGCAGCTCCCTAAGCTTCTGCATCCCCATCTGCATCAGGGACCTTGGGGGTTGGGGTGTCTCAGAGCCATTTTGTGAGATTCCTGGAAGGAGAAAGCCTCGATTCTCTTTTGAAGCAAATGGGCAAGAGCATAGGGTGGGCCGAAGGGGCCTCTCTCAGGATAGGTGGGCCACAAATAGTGCTGCTTCATGGCGTGGTTAGCAGGCCAGCCAGGAGGGCTGTGCCCAGGGGCTCCTCCTTGGGGATTTAGCACAGGAGCCTGAGAGCAGACTGTGATGGCTCTGGTCCAGAAACAAGCACTTCAGATCATCTGGGTCACATGGTCTGGTTTCCCTGAAAGAGTATCCGATCATCCCCAGGGTGAAAGTCAGACCTGAGAGTGGATGGCACAGTGCAGAGAGAGGGCCCCACAGCTGTCCCCTTGTGGTGAGGGAGCACTGTGCCAAACAGGTTCTCAGTTGCTGGAGTCAGCCCTTTGCCCTGTAGGGCACTGTAGACAAACACACAGGAGCTATTTTTAGAGGTCCAGTTATCCCTGACAGTGGCTTTGCATTCGGCATGTATGTAGGACCTGAGACACGACAGCAGAAGCCCCACCCCATCTAGAAGGCACCCAAATGGTGTTTCCACCTATGTGTACTTGGAAGAGCAGGCTGATCCCACTCCTCTCCAGGCCTTCAGTGCATGATGCCATTTGGGGACTTCAGAAAGAGAAGGGGACCAAGTGTCTGTCAGTCAAGTTGTGTGCTCTGAGTGCCTCTGGGAAACTGACCCACAGATTGACATGCATTGCAGGCAGACAGGCAGACAGGCAATGCAGGCAGACAGGCAGACAGGCAATGCAGGCAGACAGGCAGACAGGCAGACAGGCAGAAAGGCAATGCAGGCAGACAGGCAGACAGGCAGACAGGCAGACAGACTGGGATAATTAAGCTACTCTGTATAGGTTTAACAGTGGTGAAGGAAACTAAGGCTGACTTATATGAGTGATCCCCTCACCAAGCTTCCTCATCTGCCTTCTGTGACCTCAGGGTCAGCACATGTGGGGAGGGTTATAAGTGATGATTGTGGTTGTGAGTGCTCAGAAGATGCCTCAGCACTGACATACAGGAATGAGATCCTCGTCCACCCTCTCGGGTTCACCATGGCAGGGGTGGTGGGATGGCCAGGCTATCAGGGCCAACTGACAGCACAGGTTGGACCTGAGAATCACTTCCTAGATAGAGGCTCTAGACAGCGGTAGCGCAGCCTGCCACTGAGCGGGGGCCATGTTCTTGGTCTACAGAGCACAGGAGGGCTTCCACACTCCCTCAGCCACGGGGGTCCTAGGTGTTGTTCCTGTGGGCATCTGTCGGCGTCGCACCGTCCAGCGGATATAAGAAACCAACAACCAGACTTCTTCTCGAGATCTTTACTCAGGATTAAGCTCAGTGGGAATGGCCCCGAAGAAGGGAAGGGCCAAGTTTAAGTACAACTCAAGGGCCAATCAGCTCATGCCAGGCGCCACCTCCTCATAGGTCCGCATCAGAGCAGGACTGCTGGTCATCAGATCACCAGTTACCCTTACACAGCCTTTTGCCATATAAGGACTTGTTTATCTTCGAGAGCGCTTGCCATCGGGATGGCTGAAGGCAGAAGCCTATGCCATATTAAGGCGCGGCACCTTTCTGCTTCTGGGATAACTCACTCATTATGATCATTTCTAGCTCAATCCATTCATCCACAAATTTCGGGAATTCCTTGTTTTTAATAGCTGAATAGTATTCTATAGTGTATATGTACCACAGTTTCTTTATCCATTTTTCTATTGATGGACACTTAGGCTGTTTCCATCTTCTGGCTATTATGAATAAGGCTGCTATGAACATGGTTGAGCAAATTTTCTTGTTGTGTGCTAGAGCATCTTCTGGGTATATTCCAAGGAGTGGAATAGCTGGGTCTTGAGGAAGCCCTATTCCCATTTTTCTGAGATAGCAACAGATAGATTTCCAAAGTGGCTGTACTAGTTTGCATTCCCACCAGCAATGAAGGAGTGTTCCTCTCTCCCCACATCCTCGCCAGCATGTGGTGTCCCTTGAATTTTTGATCTTAGCCATTCTGATAGGTGTAAGATGGAATCTCAGAGTTGTTTTGATTTGCATTTCCCTGATGATTAAGAAGGTTTAGCATTTCTTTACGTGTTTCTTAGCCATTTGATAATCCTCTGTTGAGAATTCTCTGTTTAGTTCTAAGCCCTACTTCTCAATTGGGTTATTTGGTTTGGTGGTGTTTAATTTCTTGAGTTCTTTATATATTTTGGATATTAGACCTTTGTCAAATGTAGGGTTGGTGAAGATCTTTTCCCAGTCTGTAGGCTATTGCTTTGTTCTCTTGACAGTAGAGCTAGAAATGATCATAATGAGTGAGTTATCCCAGAAGCAGAAAGACTCAAATGGTATATACTCACTTATATCTGCATATTAGCCCAAGGGGCATGTCCCACAAAAGCCTTCACTTACCAGGAAACTGGGACAGAGGAGAGGACATCCTATGGGGAATCTAGATGAGAGAAGCATGGGAGAATGGCAAAGTAGAAGGATCCAGAGGGTCCTATAAACCAACAAGTAGAATATTATGATAGGCATATTTGGGCCCAGGGGTCCCGCTCAAACTAAGGAAACAGCCAAGGACAATACAGGCAGTAAACTTTAAACCACTACCCAGATCTAGCCAATGGTGAGAACATTCTCCACAGTAGAGTGGAGAGTGGGATGTGACTCTCTCACATACTCTGGTGCCTCATATTTGACCATGTCCCCTGGAGGGGAAGACCTGGTGGCACTCAGAGAAAGGACAGCAGGTTACCAAGAAGAGACTTGATAACCTTTGAGCATGTACAGGGGGAGGTAATCCCCCTCAGGAACAGTCATAGGGGAAGGGAATAAGGGGAACATGGGAGGGAGGGAAGAATGGGAGGATACAAGGCATGGGATAAACATTGAGATGTAACAAGAATAAATTAATAAAAAAAAATCCCTAAAGAAAACTGAAACAACCTGGTGTCAGCATTTTCTGAGTTCCTATAGATGTTGGGTTTTTATAGATTCCTGTTTAATGCCATCTAGGATCCGGAAAACTATATTATTCTACAACTGAATGGCTTACCTGACAAATACTGAATAAGCTTTTCAGGGTATCTACCTGCATCTGCAGACACACACAAACAGGTTAAAATGTAAAATAAAACACTCAGTCTAAACTATCTGGTTTGTAAGGACAAAACAAACTCCCTTTTGAAAAAGAGACTCCATTTTTCAAAGGAAACTCCATTTTGTCTTCAACCTAGGCAAGGGCTGAACCCAGATTCCAGACTAAGGACACACTAGCCTAAACAGAAAAAATGTTCACTGGCCACACAATCAGCTCACCTTGGGAAAGTCCAAATACACTCTCTGCTGGTCAAGCTGAGCAGCAGGGGGTCTGGCACATAGCAACAACCAGTTAGGAGAGGCCAGGTCAAGGTTCCTAATGCCCCCATGACTGCCTCAGCCAATATTTTCTATAGGCCAACTTGCCCCTACATCTATTACCCAACCATGAAACTCTAAGTCTTGTAACTCTCTGCTTGCAGCTTTTCTGCCCAGATGTCATCCAATCATAGACTGTAGAACCCAATTCTTTGTCTAAAACCTATAATAAACCCCTCTCAATTGAGAATCCAGGCCACTTCCATGCACCTGCAGCATCAGCGCATTGGAGGTGTGTCCTGGGTTCCAACCTGCAATATAAACACAACCTTGCCACTGCATTTGGACTTGGCTCTTGGGTGGTCTGTTCAGAGTGTCTCTCAAAATTTGGACATAACATTGTTAGTAACTCCAAACATGCTTACTTAAGATAACCAGAGCTGGATTCATGAACACTTAATATGCATTCCAAAAAGGTGATAGGTAAGATGATTGGCCCTTCCTGGGACTATCCAATTCAAATGCAGCCCACCTAGGAAAGCACTCACAGCCCCACCCACAAGAGTTGCTGCAGCACACACAAACAGGCTCCCTCTTCTCCACTGCATTCAGTAGTTTTGCCAATGCTTTACACTTCACCCAGCCCTCAACGTGTCCATCAGCTAGCAAGACAGAAGGCCGACCTGTCACTGCTCAAACCCCCCTACCTTGGCTTGCAAGCTCTGCCCACTATGCCTACATGATCAGCCTCAGCTGCACCTAAGCATTAAGCCCCGCCTACCACTACTACCTAAGTCATCACAGCCCCATTCACAACACCTACAGCACAAGCTACCCCAGCAGAGACAGCTTCTGTTCTCCCACCCGCACCTACAGCTCTTTAACTCAGCACTCATAGCTTCTCCCTGAGAATGTACAATGCTTCACCGCCCCCTACAGACAGGGATGTCATCCCATGGGGCTCGACCCCCACAACAGCTATGTATGTTGAGGTTCCATTTGTAACAGTGGCAAAATTCTAGTAATGAAATAGCAACAAAACACATGAGGGGCTGTGTTAGAGTCCCAGCATTAGGAATGTTGAAACTCACTGCCCTTCCCTGACCTTGCAACCACAGCCCCCACCCACTACTCTATCTCAGCAGGTCACAGTGCCCCACTGCTACAGGTGTTCTCTGCCAAATGAAGGTCAAGTGAGTATTCAGCCTTCTGACCCCTCCTCAGAAAGTAACCACTCACATCATAGCCTTGGCCTGGTGCTCTGCATTCCCTGCTCACTTATCTCACCACTCACACAGCCCAGCCCACAACAACTGCCACAGCAGAAACAGCCCTGGGCCCCCTTCTCCTTCAGCGGTTCTGGGCAACATTAAGTAGGGACCAAAAGTTACACTGACACAATCCAGCACTCAGTGAAAGGCCAGACTATCTCAATCAAGTCCTGCATCAGCAAGAGAGCTCAGCCCACCACTCTTCAGTCAGCTCTCACAAAACCCACACTAGTATACACGTATACAGTCCCATCCTGCTTTTAAGGTGACCCTGTGTCCTCTCAGGTCAACATCCAGAGCTCAGCCCTGTTTTGTAAGTGATCACCCTGATAGTCCCTTAGCTCCACACTGCAGGATCCATAGCCATGCCCCCAACACCTCACCACTTCCTACTTCCCTAGTAATCAGGTGGGCTGGACCCCATGCAGATGCAGGTTGGCCCTCACCCCTGCCTGAGTCTGTCTACCTTCCCCCCTAGAACACCGCCCCTCCCACCCCATGAACACCGCCCCTCCCCCACCCATCCCCCCCCTCCCGCTAGTGCCTGTTCACAAGGGCACAAAGTTTCCTTCTCCAGCTCTTACTAGGTCCAGATCCACCCACCTTCCCACCCTAACATACAAGCCCGACCCACCACTTTTGACCTCAGCAGTCACAGCCCCACCCACAAGACCAGCACCAGTCCTCCTGCTGCAGGGCACCCTATCCTCACTTCCAAGTTTTCTCATAGACTCCTTCTCCATTCAGCCCTGGCCCATCCCCTAACACTCCTTTTTTACTTCTTTCTGGGCCAGCTGTTATGGACCTTTGCCCCTGCCCTCTTTAGAGGTCCGCAGGATAAGCCTGATCCAATGGTGTCCCTAATGGTTAGAGCAGCCTGCTGTGCTGATCTCACAAACTGCCTGTTTGCAGAAAACCAAGCCTTTAATCCCACCACTTGGGAGGCAGAGGCAGGCTGAGAACTGTGAGTTCCAGGGCAGCCTGGTCTACAAAGCAAGTCCAGGACAGCCAAGGCTACACAGAGAAACCCTGTCTCAGAAAAAAAGGAAAGAAACAAGGAAAAAAATGAAGGAAAAAGAAATAGAGAAGAATGTATGTGTCAGGGACTGTGCAAAGGGAGCTGAGTGGATGTTTGTAAACTTCCCTCAATAGTGTTACATGAGCAGCTGGATCAGGCCTGAACAATGGTACTCTGAGGTGCTAAGCACCCCCTCAACTTGGGAGGGGGTCTTTCGGCCTGAACTTCAATGCATGGCTAGGACACTGAGACCTGGAGGCCTGTGCTGCCTGGTGACCACAAGGCTGAGCCCACACAGGGAACCTAACAATGAAAGCCTTGGAATCCACTCGAAGGGAAGGACACTCTGGAGCAGAGTTTGTGCCTTTTGCCCTCCTGTGGCTGTGATCTCCCTCCTGGAGGGTCTCAAGCAGTGCTGGGCCTGCCCCACCTCCTGCCACCCACTCTTCCTCCTTCCTCCTGAGTGTGGAGGCAGGCAGGTGGCAAGCTCTGTGCTGCTCCTCCTGGGCCCTCCCCTTCTTGCCATTAGGCTGTGAGCTCAGTGAGGAGGCCCAGGTCACATGGCCTGTGTGCCCTGAAACTCCACTGACATTGATGCTCTGCTGCTTCTCAACAACATGCCCGGCAGTGGGGTTTTCCTTAAGGACAGGCCATGCAAACCTGGGGTTTGGTGCTCTTGTGCCTGTCTGTGCAGTTTGACAGTCTGGGGTGGGGGAGGGGAAGTGGCACTCACTGGATAGGATGGAGGCTTCTAGAGAAAGGCCCCACAAGGTCCTGTCAACAGAAGTGGCCTTGCCTGAGGGAACACAGAGGAGGGAGTGTCCCCTTGCCCTATTCAGGTGTCACAACTGTGTGAGTTGACATCAGCATAGAGACAGTCAGTCCTCTGATTGTCCTGCCTGCTGACTCACTCTGAGGTCACTGCCTCCAGTCCCAACCCTAACTTCAGCTGAGAAGCACTTACAGAAGAGACCATGCTGCCCCTTTTGGTCAACAAATTCTGGAATGTTAGGTCCAAAGACATCTAGTTCCCCTTCACCAAAAGGAACCATTTCCCTTCTGTCAGGCAAAATGGGCAGATAGCTGTGTCTGATGCCTATGAGCACAACAAAACTCATGCCGGCTTCCTGGCTACTTCAGTATAACACATGTCTGCTTAAAAGTCAGTTAGTTACAGAAAACACACAGGAAGGATTACTAAGCATGGTTGCTGGGATCTCATTGAATGACTTACTTTGTGATCATCATATTTTACCTGGGTAAAGCAATCTTTATTTTCTTTTAGGGATAAGGTTTCTTTCTTTCTCTTCTCTCTCTCTCTCTCTCTCTCTCTCTCTCTCTCTCTCTCTCTCTCTTCCTTCCTTCCTTCCTTCTTGCCTTTCTTTTTTCTGAAGATAAGTTTCCTGTGTTTACCCTTGTCTGTCCTAGACTCATGTTTTAGACATGGCTGGCCTCGAACTCACATAGGTCTGCCTGCTTCTGCCTCCGTTAATTCTGAGATCACAGGCTTGCACCTGTGACACCTGGCCCTAAAATCTCTTTTTGTTGTTACATGAAAAAGGTATCACTGCCTTTAATCCCAGCACTCGCTCAGGGAATGCCAAACAGGTTAAACTCTGGGAGGTCAAGGCCTGCCTGGTCTACAGAGTGAGTTCCCAGACAACCAGGCCTAACACAGAGAAACCCTGCCTCAAAATAAGAAAAGGCATCTTTTTCGAGTCAATTTCCACACACCCAAAGTTCCTATATGATCTAGGAGCTATCTGGAAAGAGCCATCACCTCAGGCATATGAGACTTCCTGGGTTGTCAAACAGGTCAGAGCACTGGGTTTATGCAAAGGCTCTGAGAATCCTTCAACACAACAACACAAAGACTCTGAGATAATGATCACTGACCAAAGGCAGCTTCACAGCTGAGCTGCTGTCACTCCACATTCCGGATAGATACAATGGGTCTGCTAAAATTCTGCTGCACACTAGCCCTTTTGTTCTGACCCCAATTCATAGAAGGTAGGTCCCCTGGAGCCCTGACTCAGAGACACATGGCCAGCAATGTTCAGCCTCTTCCCATCTAATTGTTATGATGTGACTAACTGCATTCTGGCTCCTCTTAGCTGTCCAGAAGTGGAAGAGGGCAGGTCTCTGTCATTGGGTCTGTAGCTTCTCATCATCAGGCCATGTTTGCTGTGGCCAGAACTCTCAGCAGCCTACAAGGTCCTGTGGAGCTGAAATCGGTAGCTCAATCAGTACTCACCAGGCTGCAGTTGAGGCACCAGAACAAAGTTTCAGACACCAAAACCCGTACTAGAAGCACATACCTAGGAGAGAGAAGGAGGAATTATTCCAAAATGGACTTCTCCTCACTTGGGGAGGACGGTGTGGCCACTGTGGGCTCAGAGGAGCCAGGGTGCAGTGGTGCTGAGAAGGCAGCTAAGGAAAGGCCCTGTCAGCTCACTCTCTCAGTGTAGACTCTAAAGACAAGGCACCATTGAGCCACCTTTGCCTTACAGAACATGGCCCACTCCAAGCTGTTCCCAGACCCATCCAGACTGTCATGCCATCATGAAGGGGATGGTAAAGAGAACCTCTCTCGTGCTGTACCCCCTGACCTTCCTGACATGGCACCAAGTATCTCAATGTTTGGGTAAATGTAGAACTGCAAGGAAATGTCCTCTATGCAAAGTATCTCCTGCTGCAGTGTGGGTTGCACAGATAAACAGCAGTTAGTGTTTGTGCCCCCCACAGGCACATCATGTGTGCTTCCTCATGTTGTTATTTCAGCCCAGACCCATGTAGTGTATGAACACCATCCAGGAGACCAAGTGCCAAGTCCCGGGCCAGGCACTGAGTCGACACTGATGCCCTGGCAAATGTGTGATGAACAGGGAAAGCCCCCAATCCTTCTGCAGTGCAAGAGCTCTGTGGAGATGTTTCCCCAGCAAGGAAGGCTGGCTCCCATCCAGCTATTTCTTATCTTACAAATACTAAATATAGCTCTGATATCTTGAGGTTGAGGAACATGTATTAGGTGGCCAGGTGAGGTGGCACACAGGTGCAATCCCAGCACCTGCGAGACAAAGACAGGGAGATCTTTGTGAGATCCATGCCAGCCTGGTCTACAACGGAGGTCCAGGACAGCCATGGCTACAAAGAAAAACCTTATCTCAATAAGCCAAAAAAAAAAAAAGTGTTAAGTGGAGGACTTTTTGTAGCAAGCATTTGCAGGTTCCTTTGTAAAGTTTCTAGTGTCTGTCTTCCTCATGTGTCAGGCAATTTCATATCCGGAAGCGATGAGAGGAAAGGCCTGCGTCTAGCAACCCAGGGTACAGTAGTGTCCATCTCTTAGCAGACAGGCAATCGTTTGAGGTGTGCTTACACAGGGCTAAGGGAAGCTTGGCTGTGACCCAGGGCTGCTGCTCAGAAACTTCCTGGCAACATCTGCGGAGGGCAGGGACCCAGGAGAATGGAATCTCGTGCTTCCAGATACCTGAGCAGTGTGAGGAGACACCACCAGGTCAGTAGCTACAGCCTTCTGCACCCAGTTTGCTGAGGGCACAAAACTGTGGCTGCTGTCCATGGAAGGGCAAGGCTGACCCAAGGATGTGGAAGCCTGGGCCTCCGGAACTCTGCCAGGGGTTAGCTAGCATAGCACGCAGACTCTGGGCTCAACTTTAAGATGTTTATTCAGCACCACGAGATATGTTTTAATGTAGTAAGAACTGAAACTGGCCTATCTTCAAAAAATGGTGACTTTTTCCCGGTCTTTACTGGACTGGGATTTCATGAGCTTCATTTGTTTTTGAATGGTGTGGAGATTATACTTGTGTTATCTGCATATTTCTTCTCCTTGTTTATGTCTTCCTCCTCCCAGCACTCGGGAGACAGAGGTTCTCTGTGAGTTTGAGGCCAGCCTGGTCTACAAAGTGAGTCCAGGACAGCCAAGGTTAAACAGAGATACCCTGTCCCAAAAAAAAAAAAAAAGAAAGAAAGAAAAAAAGAAAATGTCCAGGAAACTGACAAAATGTCCTGAACCAAGAAACTGATTCTGAACCATCCAAGGGAAGTAAGGTAAGTCGGCCCACATGTCACCATGTTCCCTGCCATGATGCTAATGGACTGAACTTCTGACACTGTCAGCCAGCCCCAATCAAATGTTTCTTCTACAAGAGTTGCCTTTGTCATAGTGTATCTGTGCAGCAATAAAACCACAAGACACAAGTATGCCATAAAAATGGAGTTTCTTTAGCTATTGTACTGATTTCTGGTCCACCTCAGTGACAGAGAAGCCTGTTCCGAGATTTTTACCACAGGCAAGAGGAGGCACACACAGGAAGAGCCATGTGTCTTCTCCCTTGAGGCCATCAGAGGTGCAGGCAGGAACAGAGTCCTGTGGCCTTAAGCCACCCCAGCCCACCCCCAAGCAAAATCCTTGAGCACTTCCCAGGCTACAGCTGTCAGAGACACCTGACCTTTGCCCTTACTCCCTCAGACCTGTGAGTCTCCATCCTTTCCACAGCACAGGCTAGTACAGGCCTTCACTCACCCTGACTGGAAAATGGGATGAGACCTTTGACCTCCAGGTCATTCTATTCTGGTCCGGAATCAAGGAGGGCCTGGGCTAGCCCTCCGGAAGTGGAAAGCAGGCCAACTGCCAGATACTGAATGACACAGAAGGGGAAAGCAATCTGAAACACTTCCCATTTTTCATTTACCTTAAGTCATCTCCTCATGCCTTTATAACTTGAAGTTACACATCTCACATTATTTACTTAGACCCTCAGAATGAAATATTTCATATTCTGAGACCTATATGTTCCTGACAACACCTTTTTAGAACCTTTGGCTTTTATTGCTGTGAGGAGACAACCATGATCGTGGAAAGTTTCACATAGGAAAACCTTTTATTGGGGCTGGCTGACAGTTTCTGGGGTTCAGTCCACTATCATTATGGTGGGAAACATGGCGGCCTGCAGGCAGACATGGTGCTGGAGAAAGAGCTGGGAGTTCTACATCTTGATCTGTATAGGCAAGATGAGACTGTGTGCCACACTGGGCAGAGCTTGAGCTTAAATGACCTCAAAGCTGCCTTCCACATTGGCACACTTCTTCCGACAATGCTACAGGGACTCCAACAAGCCACACCTCCTAGTGGTACCACTCTCTATGGGCCAAGCATTCAAACACAGGAATGGCCTCCAAGGCGACAAACCTATTGCAGCCAGCACAACTAGCCTGCTGTTTTTGATGGGTTCCTTCACTGCCTAAGCTTGGCTGTGCTGGAACTTTCTCTGAGTGCCTGAGGGCACCATTCCTTGTATTCCATTTAGTATCTTTAATCTATTTATCTCCTTGACCACAGGATTTACCTCCTTTCGCCTAGTACCGTACATTTTGTGTGTTTCCTTGCTCATCTTGCTCCTATTAACCAAGCACTCTTCATATGAGTGAAGAGTAGCTCGGTGTGGTGGCCCACCCCATTAATCAGTGGTCTCTGACTGAAAGAGCATAAAGGTCAACAGGCCTCAAAGTACATGTGACATCTATCCTATGGATGGTTTCAGCTAGCTGGAAGATATGGTGGGTGACAAAAATACCACTGTAATAATAATTATAGGACTAATAAAAACATTAGGCCATGCTTCTAAATTAACGACAATGTATCGGCGCTCAGCTAAATCAAGTATCCACACCTTTAAAAAATCATACTTTGTCACAGTTTAGCATGGGGAAAACCTCCCAGAGAGAACACCCAAACTTAGAACCTACTGTGGGCAGAAAGGATACAAACTGAGGAGAAATAAGAACGCAGAGCTGACGGCCTCTAACTGATCTGCCATACCTTCCTGTAAACTCAAGCTGTTTTCCAATCTTTACATATTAGAAAGATGGAAGAGAAGAACAGTTTCTTAATAGTAGTGTTTTTTTTCCCCAGCCCAAACCTTCCAAGGTGCAAAAGACACACAAGCTGGTTTAATGCACATTCTTTCGTGGGCCAGAGCATTTCACAGGTGCTGCTCCAAGCTGCCTGTGGCCTCTACTCCTACAGGGCTACGATGGCTGCGACACATGGCAGCTTGGACAGGCAGAACTAGGAGGTCAACAGTCTTCTAGACCAACCTGAGGAATGGAGTTAACCACCCAGATTGTTTAAAAAATTAGAGACTGCTATGGTCCCTCTCCGAGTTGCCATAGCAGAAGGCTCCTTTTTCTTTTTTGGCTTTGTTTTGACTGTCACTGTTATGGAGTTTTTTGCAGTGTGCTTAGTGGTGATTATAATTTTCTGTACCTTCTCTAAGAGAGTTTATGGGAAAAGCAGTAAAATATCTGAGAGATGTGAGGCTCAGTTAGCGACTATTAAACAAACAAACAAACAAACAACAAAAAAAACTCTTCTCCATAGAGTTGATTGCAACTGAAATTTAAAACTCCTTACCTATGAGTCAGCTCTTTCTAAAAAGGGTCCTCCTATGCAATTTGACAATTACTAAATTGAAAAAAAAAAGATGGACAAGGCTTTGCTTACTAAAGCCTAAATTGACACAACTGATCCAAGACTTAGAATTTTCTTACTTCCTTGAATGATTTTTGCTTAAGATTTTTAAAGATTTTGAGTGTAACTGAGTTCAAATATTAGAGCAGCAAGGTGGTGGCAGAAGCCCATAATCCCAGCACAATAGAGACACAAACAGACAGATCTCTAGGAGTTCTAGACCAGCCTGGTGTACATAGTCATTTACACTGTGACCCCCCGATGATAAAATAAGCTACTTACAAAGACAGTCTAAGACTCAAGATGACAAATATCTTTTTAAAATTACTATGTAACTCCTTTTTTCATAAAAATAGATTTTATGTCCTTACTGATCTAAATTTAGATATGCATCAATCTGAGGTTGATGTGAAGAAAAATAATGTCACACTGCTCTAAAATTGCCAGCCAGTTTCCTTAAAAGTGGGGCTTCCACAAGAGACATGATAGCAAAGGGCAGTTTGACCTCAGATCTATTGGTGCTGTTGGTCTTCATAAGGGCCCAAGGTTGAACAGGGATACAAACCTACAAACTATATGCCTCCCACGTCAAAAAGCTTTGTGTACAGACTGATTTGACGTGTTACTGCTTTGACAGCTGGCTTATGCCGCGAAACGTGGGACATTTTTTTTTGTTTGTTTTTGTTGTTATACTTAATTTTTGTGCATATATATATATGTAATAATATAAATGTATATGTATATGCAAGAAACTACCTGAAGCAAGAAGAACCATGACACAACCAGGAATTATATAAATGCTACATTCTTAGTGTTTTGGCTATTTGTATTTGGCAGCCTTGAAGAAAACATCTTTTCTATCTTGGTGTGTCTAAAATCCTGAACATAGGATTCCAAGATGGCAGCGGCCCCTTTTGCACACTGCCTCTGATTAGCAGGAAACCCAGGACTGCAGGGCAACCTAAAGGCCAAACTGACAGCTACAAAAAACAAGTGCTGCCGATTCCCTGGTGAGAGGGATCCACGTTGTGTGGGGCATTGGTGTGTCCAACCCCTGGCCACCCAGTTAACCCAAAGGAAAAACAAATCCTAGGGACAGCCCACATTAGCTGCCATCTTGGGAAGGACCATGGGATTTCCCTGTAGCTTCTGGCTCTAACGCCCTGTCTGCTGCTTGCGAGATCCAGGACAGAAGGGCTGTGGGATATAGTCTGTTGCTTGACAGATCAGTAGACGAGGATCTCATCCCTGTACGTCAGTACTGAGGCATCTTCTACGGACTCAGAACCACAGAACATCACTTATAACCCTCCCCACATGTGCTGACCCTGAGGTCCCAGAAGGCAGATGAGGAAGCTTGGTGAGGGGATCACTCATACAAGTCAGCCTTAGTTTCCTTCACCACTGTTAAACCTATACACAGTAGCTTGATTATCCCAGTCTGTCTGCCTGTCTGCCTGTCTGCCTGTCTGCCTGTCTGCCTGTCTGCCTGTCTCTCTGCCTGTCTGCCTGTCTGCCTGTCTGCATGTATGCCTGTCTGCCTGCAATGCCTGTCTGTCAGTGCTACAGTTTCAGGGAAGCACTCAGAGCTCACAACATGACTGACAGACACTTGGTCCCCTCCTCTATTTGAAGTCCCCAAATGCCATCATGCACTGAATGCCTGGAGAAGGAGTGTGGTTGACCTGTTCTTCTAAGTACACATCGGTGGAAATACCATTTGGGTGCCTTCTAGATGGGGTGGGGCTTCTGCAGTCCTCTCTCACGTCCTACATACATGCCTAATGCTAAGCCACTATCACGAATAACTGGACCTCTAAAAATAGCTCCTGTGTGTTTGTCTACAGTGCCCTACTGGGCAAAGGGCTGACTCCAGCAACTGGGAACCTGTTTAGCACAGTGCTACCTCAGCACAAGGGTACAGCTGTGGGGCCCTCTCTCTGCACCATGTCTTCTGCCATCCACTCTCAAGTCTGACTCTCACACTGGGGATGATGGGATCCTCTTTCAGGGAAACCAGACCATGTGACCCAGATGATCTGAAGTGCTTAATTCTGGACCAGAGCCATCACAGTCTGCTCTGAGGTTCCTGCGCTAAATCCCCAAGGAGGAGCCCCTGGGCACAGCCCTCCTGGCTGGCCTGCTAACCTCTCAATGAAGTAGCACTATTTGTGGCCCACTTATCCTGAGAGAGGCACTTTCAGTGCACCCTAAGCTCTTGCGGAGTCTGGGGCATGGACCATCATGCCCTGTGGTGGAATCTTTAGTGATGGCCACCTGTCCTGGCCTCCTCTCTGCTCTCTTATGAGTTTCCGAAGTCCACCCAAAGTGCATCTGAGCTTCTCTTCCTGGAAACCCAGTTTTCCTTGGCAGGAGTGGCAGCTCCCACTCAGGGTTCCCTAGGGTCAGCACAGAGCCATGCATGCTTTATGCAGTCCTCCCTCTGGTGGATGGGTCCTTCTCACATATTCATTAATGACCACGATAGCTTACCTGGTTGCCAATACCTACCTCCTCTGTCAAACACGCCTGGCTCCCTCTTGCCTCAAGTGGTACCCCATGCTCCAAAGGCTCATCTTCCTGAAAGAGGAGACAGAAGTCAAGATGAACCAGCTCTGGAAATGCCTGGCAAGGCCGACTGGAGAGCCAAAAGGCCATGCCCCTGCATTGTCCTGCAGACTCTGAAGTCTTTCCTCCCTTTCCTATCCCACAAAGCCCTTCAGGACTCTCAGCTCCAGGTTGCAGGTTTCAAGCCACCTCTGAGCCCTACATTAGCTCCTCAAGCACAAATCAGAGGTGGCATCTGTGGTCTACAGTGAGTCCAGTCCTAGAGTCTGTGTTGCCACAGGGCAGCCATTGCATGTCTTCTGTCAGAGGTCCCATTCTGCCTCATTGTGGCCCCTGCTTCCTTACTTGTGTCAACCTGAGGCCTTATCCCCTGGGGAAATCTGCCTCCTCCTTCTCAATCTGCAGTCTGAAGCAAAGGCACAGTGGATCAATGTAGCCTCCTCAAGGCCATCAGGACTGGAGATGGTGCAGAGGCCCACCTGTGCTCTGAATGGTGGGGATGACAGATTATTTTTTTAATTGTTCCTCACTAGGTACCAGGCTGCATTAATTGGGGGCACATCAAGGGACAACTGTCCTCCTCAGCTGACTCTCTTAGGGATATGCCAGAGTCATTCAAGAGAGCAGTGAAAGGCAGCACTTGAAAATCACCAAGAAGATCAGTTACATCAGTCTGATACTTTCAGTTATTATGTATTAAGAGTCAGATATTTTAAAACCTTAATTTGATATACATTACAGGCTGTTTTTAATTGCTTAATATGAACCTTATAAACTTTAACAGCATTATATTCCCTTTAATTTTTGTTCTTCATTTTCCTTATATAACTTACGCATCTTCTGTGTACTTTAAATAACTTACTTGGGTATATATAGGTTATGAGAAAGCCTCTTAGTTTGTTTTTTGCAAATATAAATCTTTATATACAAACCCTTATTTAACAAATTATTTTTTAACCACATCATATTTTTATTTATGAATACCATGAGATTTAATAGTACTATAGAGAAATCCCCATCCCACCTTTATAAAAAATTTTCTGGGAAGGACTGCTTGGAACAACTAAGTACTCCTTAGGGAATTGAGACACAACAGAGGCTACCTACCTTTAGTAGCTCTTTATCCCTAGCAACTTTAACTATTTTGTTGTTGTTGTTGTTGTTGAAATTTGTCAGCCATAATTGTTATTTTTTGGAAGTACTATGTTACTGTTATGTACCCTGTAAAACTGAATCAAAATTAAACTAAACAAAACATCAAAATCATAACATAAATGTCTCTTTGGGTCCAGGAAGTTGATCTCATAGGTAGTTGAAAGGGTAGGTGGAGAAGAGAGGAAGGATGGATACATTGTAAATCTCTTCAAGGACATGTTACCAGCTCTGTTTTAGCCTTTGCTTTTTTTGTATTTCTCTCTTAGGCTGCTCTGTTCTCCTTGACCTGTCACAGAGCCAGAAGGCTATTCTGATGGACTGAACCCGGAAAGGGGGTTAAAGGACATATGGAGAATGAAAAAACGCCTCTGAACCTTAAGTAGGAGGGTCAAATCCTACATTCTAGAGTCAGCCCTTTGGCTTAAATGGCACAGGTCATTTTGAGAGCAGCAGGTGCTCTACTTGGATTGATGGGAGCTCATTAGACCTCCTTGCGTCCAAGAGAGTGTTGCTTTCTCAGATCACCAAAGGTTAAAATAGATCTCAACAACAGAAATAACAAAAACCCTACACAATCATGGAAAGTTAGCAACTCCCTACTCGTGACAACTCAGCCAGGGAAGATATAAAAAAGAAATTAAAGACTGTCTAAAATTCATTGAAAATGAAGGTACAACATACCCAAGCTTATGGGACAAAATGAAAGCAGTACTAAGAGGAAAGTTCGCAGCACTAAGCGCCTTCACATAGAAATTGGGGAGATTCCATACTAGCCACTTAACAGCTCCTCTGGAAGCTTCCCCAACAAAAGAGGTTGACACACCCAAGAGGAATAGATGGCTGCAAATAATCAATCTCAAGCTGAAGTCAATAGATTGGAAACAGAGGACAAGACGAAGAGTGAACAGAAGCAAGAAGAAGTTCTTTAAGAGGAAGAATGAATGGAATCAAGGGGCAGTCCTTTCAGAAAGTCAACAAGATAGACAAAAGACACATATTTAGTAAAACTAACTAAAAGGCAGAGGGAAAATTCCCAAATCAACAAAATCAGAACGGAAAAACAGAATATAACAACACACACTGGAGGAAAAAAACCCAAAGAAATACTAGGTCATACTTCAAAAAAACCATAGTCTACAAAATTGGAAAATCTAAATGAAATGGATAATTTTTTTGGTAGATTCCATTAACCAAATCTAAATCAAGATGAGGAAAACAAGTTAAACATCTCCATAATCCCTAAGGAAAAGAAGCAGTCATTGAATGTCTCCCAACCAGGGGGAAAAATGATTTTAGCTCAGAATTCTACCAAACCTTCAAAGAAGAGCTAATACCAATACTCTTCAAACTATTGCATGAACTAGAAACAAAGGAACATTGCCAAACTCACTCTATGGGGCCACAGTCATTCTGGTACCTAAAACACACAAAGACCCATCAACGAAAAAGAATTTCAGGCCAATTTCCCTTATGACCACTGATGAAAAATATACTCACAAACTAAATCGAAGAACACATCAAAGATATCATTCACCATGACTAAGTAGGCTCCATCCCCGGAATGCATAGGTGGTTCAACATATAAAAATCCATCAACTTTACCAATCACCAAAACAAACAGAAAGAAAAACAAAACATGATCATCTCACTAGATGCTAAAAATCATGTGACAAAATGCAGCACCACTTCATGATAAAGGCCTTGGAGAGATCAGGGATAAAAGTTCTGATAAGATGGAGCACTGACTACTTACTACTCAGTCCCAAGCTGAAGATTTTAATTTCCCTTGGGTGGGATTCTGAACATAGACTTGAGGGTACCTCTCATCATGCTAGAAACAAGTCTGCCCAATCTGTATAACAAGTCTTCTAGACTGAGAAAAGAATGTCCATGCTTTTACTGGGTCTCAAAGGCATAAGCCTACCCCAGATGTCTTATGGACATAATATTAACTTTTGTCCCTAGTCTGTATTTGTCTCAGGAGGTTTTTACCTGGCTAGCAGACTCCATCCAGAGCTGCTGAGAGCTGGACCTGCTGGAAGTTGATGTAAACCAGTCTCATAGATGTGACTACTCCCTGTCTCTTTAGCTGGATCAGCTAAACAGGTGCTTTTGGTAAGTGCCCCATTACCTAACCTTTGACTAGCTTTTCAGCCTTTCTAGGCCCCAATAACAGTGCCACTAATGTCACCATGAAAAAAAATAACATAAGAGAATGACTTTGCCCATTGTCCCACTTTATAGGCTGAAATGCTAAGTCAAGGGCAACTCTCTAGCAGGAGGGACAAATGACCACAAGGAAAAAAACTGTTAGTTCCATTTAAAGCAATTGTGCTTTGTGCCTACCTGATATCAAGCAAAAAGTGGGTGCCATCCAGATAATGGTCATGAGAGCACAGTACCTGGCCCTACAACAGGCCAAGTCAGAGGAATAACTGGCGCTACAGCAATAAGTTTAAGGAAGACCAGTTACTGGGCCTTCAGGGGACCTGTCAGAGGGGGGGAATGAGAGACCAGAGGAACTAAAATTGGATTTCAGGGTCACCGGGACAAAGGGTAAGAAATGGGCCTAAAGGAGAGACCAGGCATGATAAGGCATATCTGATCAGCTAAGGGGCAAAGCACCAGTCTGGCTACAGGAGGGCAGGGAGGGTCCTGGAATTCTGTGTTTGGACAGTGAAACTCTGTCAGTTCTCAGTTTGAATCTTGACACACCTGACCTTTCCTCAGAAGAGCTGGGTCAAGTTGCTCAACTTCATCCAGGATAGAGGGCCAGAGGGCTCAGATTGAGAGCCCTGCCCAAGGCTGTTTGTGTAATAGCAGTCCTGGGAAGGCTTTTGTGAGTCCCTGCCTGTGTGCTGGCCTGCAGTTTCCTTAAATAGTCCCTGAACTTCTCACCTGGATGTATGGAGACTTGGAACTCACCTGCCTCACAGATGTGTTCTTCGCACGTCAAGTTCCTCCCCTCCATGAGATCCTCAACCGTCTCAGGGGAAGTGAACTGGTGCTATCATCTGTCGACCACAGGGGGCCAGGAGGCATGGAGGGGGGCAATCATGGGTGACATGCACATGACCCAGCTATGCCTATCTAAAATAGGTTTTCCTGAAGTATACCTGATGTGTATTCATCTTACCTGTTCCTCTTGACGTCTTTCTTCCCTTTCCACCAGAATGAATCTGGCCAAAGCCTCCCCTGCCCCACCTTTCATCCTGAAGTCCTGTAAGTAAGAAAGACACTTCCTGCCTTGTGAGGTGGACACAGGGACATAGGTGAACTGTGCCACCTCAGTTTTCTTAGCTTCAGATAGCCACAGTCCTTGGGGGAAGGTCCAAACTTTGAATCCCTTTTACCCTACAAAGATGGCCCCAACTGCTGATATGATTCAAATCCTAGGTACTAGTCATCACCACCCAAAGATACTTCACTCACTCTAACACAAGATGCCTAACTGAGGCCATCCACAGCAGCTTCCCCTTAGAGCTCCACAGGAAACAGACTATGGGTATAACAGTATTGTGTTTATAATTATCTTTATTGCCTAAAGTTCCTGCTAGCAATCAATCAAGACACAGACACATGTTATATTTTAAAATAGCCTTAGTTAACCTGGGGCAGGGCTGGTATCAATCCTCTAAACTACCTCCCATGGTGGGGCAGGCATGGGATCCCTGTGTCAATCCCATGCCATCTGCTTCCAATAACTTCTATCAAGCTACCTCACATCCATAACGCCAAATTCCTGCTAATATGCTTCATCTGGGCCTGCGAGGTCTACAGAGTGAGTTCCAGGACAACCAGGCCTAAAACAGAGAAACCCTGTCTCGAAGTAAGAAAAGGCATATTTTGCGAGTCAATTTCCACACACCCAAAGTGACTATCTGATCTAGGGGTTATCTGGAAAGAGCCATCACCTCAGGCATATGAGACTTCCTGGGTTGCCAGACAGGTCAGAGCACTGGGTTTATGCAAAGGCTCTGAGACACCTTCAAGACAACAACACAAAGAATCTGAGATAATGATCACTGACCAAAGGCAGCTTCACAGCTTAGCTGCTGTCACTCCAGATTGAGGCTAGATACAATGAGTCTGCTAAAATTCTGCTGCACAGTAGCGCTGTTGTTCTGACCCCAATTCCTTGAAGGTAGGTCCCCAGGAGCCCTGACTCAGAGACACATGGCCAGAAACGTACAATCTCGCCCCATTTAATTGTAATGGTGTGACTAACTGCATTCTGGCTCCTTTTCGCTGTCCAGAAGAGCGAGGAGGGCAGGTCTCACAGGGAACAGAAATGAGGACCTCACTCTGGTCCGGCTTTGGGCTGCTAGCCAGGGCAATGGGAGATTCCTTCTCTCTGAGTCAAGGACCACAGGAAGCAGCATGCATCTAGATAGATAATAAATTTCCCCACGTGTCCTTTCCTCTCTGGAAAACTCTGAAGTAGAATCCACAGGCTGATTTCCACCGGGAAGGACGATAGGGAGGGGAAGGCCTGTTCCCACAACAAGACCGGCAGTATATGTTTATTCCAGTATCTCCATCCATGGTTGCAGTGGGGGTGCTAGGGTTATTTTCTGAGGTGCCTGGAGCTTGGAGCATGCCTCCTTTTTAAGGCCATTCTGGAGGCCCTCCCCCACCCTTCACAACACACATTCTGGTTGTTGGCAAACTAAGCATCATTTTGTGATGTTCCTGGAAGGCAGATGGGATCCCCATGCTTACTGAAGGTAGGTGAGTACTTTAGGAGAGGTAGTCCCCTAATGAGGCAGCTGATACCCCTCTTCAGGCAAGAACCAAGTGGGACCCACAATGATAAACAGGAACCACATGGATAAACAGGCCCCATATGCTCCTTGACGAGGGTCTTTGCAAAGGTGCCACATTGAGACATTCCCCACGGGAAAGAGGACTGCTTAAATGACAGGATCAAACTAGGTCCCCAGGCGGGGCTGTGGAAAGTTGGCTGCACTTAGGGTGACCCCAGGAGTATAGTTCAGTGGCTGTGGTGTGTGCTTACCCAAAGTGGGTCTTCTTGTGGGAACGAGCCCCTTCCCCTCCCTCTAGTCCTTCCTGGTGGAAATCAGCCCATGGAGTCTACTTCAGAGTTTTCTAGAGAGGAGATGTCACATGACTTTCTTGGTCATTGTGCAAGTCACGACCTCAGGGCCGAAGCCCACAGGCCTAAAGGGTCAAGCAAGTATGCATCTTGTGCTGGGTCCTAAAGCAAAGTTCAAAATGACTGTGGTCATAAACCCCCTCAAACCTCCGCATCCCCATCTACATCCATAGAGATATCTGAAACCATGAGGTGGGACATCAGGAGCCATTTTATGAGGTTCCTGAAGGGAAGGAGCCTGGTAGTTTATCCAGCATTATGGGGACTTGGGTTGGGGCTCAGAGCTATTATGTGACACAAGTATTCCACGATCTGGGGACTTGATGGGGAAGCTATTTTGTTCCATGCCCAATAGGGAGAGTGTGAGGGAAATAGGCAGGTGGGGTTTTTTTTTTTTTTTTTTTTTTTGGCATCCAGTGACTTGGGGTAAGGGCTCAGACAAATTTTGTGATGCAAGTATTTCAGCATCCAGGGACTTGAAGGAGGAGCCATTTTGTGCCATGCCCAACAGGCAGAATATGTTGCTGCCCTCCTTCTCTGCCATTTCCCATGCAAAAGAATTTCCTGGAGGGCAAGGCAGGCTCTCAGAGGCAAGGTGACAGCACCAGCTGAACTGAACAGACAGTTTTCACACACACACACACACACACACACACACACACACACACACACACACACACACACCAGACAGCAGGCACTCACCATAACACAGAAGAGACAGACACACATAGGGAGAGATACACACAACAGAATCATAAGACAGATGAGACCGGGGACAGTAGACACAGCAAGCATGATGTAATGAATTCCAATCTGGGCTCATCCTTGGAGTTGGTGCTCAGTAAGAACAAGGAAGGGTGAGTTTATTAAACAGTAAGTTTCAGAGGCTGGAAACATCTTAGGCCTGGGTTAGAGTGTACAGAGGTAAGGAGCTTCCAGGACCAGGCCTAGGCTAGCAGACAGAGGCAATAGTCCTCTGAGACAACAGTTGAAACAGGCAAATAAAAGAGCCTTACACAGGACCCTATTCAGAGCTTCTGGACCAACCTCCCTCTATTCGCTTTTGCTGCTGTGTCTTAGGTGGACACCTTCTGCATGTCCACTTCCCATTGCAATTCTTCCTTAGTTAGGCAAGATTCCTATGAGCCAACTGCTGAGCCTGAAAGTGCAGACTTTATTAGCTGTAGCAGTGGCCATAAAACTATCACTATAGCTAGGAGATGCAGGCCTCACAGAGGAAGATGCTCGTGCCTAGATTCCCCTGGCAGATACTGCACTGCAACCCATCTCTTTTACTCTGTCAGTTTCCTTTTGGTCTCATGTGCCAGGTGACTTTCACCGAGGAGCTGGGCAGAAGGGAATGTCCACCCCAAATACAGAAGACACATAACAAAGAAGAATTCCATTTAGTTTGGCTTGTTGAAGCAATGAGATTAGTGAGGTCACCACGGGACTGCGGATAACTCCAAAGCAGCTATTCTCTCTCTCTCTCTCTCTCTCTCTCTCTCTCTCTCTCTCTCTCTCTCTCTCTCCCTCCCTCCCTCCCTCCCTCCCATTCTCCCCGCTCTCTCTCCCTCCTTCCCTCCCTCATCTTAGTGTAGGTGTGGGTGGGTTGCTGTCAAGCAGGGTCCATATGAAAATAATCAGTGAACAACTTGTGCGAATTCCTCTCTCCTGTGGAGGACTGGGTTGAACATCTGAGGCTTTCTCTGAGGCCCTAATATATGTGGAGAAGAGGCATAGCTCTTTCTTTAAACCAAGAATATGCTTGGAGGAGCCAGTAATGGTTTGGAGCCAGGGCCTTGAGGACTTTTCCCTGAGGCCCCAATGTAACCAGGAATATACTTGGCAGAGCTGCTAACGGCCTGGGGCAAGCCTGGCTACATATTCTGAGAACCCCACTTTTCCTAACATTTGGGGCTATGGTTATCAGACCCAAGGACTGCTGTGTGCTTTGCTCTGTCATGCTCTTGAGATGACCTGTCCTTGTGTGGCATTGTTTAATTAGCTGCTTGCTGATTTTATACCATTTCACCCCTGTAGATAATCTATAAGATGCTCTACCTTTTTTTTTTCTACAAGAGAGGGTTTCACTTGGTAGCCCAGGATGTGCTGAAACCTGCTCTATAGAACAGGCTGGGCTTGAACTCAGAGATCCCCCTTCCTCTGCATACAAACATTGATATTAAACGTGTGCACTGCCATGTCTAGCGATGCTGTGCGTGTTGACAAGCTTGCTTGGCATAAGAGATTGCTTTTACAACACCTCCTGCCCACAGGTTTATCTTCCCTATTTCCAGTTTTTCTATCTTTTTTGTCTCCTGGCACCTCCCTCTCAGGACCTTGTTACTGAAGAGTGGCCTGCAAGTTCAGTCAAACTGCCACCTGAAGGGGTGTACCTGAGTACAGGAGAGAGACTAGGCATTCCTGTGATACCTCTTTCCATATCTGTGTACTGATTACATATAATATATCTGTATATATATATATATATATATATATATATATATATATATATATATATATATATATAAGAAGTCATGCATGGCAGAGAAGAATCAGCAGTAAACACGGGAGAGCCATAATCTGAAGAAGACCTTTGCAGCTTTAGATGCTTTGCTTCTGCACTCTAGTTCTTATAATGAATTATTAAAGCACTTCAAAAGCTTCTTTATTTTCATTCTAAAGGCCTGCCCTTGCTTCCCTGACAAAGTTTCTGTGAATTTAAAGGCATGAGAACATGCAGGTAAAACTCAAAGACAGAGCACCACCTATGAGGGCCAACTAAGTTTCTACACCACCTACTCCCAGCAGGGGCAGAGCTTAGAGCAAAGGAAGAGCAAGCAAGGGAAGGATAATTTGTACTAGGAAATTTGTTTTAAAATTGCTTAGATCCACAGGATGAAGTTAATTTAACTGTAGTACAACACCGCCAAATTTCTGGTTACTCCGTAGTCCAAAGTAGACTGGAGGAGAAAACATTAAAAAAAAAAAACTTACAAATGGTGTAGGAACAAAAAGTGGCATCAGTGCTTCATGATGCGAGATGGAACAACGAAAATGGATTTCTTGTGTTGGTGTTATGTTTTTGTTTTTGTTTTTGGTGAAACAGTTGTAAAATCTCCAAAAATATCTCCTACTGGTTCCCCTGAGGCTATGCTCCTACCACAGCAGGGGTTTCCAGACGAATGGACCAAAGACAGGAAGAGGTACATGAAAACAGTAAGAAAATTAGGAAGATCAGCTGCCCTGGCTGGGTTGCTCTGAAGGCCCCTGCACTAGCTCCAGGAGGTGACAGAACCTACAGCAGGGGAGGAAGCTTGCCTGTGTGGGGGCTGTTGTTTGGTTATTTGCTCACTCACTCACTCACTCACTCATTTGCTTTACATCCCTACAGCAGCCCACTCCCTCCTCTCCTCTGGGTCCCACCCTCCTACCCTCTTTTCTCTCTCAGCCCCTCCCCTTCTCAGAAAATGAGAGCCCCCACTCATCAACTCACCTCAGCACATCAAGGGTTTTTTAAAGTTGGCCTAGATGCTGGTGGCTGGGGGCACGAAGGGTGGGGTGACTGGCAGCCTGGCAGCCTGGCCTTAGGCCCCAGACCCTCCTTCACCCCAAGCCTCTCAGGAGAGCCACTTGCTAGTGAAGGTGAGCCAAAGCCATGGCCTGGCATGTGGCACAGAGCAGGTAGGACAAATGTGCCTGAGAGGCCACAGCCAGGCGCTGACAGACACAGCTTCATAGTGACAATGCTAAAATATTTCTGACCTTCAATGCCTTTTTCTATCTTCTCTCCAGCTCTGATTAATTTCTACACATCAGGTTTCACCAGCTCAAACTTCCAATTGGAAACACTCTCGTGGATGCAAGGAGGTCTAATGAGCTCCCATCAATCCAAGCAGAGCACCTGCTGCTCTCAAAATGACCTGTGGCATTTAAGCCAAAAGGCTGACTCTTGAATGTGAGATTCGACCCTCCCATTTCAGGTTCATAGGTACTTTTTCTTTCTCCATATGTCCTTTAACTCCCTTTCCTGGGTCAGTTCCTCAGAATAGCCTTCTGGCTCTGTGACAGGGACAAGGAGAACAGAGCAGCATAGGAGATAAATACAAAAAATAAAGGCTAAAACAGAGCTGGTAGCATGTCCTTGAAGAGAGTTACAATGTATCCTTCCTCTCTTCTCCACCCACCCTATCAACTACCTATCAGATCAGCTTCCTTGACCCAAAGAGATGTTTATGTTGTGACTTTGATGTTATGTTTAGTTTAATTTTGATACAGTTTTATACGATACATAACAGTAACGTAGTACTTCCAAAAACTAACAGTTTACCACTGACAAATGTCAACAACAACAACAACAACAAAATACTTGAAGTTGCTGGGGGTAAAGAGCTGCTAAAGGGAGGTAGCCTCTGTTGGGTCTCAGTTCCCTAAAGAGTAGTTAGTTGTTCCAAGCAGGCCTTCTCAGGAAATTTTATATAAAGGTGGGAAGGGTCTTTCTCAATAGTACTATTCAATCTCATGGTTTTAATAAATAAAAATGTGATGCGGCTAACATAAAAATATTTTGATATATAAGAGTTTGTATATAAAGATTGAGATAGATATATATTTGAAAAGAAAACCCCAAGAGGCTTTCTCATAACTTATAAAATCCCAAGTAAGTTATTTAAAGTACACAGAGGATGCATAAGCTATAGAAGGCATATGAAGAATACAAATTAAAGGCAATATTATGCTGTTAAAGATTATAGATCCATGTTTAGCAATTAAAAACAGCCTGTATAGTATATCAAATAAAGGTTTTAAAATATCTGACTCTCCTTACATAATAACTGAAAGTATCAGACTGATGTAACTGATCTTCTGGGTGATTTTCATGTGCTGCCTTGCACTGCTCTCTTGAATGATTCTGGCATATCATCAACTATCCCTATTTGTTTGTCATTGGGCGGTCCCTATGTCCCTTGCCATTTAATGACCTATAAGGCTTATGACTTTGGGGATCATAGAGACTGATATACAGTGTTTAAAATACCCCTTCATTCATCACTTGAATTTTCTGGTTTCTAACAACCCACAGGTTGCCCAAGCAGATAGATAGTAACCTGGGATGAGCAAGGCTCAGGATCCAGGGCTCCTCAGGTCCTCAGGGTTGAGGCATCCCTTCCTAACAGCAGCAGCAGCAGCTGGAGAAGGAGCCCACAGAATATTTTTGAGAAGGAATGCTGGAAGACCTTCTTTGCCAGCTCTGCTCTGGAGAAGACTGGAAAATCATGGCAACTTTCAAAGCTTTTCTTTGTCTCCCATTTTTGTGAAGAGAACCTCTTCCTATCTACATACCCCATTAACAATGTGCTTCAAGCTCCTCATTCAGCAGACACTGTTGTTTACTAAAGGGTACAAGACTTTGACAATGCACTCCTGTTTCTCCCTTTAGATGTCTGAAGACAGGCAGTCAGGTAGGGAGAGGAGAAGCCAGTTTATGTCACATACATGTGTCACCACTTTACACATGAGTCATTTCTCTCTACTGGGGTCCTGCCACAGCACAGCACACCTTTCGCCAGCCACTTCTGCCATTTTATGCATAAAAAAAAGACCAGTAGAATGTGGTGTGGTCAGTATAGCTGTGTTTCAGATTGGCTAGCCTAATCCATTTTGTTTTAGATCTATAGGTACTTCAACTTCCAGAGAGACAACCAGAGCTCCTGGGCAATAATGTTAGGAGCAAATCCACTAATGTGGCTATGGTAAGTGATGGCACAATCTTCACTTAAAAGTGCGGGGCCACATCCAAAAATGAATGAGGCTTTTACCTACCAGATGTTCCTCTTGGTTGCATAAGGCCAAGAAAGATGGCATGAAGTCCCAATAGGGGGTTCCCAAAAAACAGAAACTTGCAGGCAACCTTTCCCCAGGGCCTTCTAGTACACTGAAAAAGAGCAACATCCCTGTAAGTGCCCTTGACAACTGCCCACCTCAGGAGACAAGTGGCCTGAGCAAAGAGGGCACATCTGATCATGGGACAGTTCCTCCATCGGATACTGGTAAGATGGAAGGGACAGTGCCTGCAGCAGGTAGCTCCTCAGCACACCTCAGGTACATGATGTCTATGTACAACACTTGCCATTCCATCCTGAAAGCTGACCTCTCAACCATATCCCTAAGAAAGTCAGCTGACGAGGAAGAGGAGGACTGAGAGGAAGAGAAGGAAGGGGAGGAAGAGGAAAAGGAGGAGGAAGAGATGGACAAGGAGGAGAAATACACAGATAACACAAGTATAATCTGCGCACTGTTCAAAAAGAAAACAAGCTCCGAAAATCCCAGTCCACTTAAGACTGGGAAAAAGTCACCATTTTTCTGAAGTTGGGCCAGTTCCAGTTCTTACTACATTACAAAAAATCTCGTGGTGCAGAATATACATCTGAAAGTTGAGCCTAGAGTCTGCATGCTATGCTATCTAACCCTTGGCTCTATTCCAGAGGCCCAGGCTTCCACACCCTTGGGTCAGCCTTGCCCTTCCATGGACAGCAGCAGCAGTTTTGTGCCCTCAGCAATCTGGCTGCAGAAGGCTATAGCTACTGACCTGGTGGTGTCTCCTCCCCAGCAGATTCCATTCTCCTGGGTCCCTGCCCTGTGCAGATGTTGCCAGGAAGTTTCAGAGCAGCAGCCCAGGGAGGGTCACAGCCAAGCATCCCTTAGCCCTGAATAAGCACACCTCACACTACTGCCTGTCTGCTAAGAAATGGACACTACTGTACCCTGGCCTGGGAGATGCAGGCCTTTCATCTCAGCGCCTTGGGGTAGGAAATTGCCTGACACATGAGGAAGCCAGACACGAGAAACTTTGTAAAGGAACCTGCAAATGCTTGTTACAAAATGTCCTCCACTTAAATTTTTTTTTAGGCTCTTTGAGATGGGATTTCTCTGTGTAACCTTGGCTGACTTGGAACTCCCTTTGTAGACCAGACTGGCCTGGAACTCACAAAGATCTGCCTGCCTTTGTCTCCCAGGTGCTCGGCTTGCAGACATGCGCCACCTCACCTGGCCACCTAATACTTGTTCATCAACCCCAAGGAATCAGAGCTATATATGGCTCTTGTGGGAAGCACTGTCAACCTGAATGGCATAATTTTTCATTGTCAACCCAAATGCCCCATCCCTCCTCCTCTTTCCTCCATCCCTCAACGTGTACTGTGTATATTTATAAGTTTTTTTATAATTTCAGGTTATTAAAACTATATGACTTCTTGAGGTTTTATCAAACAAAAAAAAAAAAAAAGAAAGAAAGAAAGAAAGAAAGAAAGAAAGAAAGAAAAAAGTAGCTGGGTGGGAGCCAGCCTTCCTTGCTGGGGAAACCTCTCCACAGAGCTCTTGCACTGCAGAAGGACCAGGGGCTTTCCCTGTTCATCACACATTTGCCAGGGCATCGGTGTCAACTCAGTGCCGGGCCCTAGACTTGGCACCTGGCCTCCTGGATGCTGTTCATACACTACATGGGTCTGGGCTGAAAAAACGACATGAGGAAGCACATATGATGTGGGGGAGGGAGGGCACAGACACTAAGTGATGTTTATCTGTGCAATCCACAGTGCAGCAGGAGATCCTTAGCACAGAGGGCATTTCCTTGCAGTTCTCCCTTTTTCTAAACACCAAGGTGTTTGGGGCCATGTCAGCAAGGTCAGGGGGGCACAGCACGAGGGAGGGCCTTTTTGCCATCCCCTATATGAGGGCATAGCAGTCTGGATGGGTCTGGGAACAGCATGGAGTGGGCCATGTTCTTCCAGACAATGGTGGTTAAGTGTTGCCTTACTTTTAGAGTCTGCACTGTGAGAGTGAGCTGACAGGGCCTTTACTTAGCTGCCTTCTCAGCACCATTCCACCCCGGCTCCTCTGAGCCTACAGTGGTCACACCGTCCTCCCAAAGTGAGGAGAAGTCCATTTTGGAATATATCCTCCTCCTCTCTCCTAGGTATGGGCTTCTAGGATGGGCTTTGCTGTCTGAAACTTGGTTCTCGTGCCTCAGCTGCAGCCTGGTGAGTACCGAGTGAGCTTCCAGCTCCACAGGACCTCATAGGCTGCTGAGAGTTCTGGGCACAGCAAACAACCTGATGATGACAAGCTGCAGATCCAACGACAGAGAGTCACAAAGGTTTGTATTTCATTCCATCCATGCCGTACACCAAGCCCGCTGCTTGTGTGAGAACAGGGCCACTGGGATTCCCCTGCTGGGATCCATGGTCAGGACTGTCACCAGGTTGACAGGAAACCTGGATCCTTCTCATTGAGCACCGGGACCTGACAGACAGACTACACTCTGAGGCTCCTATACCTGTCCAATAGGTAGCTCAATCGGCCTGTTGTAGGGCCAGGCACTGTGCTTTCATGACCATTATCCGGATGGCACACACTTTTTGCTTGATATGAAGTGGGCACAAAGCACAACTGGGTTAAACAGAATAAGAGCTTTTTTTCCTTGTGGCTATTTGTCCCTCCTGCCTGAGAGTTGCCCTTGACTTAGCATTTCAGCCAATAAAGTGGGACAATGGGCAAAGTCATTCTCCTCTGTAACTTTTTTTCCTGGTGACACTAGGGGCGCTGTTATTGGGGCCTAGAAAGGCTGAAAAGCTAGTCAAAGGCTAGGTAATGGGGCACTTACCAAAAGCAATGTTCCTTCGGTTTCTATTTTGTGCAAAAGTTTGAAGAGTATTGGTATTAGCTCTTCTTTGAAAGTCTGTTAGAATTCTGAGCTAAAATCATCTGGTCCTGAGGCTTTCCCCTCCCCCCTGTTTGGGAGACATTGAATGACTGCTTCTTTTCCTTAGGGGTTGTGGAGATATTTAGATCTGGTAAATGGAACCTACCAAGAAAATTCTCTATTTCATTTAGATTTTCCAATTTTGTAGACTGTGGTTTTTTGAAGTAAGACCTAATGTTTCTTTGGTGTTTTCCCCCAATGTGTGTTGTTATGTTCTGGTTTTCCTTTCTGATTTTGTTGATTTGGATATTTTCTCTCTGCCTTTTAGTTAGTTTGGCTAAGTGTGTGTCTTTTGTCTATCTTGTTGATTTTCTTAAAGGACAGCCACTTGAATCAATTCATTCTTCCTCTTGTCCTCTGTTTCTAGTTTGTTGACTTCAGTTTGAGTTGGATTATTTGCAGGCATCTACTCCTCTTGGGTGTGTCAGCTTCTTTTGTTTTGGAAGCTTCCAGAGGAGCTGTTTAGTGGCTAGTATGGAATCTCTAAAATTTCTGTATGAAGGTGCTTAGTGCTACAAACTGTCCTCTTAGTCCTGCTTTCATTGTGTCTCATAAGCTTGGATGTATTGTGCCTTCATTTTAATTGATTTTGAAAAGTCTTTAATTTCTTTTTCATTTCTTCCCTGGCTCAGTTGTTACTGAGTAGGGAGTTGGTCATTTTCCATGATTCTGTAGGGTTTTTGTTATTTCTGTTGTTGAGATCCATCTTAATCCATGGCGATCTGGGAAAGCACAATAGGTAATTTCAATTTTTTTGTATAAGTTACGATTCTCTTTGTGACCGACTATATACTGCCAATTTTCGAGAAGGTTCCATGTGGGGCTAAGAAGAGAGAATATTCTTTTGTGTTTGGGTGAAAAGTTCTGTAGATAACCATTGCTTCCATTGGATTCATTCCATCTGTTGGTTTCATCATTTCTCTATTTTGTTTCTGCCTCAGTGATCTGTCCATTGGTTAGAGTGGGGCACTGAATTCTCCCACAATTGAGGTGTAAGCATCGTTCTGTGCTTTTACCTTTAATAACAACAGTGTTCTGGTTTTGCTTTTGTTTTTTTCTTTCCGTTTTTGGTTTTGTTTTGTTTTTTAATAAATCTAGTTGTCCTTGTATATTGGTCGAAGATGTTCTGAATTGGATTACCCTCTTGGTAGGATTTTCCGTTGGTGAGAATGGCATATTCTTCCCCATCTCTTTTCACTAATATTAGGAGAAATTCTATTGCTTCATGCTGTACATGTCTCTTAAAGAGCTGGATCTGGAGTTGGATTAGACACCCCATCTCCCAACCCGAGCATGCTTGTTTTAAAATTTCCTCGAACATACCTGTCCTGGGTCAGGAGACCATCTGACACTCGGACAAAGATAGAAAACAAAGCTAATCAGCTCAAGAAAAGACACTATGTGAGTTCAAAGTCCTAAAACATAAGCTGTACCTTAGGATCTTAAAGAAAAAAAATCTATTTAAAGATGTATTTATTATTTAAAGAGCATGTGTGCCTGCAAGCCAGAAGAGGGCACCAGATCTCACTATAGATGGTGGTGAACCACATGTAGTATTATTGAATATTATTAAAAATACCTAAAGAAAACTGAAACAACCTGGTTTTGGCATTTCTGAGTTCCTGTAGATATTGAGTTTTTATACTTTTCTGCTTAATACCATCTAGGATTCAGGTAATTATATTATTCTACAATTGAATGGCTTCCATGACAAATAGTGAATATGCTTTTCAGAGTATCTGCCTACATCTGCAGAAACACACAAACGGGTCAAAATGTAAAATAAAACCGTCAGTCTAAACTATCTTGTTTGTAAGAACCAAACAAACTCCCTTTGGAAAAAGAGACTCCATTTTGCAAAGGAAACTCCATTTTGTGTTCAACCTAGCCAAGGGCTGAACCCAGATTACAGACTAAGCACAAACTAGCCTAAACAGAAAAAATATTCCGTGGCAACAAAATCAACTCACCTTGGGAAAGTCCAAATACACCCTCTGCTGGTCAAGCTGAGCATCATGGGGTCTGGCACATAGCAACAACCAATTAGGAGAGGCCAGGCCCAAGTTCCTAATGCCCCCATGACTGCTTCAGCCAATCTTTTCTATAGGCCAACTTGCCCTACACCTATTACCCAACCATGAAACTCTAAGTCTTGTAACTCTCTGTTTGCAGCTTTTCTGACCAGAAATCTTCCAATCATATATTGTAGAACCCATTTCCTTGTCTAAAACTTATATATAAAAAAAAAAAACCCTCTCAACTGAGACTCTAGGCTACTTCCTTGTACCTGCTGTGTCAGCGCATCCGAGGTGTGTCCTGAGTTAGAACCTGCAATATAAAGACATCCTTGCCACTGCATTTGGACTCGGCTGTTGGGTGGTCAGTTCAGAGAGTCTCTCAAAATTTGGACATAACATTGTTAATAACTCCAAAAATGCCTACTAAAGAAAATCCAGAGCTGGACTGGTAAACACTTAATATTCCTTCCAAAAAGGAGATAGGTAAGATGATTGGACCTCCTGGGAATGTCCAGTCCAAATCCAGCCCACCTAGGAAAGCACTCACAGCCCCACCCACAAGAGTTGCTGTAGCACACATAAACAGGCTCCCTCTTCTTCACTGCATTCAGCAGTTTTGCCAACACTTTATACTTCACTCAGCCCTCAATGTGTCCATCAGCTGGCAAGACAGGAGGCAGACCTGTCACTGCTCAAGGCTCTTACCTAGGCTTGCAAACTCTGCCCACTATGCCTACATCATCAGCATCAGCTGCACCTCAGCATCAAGCCCCATCTACCACTACTACCTAAATCATCACAGCCCCACTCACAACACCTCCAGCACAAGCTACCCCAGCAGAGACAGCTTCTGTCCCGACCCCACCCACATCTACAGCTCCTTAACTCAGCACTCACAGCTTCTCCCTGAGAATGTACAATACTTCACCCCTCACCCATCACCCCACAGACAGGGTTCTCAGCCCTTCAGCCTTGGCTTCATTTGTAACGGTGGCAAAATTCCAGTTGTGAAATAGCAAGGAAACACATGAGGGGCTGTGTTAAAGAGTCACAGCATTAGGAAGGTTGAAACCCACTGCCCTTCCCTGACCTTTGCAACCACAGCCCCCACCCACTACTCTATCTTAGCAGGTCACAGTGCCCCACTGCTACAGGCGTTCTCTGCCAAATGAAGGTCAAGTGAGTATTCAGCCTTCTGACCCCTCCTCAGAAAGTAACCACTCACATCATAGCCTTGGCCTGGTGCTCTGCATTCCCTGCTCACTTATCTCACCACTCACACAGCCCAGCCCACAACAACTGCCACAGCAGAAACAGCCCTGGGCCCCCTTCTCCTTCAGCGGTTCTGGGCAACATTAAGTAGGGACCAAAAGTTACACTGACATAATCCAGCACTCAGAGAAGGACCAGACCTCAGTGAAGCCCTGGATCAGCAAGAGAGCTCAGCCCATCACTCTTCAGACAGCTCTCACAACCACACACTAGTATACACCTACAGAGCCCTGTCCTGCTCTTAGAATGACCCTGCCTCCTCTTTGGTCAACATCCAGAGCCCAGCCTAATTTTGTAAGTGATCACCTAGCCTCTCACCCTGGAAGGCCATTACCTCCATGCTGCAGGATCCATAGCCACACCCCCAACACCTCACCACCTCCTGCTTCCCTAGTAATCAGGTGGACCCTGCACACCCTGGATGGCCCTCACAACCCTGCCTGAGTCTGTCTACCTCCCTGGCTCAGCTCTAAGCATTCCTGAACACCGCCCCTCCCCCGCCTTCTTCTACTCCCAGGCTCCTGTTCCCAAGGAAGTCCACAGTGCACAATGTTTCCTTCTCTAACTCTAACTAGGTCCAGGTCCACCCACCCTTCCACCCTAGCATACAAGCCCCGCCCACCACTACCGACCTCAGCAGTCACAGCCCCGCCCTCAAGACCAGCAAGAGTCCTCCTGCTGCAGGGCACCCTATCCTTACTTCCAAGTTTTCTCATAGACTCCTTCTCCATTCAGCCCTGGCCCATCCCCTGATACTCTTTTTTGACTTCTTTCTGGGCCAGCTGTTTTGGACCCTTGCCCCTGCCCTCTGTACAGGTCCTCAGGGTGAGCCTGATCCAATGGTGTTCCTAATGGTTAGAGCAGCCAGCTGCACTGATCTCACAGACTGCATGGCTGCAGAAGACCAAGCCTTTAACCCCACCACTTGGGAGGCAGAAGCAGGCTGAGAACTGTGAGTTCTAAGCCAAAGAAAGTCCAGGACAGCCAAGGGTACACAGAGAATCCCTGTCTCAGAAAAACAAACAATCAAAAAAAAAAAAAAAAAGAAAAAGAAAAAAGAAAAAAGAAAGAAAAGAAAAGAAAAGGAAAGAAAAACAAAAAGAAAAGAAACGATGGGTCAATGGCTGGGCAAAAGCACCTGAGGGGATGTTTGTAAACTTCGCTCACCAGTTTTATAGGAGCAGCTGGGGCAGGCCTGACCAATGGTACTCTGTGGTTCTGTGCACACCCTGACCTGGGGTGGGGGTCTTTCACCTTGAACCTGGATACATGGTCAGGACACTGTGAGCTGGAGGCCTGTGCTACCTGGTGACCACAAGGCTGAGCCCACACAGGGAACCTAATAATGAAAGCCTTAGATTCCACTCAAAGGGAAGGAAACTCTGGAGCAGAGTTTGTGACATTTGCCCTCCTATGGCTGTGGTCTCCCTCCTGGAGGGTCTCAAGCAGTGCTGGGCCTGCCCCACCTCCTGCCACCCACTCTTCCTCCTTCCTCCTGAGTGTGGAGGCAGGCAGGTGGCAAGCTCTGTGGTGCTCCTCCTGGGCCCTCCCCTACTTGCCATTAAGCTTTGAGCTCAGTGAGGAGGCCCAGGTCAAATGTCCTGTGTGCCCTGAAACTCCACTGACATTGATGCTCTGCTGCTTCTCAACAACATGCCCGACAGTGGGGTTTTGCTTAAGGACTGGACATGTAAACCTAGGGTTTAGTGCTCTTGTGCCTGTCCGTGCAGTTTGAGAGTCTGGGGTCAGGGAGGGGAAATGGCACTCACTGGATAGGATGGAGGCTTCTAGAGAAAGGCCCCACAAGGTCCTGTCAACAGAAGTGGCCATGCCTGAGGGAACACAGAAGAGGAAGTGTCCCCTTGCCCTATTCAGGGGTCACAACTGTGTGAGTTGACATCAGCATAGACACAGGCAGTCCTCTGATTGTCCTGCCTGCTGACTCACTCTGAGGTCACTGCCTCCAGGACCAACCCTAACTTCAGCTGAGAAGCACTTACAGAAGACACCATGCTGCCTCTCTGGTCAACAAATTCTGAGCACTTAGGTCCAAAGACATCTAGTTCCCCTTCACCAAAAGGAACCATTTCCCTTCTGTCAGGTAAAATGGGCAGATAGCTGTGTCTGATGCCTATGAGCACAAAAAAGCTCATGCTGGCTTCCTGGCTAATTCAGTATAACAAATGTCTGCTTAAAAGTCAGTTAGTTACACAAAACTCACAGGAAGGATTACTCAGCATGGTTGCTGGGATCTCATTGAATGATTTGCTTTATGATTATCTGAGTCTCACAGATGTGACTACTCCCTGTCTCTTCAACTGGATCAGCTAAACAGATGCTTTTGGTAAGTGCCACACTACCTAGCCTTTGACTAGCTTTTCAGCCTTTCTTGTCCCCAATAACAGCACCTCTATTGTCACCAGGAAAAAAAGTGACAAAAGAGAATGACTTTGCCCATTGTCCCAGTTTATAGGCTGAAATGTTAAGTCAAGGGCAACTCTCTGGCAGGAGGGACAAATGGCCACAAGGAAAAAAAAGCTCTTATTCTGTTTAACCCAGTCGTACTTTGTATCCACCTCACATCAAGCAAAGAGTGGGTGCCATCCAGATAATGGTCATGAGAGCACAGTACCTGGCCCTACAACAGGCCAAGTCAGAGGAATACCTGTCCCTACAGCAGGCCAACTCAGGGAATAAGTTTCAGGAAGACCTGTGATTGGGCCTTCAGGGGACCTGTCAGAGGGGGGAAATGAGAGACCAGAAGAACTGAAATTGGATTTCAGGGTCACCGGGACAAAGGTTAAGAAATAGGCCTAAAGGGGAGAGCAGGCACGATAAGGCATATCTGACCAGCTAAGGGGCAAAGCACCAGTCTGGCTGCAGGAGGGCAGGGAGGGTCCTGGAATCCTGTGTTTGGACAAGGAAACTCTGTCAGTTCTCAGTTTGAATCTTGACACACTGACCCTTCCTCAGTTGAGCTGGGTCAAGTTGCTCAACTTCATCCAGGAAAGAGGGCCCAGGGCTCAGACTGAGAGCCCTGCCCAAGGCTGTTTGTGTAATAGCAGTCCTGGGAAGGCTTTGTGAGTCCCTGCCTGTGTGCTGGCCTGCAGTTTCCTTAAATAGTCCCTGGACTTCTCACCTGGATGTGTCCAGCCTGGGAACTCACAAGCCTCACAGATGTGTCCAGGTCAGGTCAAGTTCCTCCCCTCCAGGAGATCCTAAACCCTCTCAGGAGAAGTGACCTGCTGCTGTCATCTGTCGACCTCGGGAGCGGGGGCCGATCTTGCATGACATGCACATGACCCAGCTATGCCTATCTAAAATAGGGTTTCCTGAAGTACACCTGATGTGCGTTCATCTTATCTGGTCCTCTTAACGTCTTCCCTTTCCACCAGAATGAGACTGGCCAAAGACTCTCCTTCCCCACCTTTCCTCCTGAGGTACTTTAAGTAAGAAAATCACTTCCTGCCTTGCGGGGTGGACACCAGGACATAGCCAAATTGTGCCACCTCATTTTTCTTAGCTTCAGATAGCCACAGTCCTTGGGGGAAGGTCCAAACTTTCAATCCCTTTTACCCTACAAAGATGGCCCCAACTGCTGTTATGATTCAAATCCTAGGTACTAGTCTTCACCACCCAGAGATACCTCACTCACCCTAACTCAAGATGCCTAAGAGAGGCCATCCACAGCAGCTTCCCCTTAGAGCTCCACAGGAAACCGGATATGGGTATAACAGTGTTGTTTTTTAACTTATCTGTCTTGCCTGTAGGCAGTGCTAGCAATCAATCCAGACACACATACGTGTTATATTTTAAAACAACCTTAATTAACCTGGGGCAGGGTAGATATCAATCCTCTAAACTACCTCCCATGGTGGGGCAGGCATGGGATCCCTGCCTCACTCCCATGCCATCTGCTTCCAATAATTCCTATTAAGCTACCTCGCATCCATAACACCAAATTCTTGCTAATGTTCTTCATCTGGGCTGAATTCTCCATCCACTCAGGCCATGTGCTTCTCCTCCATCTAACCCATGGCTGCCTTCCTCTGCTCTCCTCAGGTCTCTTTCCTTCCTCCTCTTGGCTGTCCTGCCTTTTTCTTCCCAGGGTTCCTCTCTCTCCTAGCCCAAGCTGTCTCCTGTGATCTGACCAGGTAGGATGGCTTTTTATTAAGCAAAAGCTGGGCCATAGGGACAGGAAGCAGTAATTACCATCAAAATACTTCAGACCATCCCCCAACTTAACAGGCTCTATGTGGTCCCTGACTTGTAAAGTTGGTTCAGTCCCATCAAAGGTTAATTTCTTTTTTTTATTTTAAATTTATTAATTTATTCAGATTACAACTCAATTGCTATCCTGTCACTTGTATCCTCCCAGTCCACCCTCCTGCTTTCACTCTTTTCCCCTCCCCTAGGTCTGAGACCAAGTGGGACCTCCTCCTGCACTGTTGTATCTCAATTGCCTAAAGAGTAGTTAGTTGTTCCAAGCAGGCCTCCTCAAGAAATTTTATATAAATGTGGGATGGGGCTTTCTCTATAATACTATTAAATCTCATGGTATTAATAAATAGCAATGTGATGCGGCTAAAATAAAAATATTTTGATAAATAAGGGTTTGTATAAAAAGATTGAGATGGATATGTATTTGCAAAAAAAAAAAAAAAAACCCAAGAGGGTTTCTCATAACATATAAAATCAAAATAAGTTCTTTAAAGTACACAGAGAATGCATAAGATATATAAGGCATATGAAGAATAAAAATTAAAGGCAATATTACCCTGTTAAAGTATATAAGGTCCATGTTTAGCAATTAAAAACAGGCTGTATAGTATATCAAATGAAGGTTTTAAAATATCTGACTCTCATTACATAATAACTGAAAGTATCAGACTGATGTAACTGATCTTCTGGGTGATTTTCATGTGCTGCCTTGCACTGCTTTCTTGAATGATTCTGGCATATCATCAACTATCCCTATTTGTTTGTCATTAGTGGTCCCTATGTATCCCTTGCATCTTAATGACCTATAAGGCTTATGGCTTTGGGGTTCATGGAGACTGATATACAGTGCTTAAAATACCACTTCATTCATCACTTGAATTTTTCAGTTTCTAGCAACCCACAGGTTGCCCAAGCAGATAGATAGTCCCCAGGTTACAATAGAGAGCCAATGCTGTGCTATCAAAACACAATCCCCCTTTGGGTGCTGTGTTCCATGGCTCTAACATGGTGCGTGGTTCTAAAGGACTCTGTGCCTCTGAATGGACAACCTAAGAGTCTGGTTGAATTGTCCTGGGCGAGCCCACCTGCTTGGGGTTGATATCCTGAGATTCCCCTCATAGAACCCCATCCCATTATAATGTCAAAAAAAAAAAAAGAAAAAAAAAAGAAAAAAACAAGACTCATCTAGACCTTTGGCTGTTAGCCACAGCTCTGGACCTCGTGATCATCTATGGGACTTTTAGAGAGGAAAAACAACTGTAACATGTTTGGAATCAGTGCTTATGTTAGCCCTCCACATATATTATTTACTCGGAAAGTCCCTCTGCTCCATAAAGTAGAGAATGTTTCCAGATTACTTGTATCAGCTGTTTCTCTCTAATTGTATAGATTTCCCATCCAAAGTAGCTAAAGATACACTGTACAAGTTACAGGATTTAATCTGCTTTACAACCCTCCACCTCCATTCAATATTATGATTATAATACATGTATTGATAATTCCTTTCACAATGCTAGAAGGTATTTGTTGCTGGGAGGACATAAGAGTCTGTTGGAGATTCAGACACTGGTAAACTCATCTGAACTTTAAAAATAAATAATAATTAAAAAGGAGAGAACTTCTGAGGCCTGGCCTGATCAACCAAGGCTTTCCCTGAGGCCCTGACCTATGGACAATGCAATATATCCTTCTTCTCAAAATTAGGATCCTGTTGGGCAGAGCCAGTAATAAACTGGGGCCAGGCCTTGGGAGCTTTCCCCCAGAAGCACTGATGTATGGGGAAGGAAGGAATGCAGATCAATCTCTAAAACCAGAATTATGCTTAATAGAGCTGGTAATGGCCTGGGACCAGGGCTGCCTCTTTCTCCTGCTGCTTCCTGCTCCTGCTGCTACTGTTGCTGGTTTGTCATTTGGTCATGAGAAAAGAGGTGATAAGGAAATTTTGGAAGCCAGGTGATGTGGTACAGGCCTGTCATCCCAGCACTCAGGGAGGAAGAGACAAGCAGATCTCTGTGAATTTCAGGAAGTCCAGGACAGACAAGGCTACAGAGAGAAAACCTGTCTTGAAAAACCAACTGAACAAACAAAATAATAAGAGGAAGTTGAAGGAGGAGGAGGAAGAAAAGAGGAAGAGAAGAGGAAGAAGAAGAAGAAGAAGAAGAAGAAGAAGAAGAAGAAGAAGAAGAAGAAGAAGAAGAAGAGAGGGATGAGCATGGCTCAAGATCCAGGGCTCCTCAGGCCCTCAGGGTTGAGGTTTCCTTTCCTAGCAGCAGCAGCAGCTGGAGAAGGAGCACAGACAAGATTTTTTAGAAGGAAACCTGGAAGACCTTTCTTTGCCATCTCTGCCCTGGAGAAAACTGGTAACTTCCAAAGCTTTTCTTTGTCTCCCACTTTTTGTGAAGAGAACCTCTTCCTATCTACACACTCCATTAACAATGTGCTTCAAGCTCCTCATGCAGCAGACAGTGTTGTTTACTAAAGGGTTCAAGACTTTGACAATGCACCCCAGTTTGTCCCTTTAGATGTCTGAAGACAGGCAGTCAGGTAGGCAGAGGAGAAGCCAGTTTATGTCACATACATGTGTCACCACCTTACATATAAGTCATTTCTCTTTACAGGGGTCCTGCCACAGCACAGCACACCTTTCGCCAGCCACTTCTGCCATTTTCTGCATCACAATAAAAGACCAGTAGAATGTCATGTGGCCAGTATAGTTGTGTTTCAGATTGGCTAGCCTAATCCATTTTGTTTTAGAGCTATGGCTACTTGAACTTCCAGAGGGACAAGCCAGAGATCCTGGGGAATACTGTCAGGAGCAAATCCACTAATGTGGCTCTGGTGAGCAAGGCACAATCTCCATTCACAGGTGCAGGGCCACATCCAAAAATGGATGAGGCTTTTACCTCCCAGACATTCCCCTTGGATACATAAGGCCAAGAATGATGGCATGAAGTCCCAATAGGGGGTTCCAAACAAACAGAAACTTGCAGGCAACATTTGCACAGGGCCTTCTAGTACACTGAAAAAAAGCAACATCCCTGTAAGTGCCTCTGACAACTGCCCACCTCAGGAGAAAAGTGGCCTGAGCAGAGAGGGCACATCTGATCATGGGACGGTTCCTCCACCGGCTACTGGTAAGATGGAAGGGGCAGTGCCTGCAGCAGGTAGCTCCTCAGCACACCTCAGGTATGTGATGTCTATGTACAACCCTTGCCATTCCATCATGAAAGCTGACCTCTCAACCATATCCCTAAGAGAGTCAGCTGAGGAGGAAGAGGGGGGTAAGAGGAAGAGGGGGAAGGGGGAAGAAGAGATGGACAAGGAGGAGAAATACACAGATAACACAAGTATAATCTGCATACTGTTCAAAAACAAAACAAGCTCATGAAATCTCGGTCCACTAAAGACTGGGGAAAAGCCACCATTTTTCTGAAAATAGGTCAGTTTCAGTTCTTACTACATTAAAACAAATCTTGTGGTGCTGAATAAACATCTTAAAGTTGAGCCCAGAGTCTGAGTGCTATGCTAGCTAACACTCGGCACTATTCCGGAGGCCCAGGCTTCCACACCCTTGGGTCAGCCTTGTCCTTCCATGGACAGCACCAGCAGTTTTGTGCCCTCAGCAATCTGGGTGCAGAAGGCTATAAGTACTGACCCGGTGGTGTCTCCTCACACTGCTCAGGTATCTGGAAGCAGGAGATTCCATTCTCCTGGGTCCCTGCCCTCTGCACATGTTGCCAGGAAGTTTATGAGCAGCAGCCTAGGGAGGGTCACAGCTAAGCATCCCTTAGCCCTGTATAAGCACACCTCAAACTACTGCCTGTCTGATAAGAGATTGAAAATACTGTACCCTGTCCTGGTAAATGCAGGCCTTTCCTCTTATCGCTTCGTGGTAGGAAATTGCCTGACACATTAGGAAAACGGATGCTAAAAATTTTGCAAAGGAACCTGCAAATGCGTACTACAAAATGTCCTCCACTTGACAGTTTTTTTTTTTTTTTTTGGCTTTTTGAGACAGGGATTCTCTGTGTAGCCATGGCTGTCCTGGACTCCCATTGTAGACCAGGCTGGCCTGGAACTCACAAAGATCTGCTTTCCTTTGTCTCCCAGGTGCTGGGATTGCAGCAGTGAGCCACCTCACCTGGCCACCTAATACTTGTTTGTCAACCTCAAGGAATCAGAGCTATATTTAGGAATTTTAAGATAAGAAATAGCTGGGTGGGAGCCAGCCTTCCTAGCTGGGGAAACCTCTACAGAGAGCTCTTGCACTGCAGAAGGACTGGGGGCTTTCGCTGTTCATCACACATTTGCCAGGGTATAAGTGTCGACTCAGTGCCTGGCCCTGGACTTGGCACCTGGTCTCCTGGATGCTGTTCATACACTACATGGGTCTGGGCTGAAATAATGACATGAGGAAGCACACATGATGTGGGTTGGGCTGGGGACACAGACACTGAGTGCTGTTTATCTGTGCAATCCACACTACAGCAGGAGATCCTTAGCACAGAGGGCATTTCCTCACAGTTCTCCATTTCCCTAACCATCTAGGTGCTTGAGGCCATGACAACAAGGTTGGTGGTGGGGGCACTGTCCCCAAAGGACTCTGGGCCTGCATGTGCCTCTGAGTGCAAGGATTCTCACTGTGGCACACTCCCACACCTGGCAATACTGTTCCCTGACATGATGGCTGAGCCTGGGGCACGGCCCATCATGCCCTATGGTGAATCTGCAGTGATGGCCCCCTAGCCTGGCCTCCTCTCTGCTCTCTTACGAGTTTCCAAAGTCCACCTAAAATGCATCTATCTCCCCTGCCAGGAACCCCAGTTTTCCATGGCAGGAGTGGCAGCTCCCACTCAGGGTTCCCTAGGCACCAGCACAGAGCCATGCATGCTTTATGCAGTCCTCTCTCTGGGGGACAGGGCCTTCTCACATATTCATTAATGACCATGACAGCTTACCTGGTTGCCAATACCTACCCCCTCTGTCAAACACACCTGGCTCCCTCTTGTCTCCGGTGGTACCCCATGCTCCAAAGGATCATCTTCCTGAAAGAGGAGACAAAAGTCAAGATGAATCAGCTCTCGAAATGCCAGGCAAGGGCGACTCAAGATTCAAAGGATACCTGCCTTGGTGGCGCATGCATGTAGACCAAGCATTCAGGAGGAAAAGGCTGGTGGATTGCTGTGAGTTCGAGGTCAATCTGGTCCACAAAGTGAGTCAAGGACAGCCAAGGCTATACAAATAGACTGTGTCTCATAAAACAAGAATATGAAATATTCAAAACAGCAGGCCCCTGCGTTTTCCTGCAGATTCTAAAGACTAGACTATCCACTCCCAGGAGCTCACCTCCAAACCCATTGCAGGAATTTAGAACGCTATGTCTACCTGTCACTCTTCCAGGGGTTTAACTACTGTTTTCAAAGCTACAAGGCCGTGTATGCAAACAGCATAGTATGGCAACAATTCTTAAGGCACCTCAGAAAATGGCTCTGAGTGGCCCCTCACACCCAGTCCACTAATACTTGAAACCCAGCTTTAGCAACACAGTTCTGTTGAAGGGCCTGGAATCAGAAACACCTGATTGACACTCTCCATTCCAGAAACCTGACAAAATGGCTTCAACCCCTGGGAACCAAGAGAAGCTCTGTCCCCAGATAGAATGTCCCTTGCCTAAAGGTACAGACACTTGACAAAATAGCCTCGAGCCCTAGGGACCTGGAGGCCCTCAGTCCTTGGAAGTCGTGTCCCTTACCTAATGGCCCAGGAACCAGACAAAATGGCCTCAAGCCCTAGGCACCAAGAGTCCCTCAGTCCCCGGAAGTAGAGTCCCTTATATAAATGTCCAAGAATTCCACAAAATGGTCTGAAGCCCTAGGGACCCGGGGCCCCTCAGTCCCCAGATGTAGTGTAACTTTCCTAAAGGTCCAGGAACCTGAGGGGCATGGTGGCACACACCTTTAATCCCAGCATTCAGGAGACAGAGGCTCGCTGTGAGTTTGAGGCCTGCCTGGTGTACAAAGTGAGTCCAGGACAGCCAAGGCTACACAGAGAAAATCTGTCTCAAAAAGAAAAAAAAGGAAAGGTCCAAGAACCTGACAAAATGTCCTGAACCAAGAAACTGACTCTGAACCACGCAAGGGAAGTAGGGTACTTCGCATTCCAGGAAACTCACACAACTCACTGTGACTCCTGCCATCTAAACCCTGAATCCAAAAAGCACAGTGTACCCTTCAGCATTCCTGACATGTCAGAAATTGGCTCTGATACCCTAGTGTTCTTGGGAATCTGAAACAAGCTATTGATAAATCTCTAGGCATATTGAAATATTGATCTGGACCTCAGGTCCTGTATCCAGATATCTCCATGGATGTAGATGAGGATGCAGAGGTTTGAGGGGGCTTATGACCACAGTCACGGTGAACTTTGCTTTAGGGCCCAGAACAAGCTGCACTCTTGCTTGACCCTTCAGACCTGTGGGCTTGGGCTCTGAAGCCCTGACTTGGACACTGACCAAGAAAGTCACATGTCCTCTCCTCTCTGGAAAACTCTGAAATAGACTCCATGGGCTGATTTCCACCAGGAAGGACTAGAGGGAGGGGAAGGGTCTCGTTCCCACAAGAAGGCCCGCAGTATATGTTTATTCCAGTATCTTCATCCATGGTTGGGGTGGGGGTGCTAGAGTTATTTTCTGAGGTGCCTGGAGCTTGGAGCATACCTTCCTGCTAAAGTCAGTCTGGAGGCCCTCCCCAACCCTTCACAACATAAACTCTGGTTGTTGGGAAACTAAGCACCATTTTGTGATGTTCCTGGAAGGGAGATGGGCTCCCCAGGCTTACTAAGGGGAGGTGAGTACTTTAGGAGAGGTGGTCCCCTAATGAGGCAGCTGATACCCCTGGTCAGAATAGAACCAAGTGGGGCCCACTACATGGGTCTGGGCTGAAATAATGACATAAGGAAGCACACATGATGTGCCTGTGGGGGACACAGACACTAACTGCTGTTTATCTGTGCAACCCACACTGCAGCAGGAGATACTTAGCATAGAGGGCATTTCCTTGCAGTTCTCCATTTCCCCAAACATTGAGATACTTGGTGCCATGTCAGGAAGGTCAGGGGTCACAGCACAAGGGGGGGTCTCTTTACCATCCCCTTCATGAGGGCATGACAGTCTGGATGGGTCTGGGAACAGCAGGGAGTGGGCCATGTTCTGCAAGCCAATGGTGGCTCAATGTTGCCTTGCCTCTAGAGTCTGCACTGTGAGAGTGAGCTGACAGGGCCTTTACTTAGCTGCCTTCTCAGCACCATTCCACCCCAGCTCCTCTGAGCTCACTGTGGTCACACCGTCCTCCCCAAGTGAGGAGAAGTCCATTTTGGAATATTTCCTCCTTCTCTGTCCTAGGTATGGGCTTCTAGTACGGGTTTTGGTGTCTGAAACTTGGTTCTGGTGCCTCAGCTGCAGCCTGGTGAGTACCGATTGAGCTACCGATTTCAGCTCCACACAACCTCATAGGCTGCTGAGAGTTCTGGGCACAACAAACACGACCTGATAATGAAAAGCTACAGACCCAAGGACAGAGACCTGCCCTCCTCCTCTTCTGGACATCTAAGAGGAGCCAGAATGCAGTTAGTCACACCACAACAATTAGATGGGGCTAGGCTGTACATTTCTGGCCATGTATGTCTCAGTCAGGGCTCCTGGGGACCTAGCTTCTAGGAATTGGGGTCAGAACAAAGGCCTAGAGTGCAAACAGAATTTTAGCAGACCCATTGTATCTATCTGGAATGTGTAGTGACAGCAGCTAAGCTGTGAAGCTGCCTTTGGTCAGTGATCATTATCTCAGAGTCTTTGTGTTGTTGTGTTGAAGGATTCTCAGAGCCTTTGCATAAACCCAGTGCTCTGACCTGTCTGACAACCCAGGAAGTCTCATATGCCTCAGGTGATGCTCTCTCCAGAGAGCCACTAGATCAGATAGGAACTTTGGGTGTGTGGCCATTGACTCCCAAGAGATGCCTTTTCTTATTTCAAGACAGGGTTTCTCTGTTTTATGCCTGGTTATCCTGGAACTCACACTGTAGACCAGGCAGGCCTTGACCTCACAGAGTTCCACCTGCTTTGGCATTCCCTGAGTGAGTGCTGAGATTAAAGGCAGTGGTACCTTTTTCATGTAACAATAAAAAGAGATTTTAGGGCCAGGTGTCACAGGTGCAAGCATGTGATCTCAGAACTAAGGGAGGCCGAAGCAGGCAGATCTACATGAGTTCGAGGTCAGCCAGGTCTAAAATGTGAGTCTAGGACAGACAAGGGTAAACACAGGAAACTTATCTTCAGAAAAAAGAAAGGCAGGAAGGAAGAGAGAAAGGAGAGAGAGAGAAAGAGAGAGAGAGAGAGAGAGAAAGGAAAGAAACCTTATCTATAAAATAAAATAAAGATTGCTTTACCCATGTAAAATCTGATAATCACAAAGTAAGTCATTCAATGAGATCCCAGCAACCATGCTTAGTAATCCTTCCTGTGTGTTTTCTGTAACTAACTGTCTTTCAAGCAGACATTTGTTATACTAAAGTAGCCAGGAAGCCAGCATGAGCTTTGTTGTGCTCATAGGCATCAGACACAGCTCTCTGCCCATTTTACCTGAGAGAAGGGAAGCCATTCCTTTTGGTGAAGGGGAACTAGATGTCTTTGGACCTAATAACCCAGAATGTGTTGACCACAAGGGGCAGCATGGTCTCTTCTGTAAGTGCTTCTCAGCTGAAGTTAGGGTTGGTACTGGAGGCAGTGACCTCAGAGTGAGTCAGCAGGCAGGACAATCAGAGGACTGCGTGTGTCTATGCTGATGTCAACTCACACAGTTGTGACACCTGAATAGGGCAAGGGGACACCCCTCCTCTGTGTTTCCTCAGGCAAGGCCATTTCTGTTGGCTTGACCTTGTGGGCGCCTTTCTCTAGAAGCCTCCATCCTATCCAGTGAGTGCCACTTCCCCTTCCTCACCCCAGACTCCCAAACTGCACAGACAGGCACAAGAGCACCAAACCCCAGGTTTGCATGGCCTGTCCTTAAGCAAAACCTCACTGCCGGGCATGTTGTTGAGAAGCAGCAGAGCATCAATGTCAGTGGAGTTTCAGGGCACACAGGCCATGTGACCTGGGCCTCCTCACTGAGCTCACAGCCTAATAGCAAGAAGGGGAGGGCCCAGGAGGAGCAGCACAGAGCTTGCCACCTGCCTGCCTCCACACTCAGGAGGAAGGAGGAAGAGTGGGTGGCAGGAGGTGGGGCTGGCCTAGCACTGCTTCAGACCCTCCAGGAGGAAGATCACAGCCACAGGAGGGCAAAGGGGACAAACTCTGCTCCAGAGTTTCCTTATTTCCTTCTCTTCAAGTGGATTCCAAGGCTTTCCTTCTTAGGATCCCATTCTGGGCTCAGCCTTGTTGTCACCAGGCAGCACAGGCCTCCAGCTCACAATGTCCTGGCCATGCATACAGGTTCAGGCCTAAAGACCCCCACCCCAGGTGAGGGGATGCACAGCAGCACAGAGTACCATTGGTCAGGCCTGAGGCAGCTCCTCCTGTAAAACTGTTGAGGGAAGTTAACATTCACTCAGCTGCTTTTGTCCAGCCTCTAACACATATTTTCTTTTTTTTTTCCCCTTTTCTCTTTGTTTTCTATTTTTCCGGGGACAGGGTTTCTCTGTGTATCCTTGACTGTGCTGGACTCTCTCTAAATACAAGCCTGGCCTTGAACTCAGTTTTCATCCTGCCTCTGCTTCCCAAGGGGTGGGATTAAAGGCTTGGTCTTCTGCAGACATGAAGTCTATGAGATCATTGCAGTAGGCTGCTCTAACCATTAGGGACTCTATTGGATCAGGCTCAGCCTGAGAACCTCTAAAGAGGGCGGGGCCATGGCTCCATAACAGCAGGCCCAGAAGGAAGTCCAAAAAGAGTATCAGGGGATGGGCCAGGGCTGAATGAAGAAGGAGTCTATGAGAAAACTTGGAAGTAAGGATAGGGTGCCCTGCAGCAGGAGGACTGGTGCTGGTCTTGTGGGTGGGGCTGTGACTGCTGAGGTCAATAGTGGTGGGCGGGACTTGTATGCTAGGGTGGAAGGGTGGGTGGACCTGGACCTAGTAAGAGCTAGAGAAGGACACTTTGTGCACTGTGGAATCCCTTGGGAACAGGTCCTGGGAGGGGTGGGGGAGGGGCGGTGTTCAAGAGTACTTAGAGCTGAGGCAGGGAGGTAGACAGACTTAGGCAGTCTTGTGAGGGCCAACCTGGGTGTGAGAAGCCCACCTGATTACTAGGGAAGCAAAAAGTGTTGAGGTGTTGGGGGCGTGGCTATGGATCCTGCTGTGTGGAGGTAAGGGCCTGCCAGGCTGGGAGGCTAGTTGATCTTGTAGAAAATTGGGTTGGGCTCTGGATATTGACCTAAGAGAAGGCAGGGTCACCCTAAGAGCAGGATGGGGATGTGTAGGTGTTTACTAGTGTGGGGTTGTGAGAGCTGACTGAAGAGTGGTGGGCTAAGCTCTCTTGCTGATGCAGGGCTTGGTTGAGGTCTGGCCATTCTCGGATGTCCTCCCCTCTGTCCCACTTTCCTGGTAAGTGAAGACTTTCATGGGACATGCCCCATGACTCTTTCTGCTTCTGGGTTAACTCACTCATTGTGATCATTTCTAGTTCCATCCTTTTGTCCACAAATTTCTGCAATTCCTAGTTTTGATAGCTGAGTATAAAGGATGAAATTTGAGATTTTGGAACTGATAAATTTCAGATAATAGTGATTCTCTTTAGATGCTGCTATAATAAATGGATGAAATATTTGGGAACTATAGATGGGATGAACACATTTGCACATGAGAGAAACCTATAAGAACATGCTATAGGTAGCCCAGTTACAGTCTCTCCAGAGTATCCACCTTCTTTTCTCCATAACCAATGAATATGTTACAAGTCCAGTGAAAAATAAAGCTGCAAATGTAATTACAGGCAATGATTATCAAATCATAAAATATGGACATGATACGCTCTCTGGGTTGGTCCACTACGGTCCTTAGCATACTGCAAAGGAAAAGGATGACAAAAAGAGAAATGAACCAGGAAAACGCCATGTGACAGGTCTGTACCTCCCGTTGCTAGATCTGAAGATGGTGGAAGGATCAAGGAGATCACAAACCAAAGCATGCAGAAGGTTTCAAAAGCAAAGGTTGGAATGGACAACCACCTTGCTGACACCATGGCTACATCCCAAAGAGACCTATGTTGGGTACCTACTATGCAGAATGCAATATAATTAACTTGTGCTGTTTCAAGGCACTAGGTTTATGGTTAGTTGTTACAGCAGGAATACAGAAATACACATGAGAATAGAAACATTCTACTAGCGATTCTAAGCAGTGCTTTATTCTTTTTCTTAATTGATTTTTTTTTTACCTTACATCCAGATCGCAGCCCCCACCCTCCTCTCCTCTAGGTCCCGCCCTCCTACCCTCTTCTGCCTTTTCTGCTGCCCTTTTCCTCACCCACTTCCTACCAACCCACCCTGGCACATCAAGTTGCTTCAGGACGAAGCACATCCCCTTCCACTGAGGCCAGCTAGTGGAAAGTGATCCACAAGCAGGCAACAAAGTCCGTGTCAGAGACAGCCCCTGCTCTGCATTCATGGGGATGCACATGAAGACCAAGCTGCCCATCAGTTACATATGAGTCAAGAGCCTAGGTCCAGCCCATGCCTGCTCTTCAGTTGGTGATTCAGGCTCTGTAAGCCCCCATGGGCCTAGGTTAGTTGACACTCTTGGTCTTCCTACAAAGTTCTTGTCTCCTTTAGGTCCGGCTATCCATCCCTCCACTCTTCCACAGACTCCCTGAGCTCCACCTAATGTATGCCTGTGGGTTTCAATATCTGTTTCCGTCGCTGCTAGGTGGAGTTTCTCAGAGGACAGTTATGTTAGGCTCCTGTCTGCAAGCATAGCAGAGAATCATTCATGGTGTCAGAGGCTGCTTCTCTCCCAGGGGTGGATCTCACATTGGACCAGTCATTGTTTGGACATTCCCTCAATCTCTGCTCCATTTTTATTCCTGCACATCTTGTAGGCACAATAAATTTTGGGTCAAAGGTTTTCTGGGTCGGTTGGTGTCCCCTTCCCTCCACCGGAAGCCCTGAGTGGCTAGGAGGTGGCCTCTTCAGTCTCGATGTCCCCTGATGCCAGGAGTCTCAGCTAGAGTCACCCTCATACACCCCCAGGAACCTACCCTGTCGTGACTCTTCAGCTCGTCTCAGAGATGGCCTCTGCCCACAGTTTCTTTTCTCTCTGAAAGCCCTCTGTCCTCCTGGCCCTGCTCTCCCTACATCTGATTCCTGCCCTAGCTTCCCTCAGCACCCTCTCTTTTATCCTGTACCCTCTCTTCAACCCCTTCTGCTCTCCATTCTACTTCCTCTTCTGAATGAGATTCAAGCATCCTCCTTTGGGCCCTCTTTCTAATTTAGCATCTTTGGGTCTGTAGATTGTAGTATGTTTATCCTTTACTATATGGCTAATATCCACTTATAAGTGAGTACATACCATGTGTGTCTTTCTGAGTCTGGGTTTCCTCACGCGGGATAATCTTTTCTAGTTCCATCCATCTGACAATTTCATAATTACCTTGTTTTTAGTTTCCTAGTAATATCCCACTGTGTAAATAAACCACAATTTCTTTATCCATTCTTCAGTTGAGGGACATCAAGAATGTGTCCAGATTCTGGCTATTATGAGTAAAACTGCTATGAACACAGTTGACCAAATGTCTTTGTGTATGGTGGGATATGTTTTGGGTATATGCCCAGGAGTGGTAAAGCTGGGTCTTGAGGTAGAGATATTTCCAATTTTTTGTGAAAGTGCCATATTGATTCGCAAAGTGGTTGTACAAATTTGCGTTCCCACCAGAAATAGAGGAGTGTTCCCCTTTCTCCACATCCTCACCAGCATGTGAGGTCACTTGAAATTTTGATGTTAGACATTCTGGTAGGTGTAAGATGAAATCTCAGAGTCATTTTGATTTGCGTTTCTTTGATAACTAAGGACATTGAGTACTTCTCTAGGTGTTTCTTGGACATTCGATGTACCTTTGTTGAGAATTCTGTTTTGCTTTATACCCCATTTTTAAAATTGTGGTATGTGTTTTGTTGGTTTTTAATTTCTTAAGTTCTTTATATATTTTGAATATTAGCCCCTTGCTGCATGTAGGATTGGCAAAGATCTTTTCCCAGTCTATAGGCTGCCAATTTGTTCTGTTGACAGTGCCCTATGCATTACAGGAGCTTTTCAATTTCACAAGGTCCCCTTTATTAATTGTTGATCTTAGAGCCTGAGCTGTTGGTGTTCTGTTCAGGAAGTTGTCTCCTGTGCCAATTAGCTCAAGGCTGTTCCTCACTTTCTCTTCTAATATATTTCGTGTTTCTGGTTTTATGTTGAGTTCTTTGATCCACTTTGACTTGAGTTTTGTGTAGAGCGATAAATGTGGCTCTATTTTCATTTTTCTATATATAGACCTCCAGTTAGACCAGCATCATTTGTCAAAGATGCTTTCTTTTTTCCATTGTATGACCTTGGCTTTTTTGTCAAAATCAAAAGCGCATAGATGTGTGGGTTTACTTCTGGGTCTTTGATTTGATTCCATGGATCAACCAGTCTGTTTCTATGCCAGTATCATGCTGTTTTTATTACTGTTGCTCTATTGTACAGCTTGAGATCAGGCATGGAGATACCACCAGAAGTTCTTTTATTGTATAGGATTGTTTTAGCTATTCTGAGCTTTTTGTTTATCCAGTTGAAGTTGAAAATTGTACTTTCGTGGTCTGTAAAGAATTGTTGGTCGTTTTATGGGAATTGAAAATAGACCTCTTGAAACTGAAAATCTTCTGTAAGGCAAAGGACACTGTTAATAGAACAAAACAGCCGTCCAAAGATTTGGAAAAGATCTTCAAGAATCCTACATCAGATAAAGGGCTAATATCCAAAATATAGAACTAACTCAAGAAATTAAACATCAACAAAATAACCCAATTTTTAAAATGGGGTGCTGCTTAAGCAGGGAATTCTCAACAGAGATCTCAAGTAGCCTAGAAACACTTTTTAAAATGTTCAACGTCTTTAGTCATCAGGAATATACAAAGCAAAACGACTCTGAGAGTCTGTCTTACATTAGTCAGAATGGCTAAGATAAAAGAACTCAAGTAAAACTAAGCTACCTGGTCTTCAACTCCCTCAGAGACTTGAGAAGAAATAAACTTGATTATCTGAATATGCCAGGAGTGCAGGTTAGTAACTCTCCAAATGAAAATATAACAGAGACAGTTTTCTACCTGAATAGTCTCCCAAAACTCTCTATAACGTTGAGCATCTTCTTTGGCCTTCTGGCCCAATATCTCTGACAGACACTTAGTTTTACAATGAAGCTTAGTTGTTTAGGGATTAAGATGTATTTAGGTCTAGCTAGGTGTTCTAAGTTGATAATGACAGTATGTGATGGAGATTGATTTACATTCAGAAATGTAGATGCACCAAGATATCTTCTTCAAGGCTGTCAAATACAAATAGCCAAAACACTAAGAATGTAACATTTATATAATTCCTGATTGTGTCATGGTTCTTCTTGCTATAGATAATCTATTGCATATATATATATATATATATATATATATATATATATATATGTATGTTAAAATAATTTTTTAAGATCCTAATGTATAGCTTATATTTTAGCCCTTTGAGGTCACATAGTGTCTTTTCTTGGGCTGTTTAACTTTGCTTTCTATCTTTGTCTTAGTGTCAGATGGTCTCCTGACCCAGGACAGCTACGTTGGAGAAAAATTTAAAATAAGCATGCTTGGGTTGGGAGACAGGGTGTCTAATCCAACTCCAGAGACAGCTATTTAATAGAGTGGTACAGCATGAAGCAATAGAATTTCAACCAAAAATTAATGAAAAGAGATGGGGAAGAATATGCCATTCTCCCCAAAGGAAAAGCCTACCAACAGGGCATTCCAATTCAGAACATCTTTGACCAATATCCAAGGGCACCAACAGTTATTTTAAAAAATATAAAAAAAAATCCAAAACAAACTTGTTATTATAGGTAAAAGTACAGAACGATGCAGATACCTCAATTGTGGGAGAACTCAGTGCCCCATTCTAACCAATGGACAGATCACTGAGGCAGAAACATAATAGAGAAACAATGAATCCAATGGACCCAATGGTTATCTACAGAACTTTTCACAAAACACAAAAGAGTACTCGCTATTCTTTGCACCGCATGGAACCTTCTTGAAAATTGGCAGTATATAGTCGGTCACAAAGCAAACCGTATACAAAAAATTGAAGTTACTCATTCTGCTTTCCCAGATCACTATGGATTAAGATGGATCTGAACAACAGAAATAACAAAAACCCTACAAAGTCATGGAAAATGAGCAACTCCCTACTCAGTGACAACTGGGCCAGGGAAGAAATAAAAAAAAAAGAAATTAAAGACTGTCTAAAAGTCAATGAAAATGAAGGCGCAACATACCGAAGCTTATGGGACACAATGAAAGCAGTACTAATAGGAAAGTTCATACCACTAAGCGCCTTCATACAGAAATTGGGGAGATTCCACAGTAGCCACTTAACAGCTCCTCTGGAAGCTTCCACAACAAAAGAGGCTGACACATCCAAGAGGAATAGATGGCTGCAAATAATCAAACTCAAGCTGAAGTCAACAAACTAGAAACAGAGAACAAGACTAAGAGTGAACAGAAGCAAGAAGCAGCTCTTTAAGAGGAAGAATGAAGGGAATCAAGGGGCAGTCCTTTCAGAAAGTCAACAAGATAGACAAAAGACACACACTTAGCCAAACTAACTAAAAGGCAGAGAGAAAATATCCAAATCAACAAAATCAGAAAGGAAAAACAAAACAGAACAACATCTCCATAACCCCTAAGGAAAAGAAGCAGTCATTGAATGTCTCCCAAACAGGGGGGGAAAAAGCCTCAGGGCCAGATGATTTTAGCTCAGAATTCTACCAGACTTTCAAAGAAGAGCTAATACCAATACCCTTCAAACTATTGCACAAAATAGAAACAGAAGGAACATTGCCAAACTCACTCTATGGGGCCACAGTCATTCTGGTACCTAAAACAGACAAAGACCCATAAAAGAAAAAAAATTCAGGCCAATTTCCCTTATGAACACTGATGAAAAAAATACTCACAAACTGAATCAAGAACTCATCAAAGATATCACTGGCCACGACCAAGTAGGCTCCATACCAGGAATATAGAAGTGGTTCAACATATAAAAGCCCATCAATGTAATCTGTCATGTAAACCATGGAAGAAAAAACGAAATATGATTACCTCATTAGATGCTAAAAATCATGTGGCAAAATTCAACACCGCTTCATGATAAAGGCCTTGAAGAGATCAGGGATAAAAGTTCTGATAAGATGGAACACTGACTACTTACTAATTACTCCCAAGCACAAGATTTCTATTTCCCTTTGGTGGTATACTGAATATAGACCTGAGGGTGCCTCTCATCATGCTAGAAACAAGTCTGCCCAATCTGTATACCAATTCTTCTGAGTGAGAAAAGAATGTCTATGTTTTTACTGGGTCTCAAAGGCATAAGCCTACCCCAGATGTCTTATAGACACAACTTTAACTTTTGTCCCTAGTCTGTATTCTTCTCAGCAGGTTTTTACCTGGCTAACAGACTCCATCCAGAGCTGCTGAGAGCTGGACCTGCTGGAAGTTGATGTAAACCAGTCTCCTTGATGTGACTACTCTCTGTCTCTTCAGCTGGATCAGTTAAACAGATGTTTTTGGTAAGTGCCCCATTACCTAGCCTTTGACTACCTTTCAGCCTTTCTAGGCCCCAATAACAGTGCCCCTAATGTCACTAGGAAAAAAAAGTGACAGAAGAGAATGACATTGCCCATTGTCCCACTTTATAGGCTGAAATGCTGAGTCAAGGCCAACTCTCTGGCAGGAGGGACAAATGGCCACAAGGAAAAAAGCTCTTAGTTCTGTTTAAACCAGTCATCCTTGCCACTGCATTTGGACTCGGCTCTTGGGTGGTCTGGTCAGAGAGTCTCTCAAAACTTGAGTAGAGCATTCATTGTAAATAACTCCAAATATGCCTACATAAGATGACCAGAGCTGAATACTAAATATTCCTTCCAAAAAGGAGATAGGTAAGACGATTGGCCCTTCCTGGGAATATCCAGTCCAAATGCAGCCCACCTAGGAAAGCACTCACAGCCCCACCCACGAGAGTAGCTGCTGCCCACACAAACAGGCTCCCTCTTCTACACTGCATTCAGTAGTTTTGCCAACACTTTACACTTCACCCAGCCCCCATCTTGTCCATCAACTGGCCAGACAGGAGGCAGACCTGGCACTGCTCAAGGCTCCTACCGTGGCTTACATGCTCTGCCCACTATGCCTACACCATGAGCCTCAGCTGCACCTAAGCATCAAGCCCTGCCTACCACTACTACCTAAGTCATCACAGCCCCACTCACAACACCTCCAGCACAAGCTACCCCAGCAGAGACAGCTTCTGTTCTCCCACCCGCACCTTCAGCTCTTTAACTCAGCACTCAAAGCATCTCCCTGAGAATGTACAATGCTTCACCGTCCCCTACAGACAGGGTTCTCATCCCTTGGGTCTTGACCCCCACAACAGCTATGTATGTTGAGGTTCCATTTGTAACAGTGGCAAAATTCCAGTAATGAAATAGCAACAAAACACATGAGGGGCTGTGTTAAAGAGTCACAGCATAAGGAAGGTTGAAACCCATTGCCCTTCCCTGACATTTGCAACCACAGCCCCCACCCACTACTCTATCTCAGCAGGTCACAGTGCCCCACTGCTACAGGTGTTCTCTGCCAAATGAAGGTCAAGTGAGGATTCAGCCTTCTGCCCCCTCCTCAGAAAGTGACCACTCACATCATAGCCTTGGCCTGGTGCTCTGCATTCCCTGCTCACTTATCTCACCACTCACACAACCCAGCCCACAACAACTGCCACAGCAGAAACAGCCCTTGGACACTCTTCTCCTTCAGCAGGTCCAGACAACACTCAGTAGGTATCAAAAGTTATACTAACACAATCAAGCACTGAGCTAAAGGCCAGAGGACCTCAATCAAGCCCTGCTTCAGCAAGAGAGCTCAGTCCACCACTCCTCAGTCAGCTCTCACAAACTCACACTAGTATACACCTACACAGCCTCATCCTGCTCTTAGGGTGACCCTGCCCCCTCTCAGGTCAACATCCAGAGCCCAGCCCTATTTTGTAAGAGATCACCTAGTCTCCCACCCTGGCTGCCCCTTACCTCTACACTGCAGGATCCATAGCCACGCCCCCAACACCTCACCACTTCTGCTTCCATAGAAATTTAGTGGGCCCAGCACATCCAGGTTGGCCCTAACACCTCTGCCTCAGTCTGTCTACCTCCCTGGCTCAGATCTATGCACTCCAGAACACCGCCCCTCCACCTCCCCTGGAGCACCCGTTCCTAAGGGATTCTACAGTGCACAAAGTCTCCTTCTCTAGCTCTTACTAGGTCCAGATCCATCCAGCCTTCCACCCTAGCATACAAGCCCCACCCTCCACTATGACCTCAGCAGTCACAGCCCCACCCACAAGACCAGCACCAGTCCTCCTGCTGCAGGGCACCCTATCCTTAACTCCAACTTTTCTCAAGAATCCTTCTCCATTCAGCCCTGGCCCATCCCCTGACACACCTTTTTGACTTCTTTCTGGGCCTGCTGTTATGGATCCTTGCCCCTGCCCTCTTTAGAGGTCCTCAGGATGAGCCTGATCCAATAGTGTCCCTAATGGTTACAGCAGCCTGCTCCAGTGATCTCACAGACTGTATGTCTGCAGAAGACCAAACCTCAAAATTCAACACTCAGGAGGCAGAGGCAGGCCGAGAACTGAGTTCAAGGCCAGCCTGGTATACAAAGTGAGTCCAGGATAGCCAAGTATTCACAGAGAGACCCTGTCTCTGGGAGAAAAAGAGAAAAAGAAAAAAGAAAAGAAAAGAAAGAAGAAAGAAAAAGAAAAGAATAGATGTGTGAGGGGCTGGACAAAGGCACCTGTGTGGATGATTGTAAACATCCCTCAACAGTTTTACAGGAGCAGCTGGGGCAGGTCTGACCAATGGTACTCTGTGGTGCTGTGCATCCCCTCACCTGGGGTGGGGTTCTTTCACCTTGAACCTGGATACATGGTCAGGACACTGTGAGTTGGAGGCCTGTGCTACATGTTTACCACAAGGCTGAGCCCAGAATGGGACCCTAAGACTGAAAGCCTAGGAATCCACTCAAAGGGAAGGAAACTCTGGAGCAGTGTTTGTGCCCTTTGCCCTCCTGTGGCTGTGGTCTCCCTCCTGGAGGGGCTCAAGCAGTGCTAGGCCAGCCCCACCTCCTGCCACCCACTCTTCCTCCTTCCTCCTGAGTGTGGAGGCAGGCAGGTGGCAAGCTCTGTGCTGCTCCTCCTGGGCCCTCCCCTTCTTGCCATTAGGCTGTGAGCTCAGTGAGAAGGCCCAGGTCACATGGCCTGTGTGCCCTGAAACTCCACTGACATTGATGCTCTGCTGCTTCTCAACAACATGCCCGGCAGTGGGGTTTTGCTTAAGGACAGGCCATGCAAACCTGGGGTTTGGTGCTCTGGTGCCTGTCTGTGCAGTTTGAGAGTCTGGGGTGGGGGAGGGGAAGTGGCACTCACTGGATAGGATGGAGGCTTCTAGAGAAAGGCCCCACAAGGTCCTGTCAACAGAAGTGGCCTTGCCTGAGGAAACACAGAGGAGGGAGTGTCCCCTTGCCCTATTCAGGTGTCACAACTGTGTGAGTTGACATCAGCATAGAGACAGTCAGTCCTCTGATTGTCCTGCCTGTTGACTCACTCTGAGGTCACTTTCTCCAGTCCCAACCCTAACTTCAGCTGAGAAGCACTTACAGAAGAGACCATGCTGCCCCTTTTGGTCAACAAATTCTGGAATGTTAGTTCCAAAGACATCTAGTTCCCCTTCACCAAAAGGAACCATTTCCCTTCTGTCAGGCAAAATGGGCAGATAGCTGTGTCTGATGCCTATGAGCACAACAAAACTGATGCAGGCTTTCTGGCTACTTCAGTATAACAAATGTCTGCTTAAAAATAAGTAAGTTAAAAAAAAAACACACAGGAAGGATTACTAAGCATGGTTGCTGGGATCTCATTGAATGACTTACTTTGTGATTATCATATTTTACCTGGGTAAAGCAATCTTTATTTTGTTTTATAGATAGGATTTCTTTCTTCTCTCTCTCAGGAAGTTGTCTCCTGTGCCAATATGTTCCAGTCTCTTCCCCACTTTTTCATCTAATTGACTTAGTGTCTCTGGTTTTATGTTGAGGTCTTTAATCCACTTGGATTTGAGTTTTGTGCAAGGTGACAAATATGGATCCAGTTGCATTTTTTTTTACATGTAGACATCCAGTTAGACCAGCACCATTTGTTGAAGATGCTATCCTTTTTCCATTGAATGGATTTGGCTTCTTTGTCGAAAATCAAGTGACCATATGTGTGTGGATTCTTATCTGGGTCTTCGATTCGATTCCACTGATCAACCAGCCTGTTGCTGTGCCAGTACCACGCTGTTTAAATTACTATTGCTTTCTTTATAGTACAGTTTGAGATCAGGTATGGAGACACTTCTGGAGCACCTTATATTGTACAAGATTGTTTTAGCTATTCTGGGTTTTTTGTTTTTCCATATGAAGTTGAGAATTGAACTTTTAACGTCGTTAAAAAATTGTGTAGGTATTTTGATAGGGACTGCATTGAATTTGTACATTGCTTTTGGTAGGATGGCCATTTTTACTATGTTAATTCTCCTGATCCATGAGCAAGGAAGATCATTCCATCTTCTCATGTCATCTTCAATCTCTTTTTTCAGAGTCTTCAAATTTTTTTCAAACAAGTCCTTCACTTGCTTAGTTAGAGTAACCCCTAAATACTTGATATTGCTTGTGGCTAATGTGAAGGGTGTGGCTTTCCTAATTTTTTCCTCTGCAAGCTTGTGTATAGAAAGGCTACAGACTTTTTTGAGTTAATTTTGTATCCAGCCATTTTCCTGAAGGTGTTTATCAACTGTAGGAGTTCTCTGGTGGAATTTTGAGGGTCACTGATGTACACTATCATATCATCTGCAAATAGGGATAATTTGACTTCCTCCTTTCCCATTTGGATACCCTTGATCTCCTTTTGTCATCTTATTGTTCTGTCTAGAACTTCGAGTACTATATTGAAGAGATAAGGAGAGAGTGTCCATCAGTAGAAGAATGGATAAAGAAACTGTGGTACATATACACTATGGAATACTATGTAGCTATTAAAAACAAGGAATTCCCGAAATTTGTGGATAAATGGATTGAGCTAGAAATGATCATATCGATGAGTTATCCCAGAAGCAGAAAGACTCAAATGGTATATAGTCACTTATATCTGCAAATTAGCCGAAGGGGCATGTCCCACGAATGACTTCACTTACTAGGAAACTGGGACAGAGGAGAGGACATCCTATGGGGAATCGAGATGAGAGAAGCATGGGAGAATGGCAAAGTAGAAGGATCCAGAGGGTCCTAGAAGCCAACAAGTAGAACATTATGGTAGGCAGATTTGGGCCCAAGGATCCAGCTCAAACTAAGGCACCAGCCAAGGACAATACAGGCCATAAACTTTAAACCCCTACCCAGATCTAGCAAATGGTCAGAACATTCTCCACAGTAGAGTGGAGAGTGGGATATGACTTACTCACATACTCTGGTGCCTGATATTTGACCATGTCCCCTGGAAGGGGAGACCTGGTGGCATCAGAGAATGGACAGCAGGTTACCAAGAAGAGACTTGATACCCTTTGTACATATACAGGGGAGGTAATCCCCCTCAGGAACAGTCATAGGGTAGGGGTATAAGGGGAAAACAGGAGGGAGGGAAGAAAGGGAGGATACAAGGGATGGGATAACCATTGAGATGCAACAAGAATAAATTAATAAAAAAAATCCCTAAAGAAAACTGAAACAACCTGGTGTCAGCATTTTCTGAGTTCCTGTAGATGTTGGGTTTTTATAGTTTCCTGTTTAATGCCATCTAGGATATGTATAACTATATTCTACAACTGAATGGCTCACCTGACAAATAGTGAATAAGCTTTTCAGGATATCTGCCTGTATCTGCAGAAACACACACAAACGAGTTAAAATGTAAAATAAAACCCTCAGTCTAAACTATCTTGTTTGTAAGGACCAAACAAACTCCCTTTTTAAAAAGAGACTCCATTTTGCAAAGGAAACTTCATTTTGTGTTCAACCTAGGCAAAGGCTGAATCCAGATTCCGGACTAACCACAAACTAGCCTAAACAGAAAAAATGTTCACTGGCCACACAATCAGCTCACCTTGGGAAAGTCCAAATCCACCCTCTGCTGGTCAAGCTGAGCAGCAGGGTGTCTGGCACATAGCAACAACCAATTAGGAGAGGCCAGGTCAAGGTTCCTAATGCCCCCAGGACTGCCTCAGCCAATATTTTCTATAGGCCAACTTGCCTCTACATCTATTACCCAACCATGAAACTCTAAGTCTTGTAACTCTCTGCTTACAGCTATTCTGCCCAGACGTCATCCAATCATATACTGTAGAAGCCATTTATTTGTCTAAAACCTATAACAAACCCTTTTCAAATAAGACTCCAGGCCACTTCCCTGCACCTGCTGCATCAGCGCATTGGAGGTGTGTCCTGGGTTCCAACCTGCAATATAAATACAACCTTGCCACTGCATTTGGACTTGGCTCTTGGGTGGTCTGTTCAGAGAGTCTCTCAAAATTTGGACATTACATTGTTAGTAACTCCAAACATGCCTACTTAAGATAACCAGAGCTGGATTCGTGAACACTTAATATGCATTCCAAACAGGTGATAGGTAAGATGATTGGCCCTTCCTGGGAATATCCAATTCAAATGCATCCCACCTAGGAAAGCACTCACAGCCCCACCCACAAGAGTTGCTGCAGCACACACAAACAGGCTCCCTCTTCTCCACTGCATTCAGTAGTTTTGCTAATGCTTTACACTTCACCCAGCCCTCAATGTGTCCATCAGCTGGCAAGACAGAAGGCAGACCTAGCACTGCTCAAAGCTCCTACCTTGGCTTGCAAGCTCTGCCCACTATGCCTACATCATCAGCCTCAGCTGCACCTCAGCATCAAGCCCTGCCTTCCACTACTACCTAAGTCATCACAGCCCCATTCACAACACCTCCAGCACAAGCTACCCCAGCAGAGACAGCTTCTGTTCTCCCACTGCACCTACAGCTCTTTCACTCAGCACTCACAGCTTCTCCCTGAGAATGTACAATATTTCACACCCCCCCACCCTTCAGACATGGTTCTCATCCCATGGGTCGCGACCCCAACACCAGCTATGTATTTTGCGGTTCCATTTGTAACAGTGGCAAAATTCAAGTTGTGAAATAGCAACGAAACACATGAGGGGTTGTGTTAAAGAGTCACAGCATTAGGAAGGTTGAAACCCACTGCCCTTCCCTGACCTTTGCAACCACAGCCCCCACCCACTACTCTATCTCAGCAGGTCACAGTGCCCCACTGCTACAGGTGTTCTCTGCCAAATGAAGGTCAAGTGAGGGTTCAGCCTTCTGCCCCCTCCTCAGAAAGTGACCACTCACATCATAGCCTTGGCCTGGTGCTCTGCATTCCCTGCTCACTTATCTCACCACTCACACAGCCCAGCCCACAACAACTGCCACAGCAGAAACAGCCCTGGACCCCCTTCTCCTTCAGCGGTTCTGGGCAACATTAAGTAGGGAGTAAAAGTTACACTGACACAATCCAGCACTTAGTGAAAGGCATGACCTCAATCAAGCCCTGGATCAGCAAGAGAGCTTAGCCCACCACTCTTCAGTCAGCTCTCACAACCCCACACTAGTATACACCTACACTGCCCCATTCTGCTCTTAGGGTGACCCTGCCTCCTCTCAGGTCAACATCCAGAGCCCAGCCCAATTTTCTAAGAGATCACCTAGCCTCCCACCCTGGCAGGCCCTTACCTCCACACTGCAGGATCCATAGCCACGCCCCCAACACCTCACCACTTCCTGCCTCCCTAGTAATCAGGTGGGCTGAACCCTATGCAGATGCAGGTTGGCCCTCACAACCCTGCCTGAGTCTGTCTACCTCCCCCCCTCAGCTGTTAGCACTCCAGAACACCGCCCCTCCCCCACCCATGGTCCCCCTGCTAGTGCCTGTTCCCAAGGGCACAAAATTTCCTTCTCTAGCTCTTACTAGGTCCAGATCCACCCACCTTTCCACCTTAGCATACAAGCCCCGCCCACCACTATTGACCTCAGCAGTCACAGCCCCGACCACAAGACCAGCACCAGTCTTCCTGCTGCAGGGCACCCTATCCTTACTTCCAAGTTTTCTCATAGATTCATTCTCCATTCAGCCCTGGCCCATCCCCTGACACTCCTTTTTGACTTCTTTCTGGTCCAGCTGTTATGGACCCTTGCCTGTGCCCTCTTTAGAGGTCCTCAGAATGAGCCTGATCCAATGGTGTCCCTAATGGTTAGAGCAGCCTGCTGTGCTGATCTCACAAACTGCCTGTTTGCAGAAGACCAAGCCTTTAATCTCACCACTTGGGAGGCAGAGGCAGGCTGAGAACCTTGAATTCCAGGGCAGCCTGGTCTACAAAGCAAGTCCAGGACAGCCAAGGCTACACAGAGAAACCCTGTCTCAGAAAAAAAGGAAAGAAACAGGAAAAGAAGAAGGAAAAAGAAAAAGAAATGAAAGTATGTGTCAGGGGTTGGACAAAGGCACCTGAGTTGTAAACTTCCCTCAACAGTTTTACAGGAGCAACTGGCTCAGGCCTGACCAATGGTACTCTGTGGTGCTGAGCACCCCCTCACTTGCGGGGGGGTCTTTCGTGGTCATAAGCCCCCTCAAACCTCTGCATCCCCATCTACATCCATGGGGACATCTGAAACCAGGACCTGGGTCATCAGGAGCCATTTTACGAGATTCCTGAAGGAAAGGAGCCTGGTGGTTTATGCAGCATTCCTGCGACTTGGAATGGGTCTCAGAGCCATTTTGTGACACAAGTATTCCAGCACCTGGGGATTTGAAGGAGCAGCCTTTTAGTGCCATGCCCAACAGAGAGAGGGTGAGGGAAATAGACAGGTGGGTTTTTTTGGCATCCAAGGACTTGGGGTAAGGTCTCAGAACACTTTTGTAATGCAAGATTTCCAGCATCTGGGGACTTGAAACAGGAGCCTTTTTGTGCCATGTCCTACTATGTTGCTGCCCTTTCTGAATAACAGTGGGCAGTTTATAGCAGGCAAAGGCCCTTTTCAGTATAGAGACATTTTAAGAGAATGTAGTGTTGACACTGGTTAGTGTGTCTCCAAGGGCCTCATAAGCCTTGACATGAAAGCCTTGCCTGGGGCCAATCTCAGAGGTCCCAAAGGTGGCATGGGAGTGGGGGTAGGAGGCAGGGAGGCCAAGCACCAGAGAGAGGGGCCAACAATGTTTCAGCTCTTCCCCTGTGTGATCACTGCAACAAACAGGGTCCCATTAGCCAGAATCAGCCTTTACCCCAGCCACTCCCTCTGGACACAATGCTAAAGGGCTGATTTTGGAGGTGGAGTTACTCCCTACTGTGTCTTAGTGGTCATTGTGTGTGGGACCCAAGAGGACAGCAGAAGCCGCTCTCCACCTCGCAGGAACCTCTGGACTCAGGAGACAAGGTTCATACCACACTCTCACCTGGTTCTCAGGTATGGGGCCAGTTTTGGGTTTCAGAAGCAGGCAGGGCTCCAAGCCAGAGCCCAGACAGATAGGTAGACAGGGAAATTGAAGCTACATTGTATTCTTTTGAGGCTCTAAGAAGCCAGCCTATTCTCACTTGAGGTTATTTTCCCTGCTCTACTTTCCATGTCTGTGTCTTAAGACTTGAGAGTGTGAGAGCTGTGTTTTTAGGTTTCTGCTGCTTAGTGGTTGCCTGAGGACCAGCTGACAGGGAAGATCTCCTTCTCTGCCATTTCCCATGCAAAAGAATTTCCTGGAGGGCAAGGCAGTCTCTCAGAGGCAAGGTGACAGCACAAGCTGAACTTTAGAAGAGTTTTCACACACACACACACACACACACACACACACACACACACACACGTGCCCACGCACACAAACACACATACACACACACACACACACACACACACACACACACACACACACACACACACCTCAGACAGCAGGCACTCTCTGTAACACAGAAGAGACAGACACATATACGGAGAGATAAACACAACAGAATCACAAGACAGCTTTCAGGTAGGCACATGTTCAGACTCATCCAATCAAGTGACCGGGGACCTTAGACACGGGGAGCATGAACTAATGGATTCAAATCTGGGCTCACCCTTGGAGTTGGAGCTCAGTAAGAACAAGGAAGGGTGAGTTTATTTAGCAGTCAGTCTCAGAGGCTGAAAACATCCTAGGCCTGGGTTAGAGTACACAGAGGTAAGGAGCCTCTAGGACTAGGCCTAGGCTAGCAGACAGAGGCAATATTCCTTTGAGACAACAGCTGAAGCAGGCAAATAAAAGAGCCTATCACAGGACCCCATTCAGAGCTTCTGGACCAGCTTCCCTCTATTCGCTTTTGCTGCTGTGTCTTAAGTGGACAATTCTGCATGTCCACTTCCCATTGCAATTCTTCCTTAGTCAGGCAAGATTCCTATGAGCCAATTCTGAGCCGAATGTGCAGGCTTTATTATCTGTAGCAGTAGCCATAATCCTATCACCAAAGCTAGGGGATGCGCCATTGCAGGCCTCACAGAGGAAGATGCTCATGTCTAGAGTCCCCCAGCAGATACTGCACTGCGACCCATCTCTTTTATTCTGTTAGTTTCTTTTAGGTCTCATGTGCCAGGTGACTCTCACCAAGGAGCTGGGCAGAAGGGATTGTCCACCCTAAATATAGAAGACACATAACAAAGAAGAATTCCATTTAGTTTGGCTTGTCGAACCAAGGAGTTTAGTGAGGTCACCACAGGACTGTGGATAACTCCAAAGCAGCTATTCCATTGGGGGATTCTGTGCTCAACTGAAAAGCAGGCACACTATGGAAGCATTCCACTCAGCTTCTTAAGACATTATAACACAGAGAGTCACCCAAAGCAGGGGTCACGGTCACAAATGTATACCACTGAGGGCTTTCTTTGGGCTATCCACAGGCATATATGCTCTTCCAAAGATTCTTACCCTTGGGAACTGTTTCATTAGGTGAAAAGAGGAGGAGTTTATTGACCAAGGGCCCCTTGAGGATCCCATGACACCTGCCAAGTCCATGGGTTCTTTGAGGCCTGAATGCTCCCCTTTCCCCTTTTGAGGAAACCTTACTAGGCTCAATCTCCGCAAGGACTTGTGCAGGTGCTTAAAGATGTACTAGTTAAACATCATGTCCAACCTTGGGCAAACAACCCCTGCAGGCTGAGGGAGGCTAGCTTCCCATGGTGACCGTACTGGAATAGACTGAGGTCAGCTCTAAAGTCCGCTCAGTGGTGCACTCCCAATCCCTTTGTCCATTCAGAGACATTTTTTACAATCTTGTTGGGGTTCGTTTGTGTTTCTTTGAGACAAGATTTCTCTGTGTAGCCTTGCCTGTCCTAGAACTCAATTTGTAAACCAGGCTGGCCTCAAAGGTACATAGATCTGCCTGCCTCTGCCTCCTGATCTCTGAGATTAATCTCCATGTCCAGCGATGCTGTGCTTGTTAAGAAGCTTGTTTGGCATAAGAGATTGTTTTTACAACACCTCCTGCCCACAGCTTTATCTTCCCCATTTCCAATTTTTCTATCCTTCTCGTCTCCTGGCACCTCCCTCTCAGGACCTTGTTACTGAAGAGTTACCTGCAGGTTCAGTCAAACTGCCACCAGAAGGGTGTGCCTGAGTACAGGAGAGAGACTAGGCATTCCTGTGATACCTCTATCCATATCTGTGTACTGATTACGTATATATACACATGAGAAGTCGTGCCCGGCAGAGAAGAATCAGCGGTAAACGTGGGACAGCCAAATTCTGATGACGACCTTTGTCACTTTAGATGCTTTGCTTCTGCACTCTATTTCTTATAATGAATTATTAAAGCACTTCAAAAGCTTCTTTATTTTCATTCTAAAAGCCTGCCCTTGCTTCCCTGACAAAGTTTCTATGAATTTAAAGGCATGAGAACATGCAGGTAAAACTCACAGACAGAACAACACCTATGAGGGCCAACTAAGCTTCTACACCACCTACCCCAGCAGGGGCAGAGCTTAGTGCAAGGGAGCAAGCAATGGAGAGATAATTTGCACTAGGAAATTTCCTTTAAAATTGCTTAGATCCACAGGATGAAGTTCATTTAACTGTAATACAACACCTCAAATTTCTGGTTACCCCATAGTCCAAAGCATCCTGGAGGAGAAAACATTAAAAAAAATTTTTTTTAAAGGTTTAGAAACAAAAAGTGACATCAGTGCTTAAGTTACTTCATGATGCGGGAAGGAAGAAGGAAAATGGATTTTTTTGTGTTGGTGTTATGTTTTTGGTTCTGTTTTTGATGAAAACAGTTATAAAATCTCCAAAAATGGCTCCTACTGGTTCCTCTGAGCCAGTGCTCCTACCACAGCAGGGGTTTTACAGACCAATGGACCAAAGACAAGAAAAGACACATGAAAACGGTAAGAAAATTAGGAAGATCAGCTGCCCTGGGTGGGTGGATCTGAAGGCCCCTGCACTAGCTTCAGGAGGTGAGCAGAACCTACAGCAGGGGAGGAAGCTTGCCTGTGTGGGGGCTGTTGTTTGGTTATTTGCTCACTCACTCACTCACTCACTCACTCACTCACTCACTCACTCATTTGCTTTACATCCCTACAGCAGCCCACTCCCTCCTCTCCTCTGGGTCCCACCCTCCTACCCTCTTTTCTCTCTCAGCCCCCTCCCCTTCTCAGAAAATGAGAGCCCCCACCCATCAACTCACCTCAGCACATCAAGGGTGTTTTAAAGGTGGCCTAGATGCTGGTGGCTGGGGGCACAAAGGGTGGGGTGACTGGCAGCCTGGCAGCCTGGCCTTAGGCCCCAGACTCTCCTCCACCCCAATCCTCTCAGGAGAGCCACTTGCTAGTGCACAAGAGCCAAAGCCATGGCCTGGCCTGTGGCACAGTGCAGGAAGGACAAATGTGCCTGAGAGGGCACAGGCATGCGTTGACACACACAGCTTCATAGTGACAATGCTAAAATATTTTGACCTTCAAGTCCTTTTTCTATTTTCTATTATGCTCTGATCAATTTCTACACATCAGTTTTTACCAGCTCCAACCTCTAATTGGAAACACTCTCTTGGATGCAAGGAGGTCTAATGAGCTCCCATCAATCCAAGCAGAGCACCTGCTGCTCTCAAAATGACCTGTGGCATTTAAGCCAAAGGGCTGACTCTAGAATGTGTGATTTGACCCTCCCATTTCAGGTTCATAGGTATTTTTTCTTTCTCCATATGTCCTTTAACCCCCTTTCCTGGGTCGGTCAGTCAGAATAGCCTTCTGGCTCTGTGACAGGGACAAGGAAAACAAAGCAGTTTAAGAGATAAATAAAAAAAAAAAGGCTAAATCTGAGCTGGTAGCATGTCCTTGAAGAGAGTTACAATGTATCCTTCCTCTCTTCTCCACCCACCCTATCAACAACCTATGAGATTAACTTCCTGGACCCAATGAGATGTTTATGTTATGATTTTGATATTTTGTTTAGTTTAATTTTGATACAGTTTTACAGGATGCATAACAGTAACTTAGTAGTTCCAAAAACTAACAGTTTACAGCTGACAAATTTTAACAACAACAACAACAACAAATAGTTAAAGTTGCTTGGGGTAAAGAGCTGCTAAAGGTAGGTAGCCTCTGTGGGGTCTCAATTCTGTAAGGAGTAGTTAGTTTTTCCAAGCAGGCCTGATCAGGAAATTTTATATAAAGGCCGCATAGGGCTTTCTCTATAGTACTATTAAATCTCATGGTATTAATAAATAAAAATGTGATACAGCCAAAATAAAAATATTTTGATAAATAAGGGTTTGTATATTTAAAGACTGAGAGAGATATTTGAAAAAAAAAAAAACCAAGAGGCTTTCTCATAACCTATAAAATCCCAAGTAAGTTATTTAAAGTACAAAGAGGATGCATAAGCTATATAAGACATATGAAGAACAAAAATTAAAGGCAATATTATGCTGTTAAAGTTTACAAGGTCCAAGTAAAGCAATTAAATACAAGCTGTATAGTATGTCAAATAAAGATTTTAAAATATCTGACTCTCATTACATAATAACTGAAAGTATCAGACTGATGTAACTGATCTTCTGGTGATTTTCATGTGCTGCCTTGCACTGCTTTCTTGAATGATTCTGGCATATCATCAACTGTCCCTATTTGTTTGTCATTGGGAGGTCCCTATGTATCCCTTGCATCTTATTGACCTATAAGGCTTATGGCTTTCAGGTCCATGGAGACTGATATACAGTGCTTGAAATACCACTTCATTCATCACTTGAATTTTCCGGTTTCTAACAACCCACAGGGTGCCCAAGCAGATAGATAGTCCCCAGGTTGCAATAGAGAGCCAACGCTCTGCTTTCAAAGCACAATCTCCCTTTGGGTGCTGTGTTCCATGGCTCTAACATGGTGCGTGGTTCTAAAGGACTCTGTGCCTCTGGATAGACAACCTGAGGGGCTGGTTGAATTGGCCTGGGTGTGCCCACCTGGTTGGGGTTGATATCCTGAAATCCCCTCATTGAACCCCATCCTATTATAATGTCAAAAAAGAAAAAAAAAGACTCAACTAGACCTTTGGCTGTTAGCCACAGCTCTGGACCTCGTGATCATCTATGGGACTTTTAGAGAGGAAAAACAACTGTAACATGTTTGGAATCAGTGCTTATGTTAGCCCCCCACATATATTATTTACTCAGAAAGTCCCTCTGCTTCAAAAAGTTTCAAGAATGTTTCCAGATTATTTGTATCAGCTGTTTCTCTCTAATTGTATAGATTTCCCATCCAAACTAGCCAAAGATACACTGTACAAGTTACAGGATTTAGTCTGCTTTACAACCCTCCACCTCCATTCAATATTATGATTAGAATATGTGTATTGATAATTCTTTTCACAGTGCTGGAAGGTATTTGTTGCTTGGAGGACATAAGAGTCTCTTGGATATCCAGACACCAGTAAACTCATCTGGACTTTAAAAATAAATAATATTTACAAAGGAGGGAACTTCTGAGGCCTGGACTGATCAACCGAGGCTTTCCCTGAGGCCCTGACCTATGAACAAGGCACTATATCCTTTTTCTCAAAATTAGGATCCTGTTTGGCAGAGCCACTAATAGATGGAGCCAGGCCTTGGGAGCTTTCCCCCCCAGAAGCACTGATGTATGGGGAAGGAAGGAATGTAGCTCAGTCTCTAAAACCAGAATTTTGTTTAGTAGAGCTGGTAATGGCCTGGGGCCTGGGCTGGCTCTTTCTCCTGCTGCTTCCTGCTCCTGCTGCTACTGTTGCTGGTTTGTCACGTGGTCATGAGAAACGAGGTGATAAGGAGATTTTGGAAGCCAGGTGCTGTGGTGCAGGCCTGTAATCCCAGAACTCAGGGAGACGGAGACAAGCAGATCTCTGTGAATTTGAGGGAGTCCAGGACAGCCAAGGCTACACACAGAAATCCTGTCTTGAAAAACCAACCAAATAAACAAAATAATAGTAAGAAGAAAATGAAGAAGGAGGAGGAGGAGAAGGAAGAGGAGGAAGAGGTGAGAAAGAAGAAGGAGGAGGAGGAGGAGGAGGAGGAGGAGAAGAAGAAGAAGAAGAAGAAGAAGAAGAAGAAGAAGAAGAAGAAGAAGAAGAAGAAGAAGAAGAAGAAGAGAGGGATGAGCAAGGCTCAGGATCCTGGGCTTCTCAGGTCCTCAGGGTTGAGACATCCTTCCTAGCAGCAGCAGCAGCTGGAGAAGGAGGCCACGGAAGATTTTTGAGAAGGAAAGCTGGAAGACCTTTCTTTGCCAGTTCTGCTCTGGAGAAGACTGGAAAATCATGTATAACACTTGCCATTCCATCATGAAGGCTGACTTCTCAACCATATCCCTAAGAGAGTCAGCTGAGGAGAAAGAGGAGGAAGGGGAAGAATAAGAGGAAGAGGAAGAAGAGGAGGAAGAGATGGACAAGAAGAAGTAATACACAGATAACACAAGTATATTCTGCGCACTCTTCAAAAACAAAACAAGCTCATGAAATCAGGTCCACTAAGGACTGGGAAAAAGTCACCATTTTTCTGAAGTTGTGCCTGTTTCAATTCTTACTACATTATAACAAATCTCATGGTGCTGAATAAACATCTTAAAGTTGAGCCCAGTGTCTGTGTGCTATGCTAGCTAACCCTTGGCACTATTCCGGAGGCCCAGGCTTCCACACCCTTGGATCAGCCTTGCCCTTCCCTGGATAGCAGCTGCAGTTTTGTGCCCTCAGGAAACTGGGTGCAGAAGGCTATAGCTACTGACCTGGTGGTGTCTCCTCACACTAGTCAGGTATCTAGAAGCAGGAGATTCCATTCTCTTGGGTCCCTGCCCTCCACAGATGTTGCCAGGAAGTCTCTGAGCAGCAGCCCTGGGTCACAGCCAGAAATCCCTTAGCCCTGTATAAGCACACCTCAAACTACTGCCTGTCTGCTAAGAGATGGACACTACTGTACCCTGGCCTGGGAGACCCAGGCCTTTCCTCACATCGCTTCGGGGTAGGAAATTGCCTAACCCATGAGGAAGCCAGATGCTAGAATCTTTGTAAGGGAACCTGCAAAGGCTTGCTATAAAATGTCCTCCACTTAACATTGGGATTCACCTGCTGGGATCCATGGTCAGGACAGTCACCATGGATCTTCTTTTTGAGCTCGAGCACCTGACAAACAGACTGCACTCTGAGGATCCTACACCTGTCCAATAGGCAGCTCAGATAAGAAGGCCAATGGGGTTCAGTTTCCCCAAGGGTTTATGTGCAACTGTATCTGTGGGAACACTTATGCATTTTCTTCTGTTCTATCCTGCATGCTTGTCCTAAGGATAAGGCCACTTGTGCAAACTGATTATCTGCCTAGATGCATGCTGCTTCCTGTGGTACTTGACCTCCCATTGCCCTGGCTAGAAGCCCCAAGCAGGACCAACATGAGGTCTTCATTTCTGTTCCCTGTGAAATCTGCCCACCTCGCTCATCTGGACAGCTAAGAGGAGCCAGAATGCAGTTAGTCACATCACAACAATTAGGTGGGGCGAGGCTGTACATTTCTGGCCATGTGTCTCTGAGGCAGGGCTCCTGGGGACCTACCTTCTAGGAATTGGGTCAGAACAAAAGGGCTACTGTGCAGCAGAATTTTAGCAGACCCATTGTATCTATCCGGAATGTGGAGTGACAGCAGCTAAGCTGTGAAGCTGCCTTTGGTCAGTGATCATTATCTCAGAGTCTTTGTGTTATTGTCTTGAAGGTGTCTCAGAGCCTTTGCATAATCCCAGTGCTCTGACCTGTCTGACAACCCAGGAAGTCTCATATACCTGAGGTGATGGCTCTTTCCTGATAGCCCCTAGATCATATAGGAACTTTGGCTGTGTGGAAATTGACTTGCAAAAAATGCCTTTCCTTATTTCTAGAGAGAGTTTCTCTGTTTTAGGCCTGGTTTCCCTGGAACTCACTCTGTAGACCAGGCCGGCCTTGACCTCACAGAGTTCCACCTGTTTTGGCATCTCCTGAGTGAGTGCTGGCATTAAAGTCAGTTATACCTTTTTTATGTAACAATAAAAAGAGATTTTAGGGCCAAGTGTTATGGAGCAAGCCTGTGATCTCAGAACTAATGGAGGCAGAAGCAGGCAGATCTAGGTGAGTTTGAGCCAGCCAGGTCTAAAACATGAGTCTAGGACAGATAAGACTACAGAGAGGAACCTTATCTTGGGAAAAAAGGAAGAAAGAAAGAAAGAGTGAAAGGAGAGAGAGAGAGAGACAGAGAGAGAGAGAGACAGAGACAGAGAGAGACAGAGAGACAGAGAGAGAGAAGAGAAAGAAAGAAACCTTATCTATAAGAGAAAATAAAGATTGCTTTACCCAGGTAAAATTTGATAATCACAAAGTAAGTCATTCAATGAGATCCCAGCAACCATGCTTAGTAATACTTCCTGTGTGTTTTCTGTATCTAACTGAATTTTAAGCAGACATTTGTTATACTGAAGTAGCCAGGAAGCCAGCATGAGCTTTGTTGTGCTCATAGACATCATGTAAGACCCCCTCCCCTGTGCACCCGACATAGCAAGCATAGCAGCAGTAACGCTATCTTGCAAGGCAAGACTAGAATAACAGGTTCCCGGGATAAGATAAGGCCTGGGGCTCAGAGGAGAAAGATAAAAGCGTGCTAAGATAACAGAAACAGTTTGTCCTTGTCAAACAAGATATTTATGGTCGGCCATCTGGCCCAGAGAATGGGTAAACTCCCCTGTTCCCATCTGATGGCCGGGCCATAACCTCACTTCATGTCAAACAAGATATTTATGGACGACCACCTGGCCCAGAGAACGGATAAACTCCCCTGTTCCCAGAGCCCATCTAATGACCGGGCTATAACCTCATCTCATTTAAATTTACCAATCAGAGCCCTGTAACTATGCTTCTCGCTTCTGTAACCGCGCTTCCCGCCAAAATCCCTATAAAAGACCCCCGAAAGACTCGCTCGGCGCGCCAGCCTCTCCAGAGACTGGGACGCCCGGGTACCCGTCCCCCTACAATAAAGCCTCTTGCATGTTGCATCCGAAACCTTGGTCTCCCTGGTTCTTGGTGGGGGTCTCCACGTTAAGACCACCATGCTGGGGGTCTTACAATCAGACACAGCTATCTGTCCATTTTGCCTGACAGAAGGGAAATGGTTCCTTTTGGTGAAGGGGAACTAGATGTCTTTGGACCTAACAGTCCAGAATGTGTTGACCAAAATGTGCAGCATGGTCTCTTCTGTAAGTGCTTCTCAGCTGAAGTTAGGGTTGGTACTGGAGGCAGTGACCTCAGAGTGAGTCAGCAGGCAGGACAATCAGAGGACTGACTGCCTCTATGCTGATGTCAACTCACACAGTGGTGACAATCCCTCCTCTGGCAAGACCACTTCTGTTGGCAGGACCTTGTGGTGGCCTTTCTCTAGAAGCCTCCATCCTATCCAGTGAGTGCCACTTCCCCTCCCTCACCCCAGACTCTCAAACTGCACAGACAGGCACAAGAGCACCAAACCCCAGGTTTGCATGACCTGTCCTTAAGCAAAACCCCACTGCCGGGCATGTTGTTGAGAAGCAGCAGAGCATCAATGTCAGTGGAGTTTCAGGGCACACAGGGCATGTGACCTGGGCCTCCTCACTGAGCTCACAGCCTAATGGCAAGAAGGGGAGGGCCGAAGAGGAGCAGCACAGAGCTTGCCACCTGCCTGCCTCCACATTCAGGAGGAAGGTGGAAGAGTGGGTGGCAGGAGGTGGGGCTGGCCTAGCACTGCTTGAGACCCTCCAGGAGGGAGACCACAGCCACAGGAGGTAAAGGGCACAAACTCTGCTCCAGAGTTTCCTTCCCTTTGAGTCGATTCCAAGGCTTTCATTCTTAGGGTCCCTGGGTGGGTTCAGCCTCTTGGTCACCAGGCAGCATAGGCCTCCAGCTCACAATGTCCTGGCCATGCATCCAGGTTCAGGCTGAAAGACCCCCACCCCAGGTGAGGGGATGCACAGCACCACAGAGTACCATTGGTCAGGCCTGCCCCAGCTGCTCCTGTAAAACTGTTGAGGGAAGTTTACACCATCTACTCATGTGCCTTTGTCCAGCCCCTGACACAGCTTTTCTTTTCTTTTTCGTTCTTCTTTCTTTTTTCTTTTTTTTTCTCCCTGAAAACAGGGTTTCTCTGTATATCCTTGGCTGTCCTGGATTCACTTTCTACACCATACTGGCCCTGAACTCACAGTTCTCAGCCTGCCTCTTGTCTCCTGAGTGCTGGGCTTAATGGCTTGGTCTTCTAGAGACATGCAGTCTGGGAGATCATTGCAGCAGGCTGCTCTAACCATTAGGGGCACCATTGGATCAGGCTCATCCTGAGAGCCTCTAAAGAGGGCGGAGCCACGGGGCCACCACAGCTGGCCCAGAAAGAAGTCGAAAAGGAGTATCAGGGTTGGGCCAGGACTGAATGGAGAAAGAGTCTATGAGAAAACTTGGAAGTAAGGATAGGGTGCCCTGCAGCAGGACTGGTGCTGGTCTTGTGGGTGGGGCTGTGGCTGCTGAGGTCAATATTGGTGGGCGGGGCTTGTATGCTAGGGTGGAAGGCTGGGTGGATCTGGACCTAGTAAGAGTTAGAGAAGAAAACTTTGTGCACTACGGAATCCCTTGGGAAGAGTTGTGGCCTGTCATGGAGGAGGGGCGGTGTTCAGGAGTGCTTAGAGCTGAGAAAGAAAGGTAGACAGACTCAGGCAGGGATGTGAGGGCCAACCTGGGTGTGAAGAGCCCACCTGATTACTAGGAAAGCAGGAAGTGGTGAGGTGTTGAGGGTGTGGCTATGGATCCCGCAGTGTGGAGGTAAGGGGCTGCCAGTATGGGAGGCTAGGTGATCACTTACAAAATTGGGCTGGGCTCTGGATGTTGACCTGAGAGGAGGCAGGGTCACCCTAAGAGCAGGAAAGGGCTGTGTAGGTGTTTACTATTGTGGGATTGTGAGAGCTGACTGAAAAGTGGTGGACTGAGCTCTCTTGCTGATGCAGGGCTTGATTGAGATAGTCTGGCCTTTCACTGAGTGCTGGATTGTGTCAGTGTTACTTTTGGTCCCTACTTAATGTTGCCCAGAACCGCTGAAAGAGAATGGGGTCCAGGACTGTTTCTGCTGTGGCAGTTGTTGTGGGCTGGGCTGTGTGAGTGGTGAGATAAGTGAGCAGGGAATGCAGAGCACCAGGCCAAGGCTATGATTGGGAGTGGTCACTTTCTGAGGAGGGAGCAGAAGGCTGAATCCTTACTTGACCTTTATTTGGCAGAGAACACCTGTAGCAGTGGGGCACTGTGACCTGCTGAGATAGAGTAGTGGGTGGGGGCTGTGGTTGCAAAGGTCTGGGAAGGGAAGTGGGTTTCAACCCTCCTTATGCTGGGACTCTTTAACACAGCCGCTCATGTGTTTCGTTGCTATTTCACAACTGGAATTTTGCCAATTTTACAAATGGTACCACAACATACATAGCTGGTTTGGGGGGTGTGACCCACCGGTTGAGAACCCTGTCTGTGGGAGAGTTACAATGTATCCATCCTTCCTCTCTTCTCCACCCACCCTATCAACTACCTATGAGGTCAACTTCATGGAAACATGAAGTTTATGTTGTGACTTTGATGTTATGTTTAGTTTAATTTTGATACAGTTTTACACGATACATAACAGTAACGTAGTACTTCCAAAAACTAACAGTTTACCACTGACAAATTTCAACAACAACAACAACAACAAAATACTTAAAGTTGTAAGGGGTAAAGAACTGCTAAAGGAAGGTAGCCTGTGTTGTGTCTCAATTCCCTAAAGAGTAGTTAGTTGTTCCAAGCAGTCCTTCTCAGGAAATTTTATATAAAGGTGGGATGGGCTTTCTCTATAGTACTATTCAATCTCATGGTATTAATAGATAGAAATGTGATGCAGCTAAAATAAAGATATTTTGATATATAAGGGTTTGTATATAAAGATTGAGATGGATATGTATTTGCAAAAAAACAAAAACAAAAACAAAAACAAAAGCGCAAGAAGCTTTCTCATAACCGATAAAATCCCAACTAAGTTGTTTAAAGTACACAGAGGATGCTTGAGACCCTCCAGGAGGGAGATCACAGCCACAGGAGGGCAAAGGGCACAAACTCTGCTCCAGAGTTTCCTTCCCTTCGAGGGGTTTCCTACGCTTTCAGTCTTAGGGTCCCATTCTGGGTTCAGCCTTGTGGTCACCAGGTAGCACAGGCCTCCAGCTCACAGTGTCCTGGCCATGCATCCAGGTTCAAGCCGAAAGACCCCCACCCCAGGTGAGGGGATGCACAGAACCACAGAGTACCATAAGTTAGACCTGCCCAAGCTGCTCCTGTAAAACTGTTGAGGGAAGTTTCCAGACATCCAATCAGGTGTCTTTGTCCAGCCCCTAACACATCTATTCTTTTCTTTTTTCTTCTTCTTTCTTTTCTTTTCTTTTTTCTTTTTCTTTTTTTCCCAGAGACAGGGTCTCTCTGTGTATCCTTGGCTATCCTGGACTCACTTTTTAGACCAGGCTAGCCTTGAACTCAGTTCTCAGCCTGCCTCTGCCCCTGAGTGTTGAAATTTGAGATTTGGTCTTCTGCAGACCACTGTGAGATCACTGGAGCAGGCTGCTCTAACCATTAGGGGCACTATTGGATCAGGCACATCCTGAGGACCTCTAAAGAGGGCAAGGGCAAGGGTCCATAACAGGAGGCCCAGAAAGAAGTCCAAAAGGTGTGTCAGGGGATGGGCCAGGGCTGAATGGAGAAGTATTCTTGAGAAAACTTGGAAGTAAGGATAGGGTGCCCTGCAGCAGGAGGACTGGTGCTGGTCTTGTGGGTGGGGCTGTGACTGCTGAGGTCATAGTGGTAGGCGGGGTTGTATGCTAGGGTGGAAGGGTGGGTGGATCTGGACCTAGTAAATGTTAGAGAAGGAAACTTTGTGCACTGTGGAATCCCTTGGGAACAGGTGCTGGCAGGGGAGGTGGAGGGGCGGTGTTCTGGAGTGCTTACAGCTGAGCCAGGGAGGTAGACAGACTGAGGCAGAGGGTTTAGGGCCATCCTGGATGTACTGGGCCCAGTAAATTACTAGTGAAGCAGGAAGGAGTGAGGTGTTGGGGCCGAGGCTATGGATCCTGCAGTGTGGAGGTAAGGGGCAGCCAGGGTAGGAGGCTAGGTGATCTCTTACAAAATAGTGCTGGGCTCTGGTTGTTGACCTGAGAGGGGGCAGGGTCACCCTATGAGCAGGATCGGGCTGTGTAGGTGTATACTAGTGTGGGGTTTTGAGAGCTGACTGAAGAGTGGTGGACTGAGCTCTCTTGCTGAAGCAGGGCTTGATTGAGGTAGTCTGGCCTTTAGCTCAGTGCTGGATTGTGACAGTTTAACTTTTGATACCTACTGAGTGTTGTCTGGACCTGCCGAAGGAGAAGAGTGTCCAAGGGCTGTTTCTGCTATGGCAGTTGTTGTGGGCTGGGCTGTGTGAGTGGTGAGATAAGTGAGCAGGGAATGCAGAGCACCAGGCCAAGGCTATGAGGTGAGTGGTCACTTCCTGAGGAGGGGGCAGAAGGCTGAATCCTCACTTGACCTTTATTTGGCAGAGAATACCTGTAGCAGTGGGGCACTGTGACCTGCTGAGATAGAGTAGTGGGTGGGGGCTGTGGTTGCAAAGGTCAGGGAAGGGCAGTGGGTTTCAACCTTCCTAATGCTGTGACTCTTTAACACAGCCCCTCATGTGTTTCGTTCCTGTTTCACAACTGGAATTTTGCCACTGTTACAAATGGAACCACAACATAGGTTGCTGGTGTGGGGGTTGTGACCCACGGGAGGAGAACCCTGTCTGTGGGGGTGAAGTATTGTACATTCTCAGGGAGAAGCTCTGAGTGTTGAGCTAAGGAGCTGCAGAAGTGTGTGTATATGGCAGGACAGATGCTGTCTCTGCTGGGGTAGCTTTTGCTGGAGGTGTTGTGACTTGGGCTGTGATGACCTAGGTAGTAGTGGTAGGCAGGGATTGATGCTAAGGTGCAGCTGAGGTTGATGATGTTGGCATAGTGGGCAGAGCTTGCAAGCCAAGGTAGGAGCTTTTAGCAGTGACAGGTCTGCCTCCTGTCTGGCCAGTTGATGGATAAGATGAGGGCTGGGTGAAATGTAAAGTGTTGGCAAAACTACTGAATGCAGTGGAGAAGAGGGAGCCTGTTTGTGTGTGCTGCAGCAACTCTTGTGGGTTGGGCTGTGAGTGCTTTCCTAGGCCGGCTGGATTTGGACTGGATATTCCTAGGAAGGACCAATCGTCTTACCTATCTCCTTTTGGAAGGAACATTAAGTGTTCACGAATCCAGCTCTGGTTATCTTAAGTAGGCATATTTGGAGTTATTAACAATGCTATGACCAAATTTTGAGAGACTCTCTGAACAGACCACCTAAGAGCCAAGTCCAAACGCATTGTCAAGGATGTCTTTACATTGCAGGTTCTAACCCAGGACACACCTCCAATGCGCTGACACAGCAGGTGCAGGGAAGTGGCCTGGATTCTCAGTTGAGAGGGTTTTTTTTTTAAATAGGTTTTAGACAAAGAAATGGCTTCTACAGTATATGATTGGATGACATCTAGGCAGAAAAGCTGCAAGCAGAGAGTTACAAGACTTAGAGTTTCATGGTTGGGTAATAGGTGTAGGGGCCAGTTGGCCAATAGAAAAGATTGGCTGAAGCAGTCATGGGGGCATTAGGAACTTTGGCCTGGCCTCTCCTAATTGGTTGTTGCTATGTGCCAGACCCCGTGCTACTCAGCTTGACCAGCAGAGAGTATATTTGGACTTTCCCAAGGTGAGTTGATTGTGTTGCCAGTGAACATTTTTTCTGTTCAGACTAGTTTGTGCTTAGTCTGTAATCTGGGTTCAGCCCTTGGCTAGGTTGAACACAAAATGGAGTTTCTTTGCAAAATTGATTTTCTTTTTCAAAAGGGAGTTTGTTTGGTCCTTACAAACAAGATAGTTTAGACTGAGAGTTTTATTTTACATTTTAACCCATTTGTGTGTTTCTCCAGATGTAGGCAGATACCCTGAAAAGCTTATTCAGTATTTGTCATTACAACCATTCAGTTGTAGAATAATATAGTTATCTGTATCCAAGATGGAATTAAAAAGAAAAGTATAAAAACCCAACATCTACAGGAACTCAGAAAATGCTGACATGAGGTTGTTTCAGTTGTCTTTAGGGATTTTTAAAGGATATTCAATAAGACTACAAATCCTGCCTCAGAGACCCTGAGTTCAATATCCAGCAACAACCATGTGGTTCACAACCATCTATAGTGAGATCTGGTGCCCTCTTCTGGAGAGCAGGCACACATGCGGTCTAAATAATAAATACATCTTTAAAAATATTTTTCTTTAAGGTACTAACATACACCTTATATTTTAGCCCTTTGAAGTCACAAAGTATCTTTCCTTGGGCATTTTAGCTTTGTTTTCTATCTTTGTCCTAGTGTCAGATCATCTCCTGACCCAGGACAGGTATGTTGGAAGAAATTTTAAAACAAGCATGCTTGGGTTGGGAGACAGGGTGTCTAATCCAACTCCAGAGCCAGCTCTTTAATAGAGTAGTACAGCATGAAGCAATAGAATTTCAACCAAAATTAATGAAAAGAGATGGGGAAGAATACGCCGTTCTCACCAAAGGAAAAGCCTAGCAAGAGGGCATTCCAATTCAGAACGTCTTTGAACAATATCCAAGGGCATCCAGATTTTTAAAAAAGGGGGAAAACAACAACAAAAACCAAAAATGAGAACAAAGCCAGAACAAACTTGCTATTAAACCTAAAAGCATTGTACGATGCACACACCTCAATTGAGGGAGAATTCTGTGCCCCATTCTAACCAATGGACAGATCACTGAGGCAGAAACAAAATAGAGAAATAATGAAAGCAACAGATGGATTGAATCCAATGGGACCAATGGTTATCTACAGAACTTTTCGCCAAAGCAAATAAGAATATTCTCTCTTCTTTGCGCCACACTGAACCTTCTAGAAAATTGGCAGTATATAGTTGGCCACAAAGGAAACTGTAACTTATACAAAAAATTCAATTTACCCATTGTGCTTTGTCAGATCAGCATGGTTTAAAATGGATCTCAACAACAGAAATAAACAAAACCCTATACAATCATGGAAAATGAGCAACTCCCTACTCAGTGACAACTGGCCAGGGAAGAAATGAGAAAGAATTTATAGACTGTCTAAAATTCAATGAAAATGAAGGCACAACATACCCAAGCTTATGGGACACAATGAAAGCAGTACTAAGAGGAAAGTTCATAGCACTAAGCGCCTCCATAGAGAAATTGGGGAGATTCCATACTAGCCACTTAACAGCTCCTCTGGAAGTTTCCACAACAAAAGAGGCTGACACACTGTAATAAACATGTCAGGGCTTGTTTCAAAGCCCAGTGTAGGAAGCAGCTACATGTCAGGGCTTGTTTCAAAGTCCAGTGTAGAAAACAGTTGGCAGTCCAAAAAGCTGACGTGTGACCAGATGTCTGAGTGATAGATAAAACCTTAGTAGTAAATTCTGACCTAGGAGCAGCCACGACTTCAAGTTGGTGATAAGAGTGATGCAGAAAGCTAGATGTGTGAATTAGAGAGGACAAGGTTAAGTTAAGTATAAAAACCCTGAGAAGAAGCAGCCAGCTCTCTCGCTGTCACCATGATTACCTGAAATGCTGCCAGCCGACGGGGCGCTCTCCCCGGACAGAGCAGATAGACATGCTGTCAGATAACAACCCGAGAACTGATTCAAGTCGCAGCAGTGAACCTGTTCGACAGATTGTCGCAATATCAGGTCGTATACCCTAATGGCATAAGCTCCCAGAACATTGATATTATAAGATGCTAAATGCTACTCCTATTAGAATTAAGATAGTTTTAAGAGTATAATGGAATGGTATTGGTGGCTTGGCCTTGGAGCCTTAGCCACTGCCTTTTGTTGTAGTTGCCTTTGTATTGCTAATAAACCTCTCTTGCTAAGTCATACCACTTGCTCTTGGCCTGCCTCCTTTGTTCCGGATTCTGAGTGTAAACTCTCTGCTCGCAACACACACCCAAGAGGAGTAGGTGGCTGCAAATAATCAAACTCAAGCTGAAGTCAACAAATTAGAAACAGAGGAGAAGACAAAGAATGAACGGAATCAAGGGGCAGTCCTTTAAGAAAGTCAACAAGATAGACAAAATACACACTTAGCCAAACTAACTAAAAGGCAGAGAGAAAATATCCAAATCAACAAAATCAGAAAGGAAAAACAGAACATAACAACACACAGTGGGAGGAAAAAACCAAAGAAACATTAGGTCTTACTTCAAAAAAACCATAGTCTACAAAATTGGAAAATCTAAATGAAATGGACAATTGTTTTGGTAGATTACATTTACCAAACCTAAATCAAGATGAGGAAAACAAGTCGAATATCTCCATAATCCCTAAGGAAAAGAAGCAGTCATTGAATGTCTCCCAACCAGGGGAGGGAAATAGCCTCAGGGCCCGATGAGCTCGGAATTCTACCAGACTTTCAAAGAAGAGCTAATACCAATATTCTTAAAACTATTGCACAAAATAGAAACAGAAAGAACATTGCCAAAATCACTCTATGGGGCCACAGTCATTCTGGTACCTATAACACACAAAGACCCATCAAGGAAAAAGAATTTTAGGTCAATGTTCCCTTATGAACAATGTTCCCGAATCCAAGAATGTATCAAAGGTATCATTTGCCATGACCAAGTACGCTCCATCCAGGGAATGCAGAGGTGGTTCAACATATAAAAATCCATCAATGTAATCCGTCATATAAACAGACGGAAGAAAAAACAAACCATGATGATAAAACCATGTGACAAAATCCAACACCACTTCATGATAAAGGCCTTGGAGAGATCAGAGATAAAAGTTCTGATAAGCTGGAGCACTGACTACTTACTACTCAGTCCCAAGCCCAAGATTTTAATTTCCGTTTGGTAGTATTCTGAATATAGACTTGAGGGTGCCTCTCATCATGCTAGAAACAAGTCTACTCAATCTGTATACCAAGTCTTCTGGAATTAGTAAAGAATGTCCATGCTTTTACTGGGCCTTAAAGGCATAAGCCTACCCCAGATCTCTTAGAGACACAACTTTAACTTTTGTCCCTAGTCTGTATGTGTCTCAGCAGGTTTTTACCTGGCTAATAGACTCCATTCAGAGCTGCTGAGAGCTGGACCTGCTGGAAGTTGATGTAAACCAGTCCCGCAGATGTGACTACTCCCTGTCTCTTCACCTGGATCAGCTAAACAGATGCTTTTGGTAAGTGCCCCATTACCTAGCCTTTGACTAGCTTTTCAGCCTTTCTAGGCCCCAATAACAGTGCCCCAAATGTCACCAGGAAAAAAAGTTACAGAAGAGAATGACTTTGCCCATTGTCCCACAAGGAAAAAAGCTCTTAGTTACATTTAACCTAGTCGTGCTTTGTGCCCACCTCATACCAAGCAAAAAGTGGGTGCCATCTGGACAATGGTCATGAGAGCACAGTACCTGGCCCTACAACAGGCCAAGTCAGAGGAATACCTGGCCCTACAGCAGGCCAACTCAGCGAATAAGTTTCAGGAAGACCCGTGATTGGGCCTTCAGGGCACCTGTCAGAGGGGGGAAATGAGAGACCAGAACTAAAATTGGATTTCAGGGTCACTGGGACAAAGGTTAAGAAATAGGCCTAAAGGGGAGACCAGGCATGATAAGGCATATCTGACCAGCTGAGGGGGAAAGAACGAGTCGGGCTGCAGGAGGGCAGGGAGGGTCCTGGAATCCTGCATTTGGACAATGAAAATGTCAGTTCTCAGTTTGAATCTTGACACACCTGACCTTTCCTCAGATGAGCTGGGTCAAGTTGCTCAACTTAAGCCAGGAAAGAGGACCTGGGGCTCAGACTGACAGCCCTGCCCAAGGCTGTTTGTGTAATAGCAGTCCTGGGAAGGCTTTGTGAGTCCCTGCCTGTGTTCTGGCCTGGAGTTTCCTTTAATAGTCCCTGGACTTCTCCCCTGGATGTGTCCAGACTGGGAACTCACATGCCTCACAGATGTCTCCAGCTCAAGTTCCTCCCCTCCATGAGATCCTAAACCCTCTCAGGAGAAGTGAGCTGGTGCTGCAACTCTGTGACCAAAGAGGGGCCCGGTCTTCTGTGAAGTGCACATGACCTAGCTATGCCTATCTAAAATAAGGTTTCCTGAAGTACACCTGATGTGCGTTCCTCTTACCTGTTCCTCTTGATGTCTTCCCTTTCCTCCAGAATGAATCTGGCCAAAGACTCCCCTGCCCCACCTTTCATCCTGAGGTACTATAAGTAAGAAAGGCCCTTCCTGCCTTGTCGGGTGGACACAGGGACTCAGCCAAACTGTGCCACCTCCTTTATCTTAGCTTCAGATAGCCACAGTCCTTGGAAGGTCCAAACTTTGAATCCCTTTTACCCTACAAAGATGGCCCCAACTGCTGATATGATTCAAATCCTAGATACTGGTCATCACCACCCAGAGATACCTCACTCACCCTCACTCAAGATGCCTAAGAGAGGTCACCCACAGCAGCTTCCACTTAGAGCTCCACAGGAAACAGAATATGGCTATAACAGTATTGTTTTTTTTTTTAAGTTATCTGTATTGCCTGTAGGCCCTGCTAGCAATCAACCAACACAGACACGTGTTATATTTTAAAATCTTCTTAATTAACCTTGGGCAGGGCAGATGTCAATCCTCTAAACTACCTCCCTTGGTGGGGCAGGCATGTGATCCCTGCCTCAATCCCACACCATGTGCTTCCAATAACTTCTATCAAGCTACCTCTCTTCCATAACACCAAATTCTTGCTAAATTTCTTCATCTGGGCCGAATTCTCCATCCACTCTGGCCATGTGCTTCTCCTCCATCTAACCCATGGCTGCCTTCCTCTCCTTTCCTCAGGTCTCTTTCCTTCCTCCTCTTGGCAGTCCTGCCTTTTTCTTCCCAGGATTCCTCTCTCTCCTAGCCCCACCTATCTCCTCTGCCCTGCCCAGGTGGGATGGCTTTTTATTAACAAAAAGGTGGGTCACAGAGACAGCAAGCAGTGATTAGCATCAAAATACTTCAGACCATCCCCCAGCATAACAGGCTCTATGTGGTCCCTGACTTGTGGAGTTGGTTCAGTCCCATCAATGGTTAATTACTTTTTTAAATTTTAATTTTATTTATTCAGATTACAAGCAGTTGCTATCCTATCACTTGTATCCTCCCATTCCATCCTCCTGCTTTTACTCTATTCCCATCCACTAGGTCTGAGACCCAGCTGGACCCCCTGCCCCACTATATGGTCATAGGCTATCAAGTCTCATCTTGGTAGCCTGCTTATTCTTTCTTTCAGTGCCATGAGGTCTCCCCATCAAGGGGAGGTGGTCAAATATGGGGCACCAGAGTCTTACTGTGCTTGCTCACCTGGATGGATGGCTGATCATGGACACCTTCTCTGGTAACCTCACATGGCTCCCTCTACTGCCTTGGTATATATACCCTTCCCTCCCCAGGGAGGTTCAGCTTCCTGGGGAGGAGACAAGAGTGGAGACTGAGCCCATCTGAGTACCCCTAGCCTGTTTCTCAAGACTGACAAGAGGAGCAGGGGCCCAGTCTTGTCTTGGGGATTCTGAAGGATGTCCTATTGACTCATCACAAGTCCCCTGCTGACCTCCATCAGTGACATCCATGCTTCAGGTCAAGGTCAGTGATGATCCCCGCCTCCGAGGTCCCCCGAGCAGGAAGTCAGAGGTGGCATCTCTGGTTCACAGTCTTCCCCACCACCAGGCACAGCTGACAGTGGGGAGAGCTTATTCATGTGCTAACTCAGAGGTCTCCTTGCTCCTCCTTCCGGGCCTGATCCCTTACTTCTACATATCTTAGGCCTTTCTCCCTGGGACAAGTCCAGCTCTTCTGTCACCTCAAGTACTGCAAGCAGAAGCAAAGATGCCCAAGGTAACAACACCAAAGACCCACGGGGAGAGAGAGAGAGACAGAGACAGAGACAGAGAGAGACAGAGACAGACACACACACACACACACACACACACACACACACACACACACAGAGAGAGAGAGAGAGAGAGAGAGAGAGA